>NW_020955252.1:1201154-1286154 GCF_003031625.1 Empidonax traillii
TTATTTCCCCGGGGGAAGGTGCCCGAGGGGTTGGAAAGAGGAGTTGAACTTGCCGCATTGCAACAGGCGAAAGAAGTGAGAAAATCAAATAATCGATCCCGCTGCTGCCGCTTCGCCTCGCAAAGTTTGGAGGTGGTGGTGGCGGGGGGAGGGAGAGAGAAAGCAGGGAGAGGAAGGGAAGGCAGGAACGGGAGGAACACGAGGAGGAGGAGGACGAGCCCCGGCGCCCGGACATGTCCAGGAGGAAGCAAGCCAAGCCCCGCTCGGTGAAAGGTAAGGCATCCTCCGCCGGCCCCCGCCGCCGCCGCCCGGCCCCGGGCAGCCGCCTCCGCCGCCGCGACGCGGCCAATCAGGGCCGGGGCCCGGCTTGGCGGGGATTGCGAATCCCCCCCAGGTACGGGCCGGTGGCGGCGGAGACCCCCCCGCAACCCACGGCGTCTCCCCACGCGGAGCATCCGCCCTCCCGCCGCTCGTTCCGGGGCTGTGCGGGTACCGCGGTGTCGGCCGAGAGTCGCCGGCGACACGTGTCGCGATAATTGATGAAAGAAGCCGGTGGCATCGTTGAGGCGGGGAGGGAGGAAAGTTTTCGCGGGGATGCTCGGGTGCGGTGGCGCATCAGCGGGCCAGGGAAGGGAGGAATGAGCACACTCGTGTGTCAGCCGGTTAGCCTGAAATTAATGTTCCTTTATGATTGGGAATAGTAGCGCCGTCTGTTTGCTCCCGCTGTCCAATGCGTGTAAGGGTGGTGAAAGAAGGGGAGAATTAAACCCGATTTGATAGATAGGGGCTGAGAACTTGCTTGGGCTTGAAGAAACAATAGCCAAATTTAGTAACGGCTATATTAATAAAGGTTAGACATTAAAGTATGCGTGTTCTTCCCCATGCACATTGAAGGGGTGTTTAAAACCTCCTGTTTACCTCCATAAGAAAACAGCTGCTGGTGAAACGTAAAAGGAGGGCCAGGACCAGCCCCGCGCCGTACTGCACGCCTTGCCAGCTTTTTGACTTTCAAGTGAATGGGTGCGAGAGGGAAGGCGTGATTCCCGAAGCCTTTCGCTCCCAGCCACGAGGAGGTTAGCTGATGTTGGGGAAGGTTTTATTGTCCTCTGCACAAAGCAGAAGTCGCAAACTCAGTGGTCCGGAGGCTTTGTTAAAGAAGCACAAAAGGATCAGAACTTCGGGTGCCCAGAAGATGAAACAAAAAGTCCAAAGCGCATGTTATTAAATAACTTGTGGGTGGACAAAATTAGCGTGCAGTTAATCGACCAGCTAAAGAACGAATTGAAACCCCATCCAGGGCCATTTTATACTATTTGTGAAATATCCATTCTTTAACAGATCACTGCAATGTAAGTCATACGTGCTTCAAATGTTTATCAAGTTTTTATAAAGTCGGTCCTTCATCTTTTTATAAACCCCTTAATCATTTTTCCACCAACCAAGGGAACCTTTTAGCATTGTGCTGTGGGGCAGGTTTGCAGCGTGGCGTTGTGATCCTCCGCAATCCAGGACAATCTGCTAAAGGAGCTACTTCAGTAATTGGTAGATGAGCGTTACAGTCTGTGGGCAGAAGAAAGGGCAGAGCTAGAGCTATTTCTAGGGGATGCTCTGAAATACCTTGTTTGAAACCAAAAGAATCACAGTTTGAGAACAGTGGAGCAGGCCTCGGGTCATGACTTCCCTTGGATGAGGGGATCAAATTTAGTGGCCAGGCCTCTGGAGTTTAAAATATTTTCCTGTGCTAAAGTGTCACATTTAACATTCAGGAAATAGTTGTATGCCAGTGCAAACGGTGTTTGCTCTTGAAGCTCAGTTAGTAAACCTTGACATCTCATGAGATATAATGTTAGATATTTACCATTTATTATTCGTTTGTTTTCTATCTCATTACTTTTTAGGCAGCAATATCTTTCACAAGTGGTTGACACTTGAAATTGAAATTTTGACCCTAATTCTGACACAGAAGTGATCACTATTTACAAGAGCATTTTTATTGAATTGAAGCAGGTAGGTTACTGGCAAGTCATAGCTGAGAAACATTATCCCTGTAATGCAGAAATATCTAGAAGGTCTTTGAAACAGTGAGCTGGGTAAAGCCCAGTTTTTAAAGATTCTAAATATTTCTGTAGTCTCTAGGCACAAAAAAATGTATTTTCACCTTTCAGCATAAAGTGGCTGTAAATTACAGGTCTTAGCATGAGCTGCCTAACAGGGAGTCTAAGGAATGAGCTGAATCTGGGTGAAATTCTGGATAATAGGAGGCAGCTCATATGTGCATGTAGGATAAAGAAATTCTTCCTTTCTTTCTATTCATCCATATCTTCTGCTTTTAAAAAGTCCGTTGTATACATTTTGTGGTCTAGGGAGCTGCCAGCCCAGTAGATTGCCACAGTACACGTTTCCATGGAAATAATTGAGATGTAATAAATAAAGGCACTCTGAGGTCACAGGTTTCCCAATTCAACTGAGAAGAAAACAAGCATAAATTATGTGGATGTATGTGTAGCATTTAGGACTTAAAATAATTTACCGTTTTTCTCTTTTCCATGTATTTATTTCACTTTGTATAGCAGCTTTGCTATTTATTAATCACTACTGAGATTTGTGTATCCTTTTTCATTCAGAAAGATTATGCACTAAAATAGGATCAGTCTGTGCCTGTGATGAAAGGGATTATTCTGCATGCAAGAGGCAAGTTGCCTGCACATTAAGTGGGAGCGATGCTGACTTTAATGAAGTGGCTGACTTTGACAGAAGTATCGAACATTGACAACTCTTAGATGCGTGTTATTGAAAATGAAGTGATGGCAAACCCAAACTGGATGCCAGCACAGCTTCAGGCCAGGTGGCCCCTGTGCTGTATTATCAGGTCTCATGTTCAGCCTGGCAGAAACTTGCAGTAATTCCTGCAGCTGTAACTCCAGCAGTAGCCCTGGGCTTCCCCCTGACACGGGATTTATGATTTGCAATACAATACACTGATTTGTTTTGACCATTAGTTTGTGCAGACCTGAACATATTAACCTCAAAACTGGTGGTTGGGGACAAAGTTCTACTTGGCTTAAAGGAAGGCGGTTTCAGATCAATAAGGATGGAGTAAAAGTGTGAGGGGTTGTGTCTTTATTGGTTTTCAAAATAAACTCCGTGGAGACAGTGTGGTGGTAGCAGTGATGGAGTAGAACACTGGCCTCTTCTGAAGCTTTAGTTCACATCACAGACAAAGCCCACGAAAGAAATTTTCCTCAGTACAGACTCTTGCCCTGCTGCCAGTAACCTCAGCTGCCGAGAGCTTTTTCAGTTCTCTGTAAGGAAGAGTTGTACCTTACTCAGTGTTGTTAAAACCACGTGGTCCTGAACACCAGAACCATTACACAGTTGTGAATGTCAAAGCACACTGTCTGTCTCCCAGTACAAGTGATGGGGACTGGTATCAATACCAGTGTCCTTCTAAGTTTGTTCACGCTGGCTTCTGTAGGGAGCAGGGGGCCAAGCCACGGGGTGGGGGCTGAGGAAGGCAGGTCTTCCTCCTTCCCCTTGGTCAGACTGTGGCTTCTCGTGCTGCACTTGGAGGTGGTTCTGTGAGGTGCAGTGCTGGGAATGGCAACCCTTAGGTTTCCAGTCCCATGTAATTGTAATTGAAGAATTACTGGACTGCCATTCCTGGGGACTGGGCTCCCATTGGCACAAGGTTTTAAACATCAGATGCTCTTTGGCTGCTGAATTTGACAGTTCTGCAAATTGCTGTCAGCTTGCAGGGGTATTTTGTGCATAAACGTGCTAGTTGGTAATGAAACTGTTTTGCAAAAGAATGCACTAATTAACTCTAGATTTGTTATCCTACTTGAAGTTGCAGAATTGCTGTCATATTTTTTTGCTTTCTGTTGGCAAAAAATGCTGATAGAAACTTTTGATTCACACCCTACCTGCCTCATTTGTGTCAGTCAAGAAGAGAAAAGGGGGGTTGCTCATTACTTCGTTATCTGCAAAGTAAATAAAAATACTTCAACCATTTGCTGAGTTCCAATTAGTTGATTGCTATGAATGATCTTCTTTAAAGGAATGCTGTTTTACCTATCTGCTCATACAAAGGTTTGATTTTGAATGTCTTGTGAAAAGGATTCTCTTTGTCTTGATTGATGTCAAGAATAAAAGCGTGATGGTAATATCCCTTTGAAAGCTATTGTATTGTCAGCTCTGGCTGACAGCAGGAGGCCCTCCTAGTGCTATAGATTAGCGCTGTGAAAACACTGACATTTTCTTTGTTATATTGCTGTTGTTCTGCTTGCAAAGTCAATTATACAATGTCGGAGCTCAGTTACAGAGTTGACTGTGGAAGTAACAATGTCTTTCATACTTGTCTTAAAGATATAATTTTCCTTTTTTCCCAGTTGATAGAGAAGAACCTGAAGGTACTGGAACAGTACATTCTACAAATTAAATTTTGACAAGTATAATCATAATTGCCAAATACAAGAGACTTGTGCGATTATCCCTTAATTTTACAGTTCATTCAAGTTTCGGTGGAATTTTATTGATACAGTAAAAGCAGCAGCTAAAATTGATAAAACTCATATCAAATAAGATTACACTCTTGATTGTTCTTTATCAAGTGTAGCTTTTGGGGGATTAGGAATAATTGGAGATGTTGGTGTTTCACTGTGGGGCTGGTGCCCTGAGAGCGTTTGAATCCATGCAGTACACCGAGCACTGCCTTCAGGGATTAGCCTGCAGTTTTTAATTTTTGCCTGTGTATTTTGCTACAAGCCTAGCAGCGTTCTCCCCTGAACTCCACAAGTCCCATTTTCCTTCCTTTCTCTCCCTCTGGTATGCTTTCCTGTATGGGATCTGGGTGGTATTTAACTGGT
This sequence comes from Empidonax traillii, assembly GCF_003031625.1. Taxonomy (NCBI): domain Eukaryota; kingdom Metazoa; phylum Chordata; class Aves; order Passeriformes; family Tyrannidae; genus Empidonax; species Empidonax traillii. The sequence continues at coordinate 1,206,020 of NW_020955252.1, forward strand.
TTTACTGATTGAAACTCCTGCCTGTGTGCAAACACCTTTTAATTGCGGCCTGTTCCCATTGGTCTCAGTGAATATAACGAAGAAACGTGGCCAAAAATTGAAAAGAGTGGGAAAGGTAATGCAAAAGATTTAAATATGAATGGGAGGAATAAAGGAATATCGTATTTTTAATTATGCGACATCCAAAGCCATTGAAGAAGAACAACTATAATGTAACGGTAGTGGCTCTTGAAGAATACTATTTTTTCTTCAAAAATATTTGTATACAATCAGTGCAAGTTAAAGAACATCATTCACTGCTGAATTGCTTCAGATGACACGTGCAAAAAAAAAAATCAGAGACCTCTTGGAGGACGTTAATTGTAGGATTTCTAAATTACTATTATAAACTAATAGAGTAACAAAAGATTCTACAGTTACCAGTAATTTGTCAGGATTTATTTTGTTTTTCTTCAATAATTGAAAATTAATGTCTTGAAGTGAAAGCAGATGTTCATGCCATCCTCTGAATTGGATATAAAAATGATGTTTTGTAGATGCGTTAAGCTTGTGTAAATACAGATTGTCTTATCATAGATGGAGCTTTGGCTTGGTTTTATCTATTGTTTGGTGCCAAATTAACTTCTGGGTTAAACCTGAGTAAGTGGTTTCAGCTTGGTTAAATTAACTAAATCAAGTGCTTGGGGTGGTACCCAGTGATCAGTTATTCTAGAAAGTGTTTTAAAAACCCTTCCTCACCTGCTGACTCTGTGAATGACAAGACCTTCTCATACTTGTAGAATTAATATTTACTTCTATTTCAATAAACGCACTCATAATTGTTTACTCAGCTCTTTTTATGGAACTGGTTAATTTTATCTTGATTCCCAATTCCAATTTGTGAAATCAGTTTTAGATGATTACAAGGTTTGAAAAATGCAAACCACATTTTTTTGGAAAAAGAAATTATTTTTTGGTCTCATGTGTCGTCTGTATTATAATATTCTTTTACACAAAAGATTATTAATTACCCGCAATAATTGAACTGTCTTACAAAAATGCCTACATCAGGCCCTCATCACTCCATCAGTATTCTCCGTAAATACCTCTGAAAAAGGATGGCTATTATGTTCCCTTGTACGTTGGTAAATGTGCCGGAGTAATGAAATACTACTAATATAAAACCTATTACAGACTCCTGCTAAATCTTGACTGACAAATGGTGGTGGAGGGAAGGGCCTGGCTCTGGGGGGTGCGTTGGTGGACTCAGACTTGAGGGAGCTGGAGCCAAGTGAGGACCAGCTCTGAGCTCTCTGTAGCGTGTGCATTTATTCAACATACTTTTAGAGCCCAGGAGTAGATTCCTGTGCATTTTCTTTCCTGAAGTCCAGTAGTGAATGCAGAGAAGCTAGTTCCTTGTTCTCTTGGACAAATAAGGTGATGTGAGTTTAAGTACTACATCTTCTTGACAACACCTAGAGTATATATATGTGCAGCAGTGAGTTATGGGGGCTTATCAGAGTTGCATTATTCTGGGGAGAAGGACGTGCAGAGACTAAATGGTCTCTTGTGACATTTCCAGCTACAGGAGGCTCAGGCTTCGACCTCTTGCAAGGGTTTGTTTCTAAAATGCAAACAAAGGGACTTGATGGAGTTGGAAACCGGGTGATGCCATTTGGAACGGGCTCACAAATCTCGCTGTGGCACAGTGAATTGGTGTATGGCATTAGCTTTCCGCGGTACAACTTACCTCAGATAGCATTGCAATACCCATCTGAATCTAGCGATAAGTAGCTTCATTATATTGTTTGCATTTGCTTAGAAAGAAAACCTTTCCCCTTCTAGCCACAGATTAGGCAATAGAAAGACCAATTTGCAGAGCTTGTAAATGCCACTTGTTAATCATACGCAGTACAATTATTAATTTTTTTTCCTCTCCCCCCTTGGATGTATTAAGTCAACTTTTTAGCTTTTTTATGTAATTGAAATTTGCCCTTTTGTTACCTGGGCATGAATTATTTTTGAAATGTTGTCATTACCCGCCCTGCTGTGAGGTTTATCTCTTCTGTTCATCCTAATTAAATAAAACATACTGTTGTTCGCAGGTCTCTTGTTGAAGTGAATTACCTGCCTGAAGGCTCGAGCTGGTGTCGGGCTCGCTTGTTGTTGCAGCAGCAGCCGTTGACTAACACATTTACTTTTAGATTTTCATTTCAAAGGGCTCAGTTTGTGCAGTGTGACAGGTGAATGGTGAATGCTTTACAGGACTTTCAAGAGCTGAACAAACAGTAAAGAACTTATTGCTACCGCAGCGGAGTGGCAAGTACAAATGTAAGGCAGCCTTTGTGGCAGAGAAGTGTTTCCTTTGCTGGATAAAGGCCACTCAGGAGAGCTAAAGGGCTCGCTTGGCTATGCTGGGGTAAAATAATCTCAGTCGTGATCTCATTTAAACCCACCCTACCTGCTTGTTCTTCAGGGCAATTTCTAGTGGGGTTGATCTCGTCTCTCTTTGTAGCATCACCCGCAGCCGTGTTCTCCTTGAGTCTGGCACTGATAACGAAGGCTGCTTCAGAAGTGTAACAGTTGGAGTTTCTTTACGCAGAAGTTATTTCTAGTTCATATTGGAGAATGTAAACAATGCATTCAGGTTTTAAAGTGAAGCAGAGGGAAAGGTCCCTGTTTGTAGAGAAACAGTTTGTTAAAGTCTCTGATAGCACTGCAGAAAAAGTCTTGCTCACTAGTGAAATCCTGTTATGAGTAAAAGTACAAGAGTTAACAAGTCGCTGTGCTCCAGTCTCTGTTGGCTCTGTTAGGCTCTGGAGGTTTGGTCAAATGTGGCCTAATTCTGCTTTCCAAATATTAAAAAAAATTACACAGAGGGCAAAAAGACAAGTTCTTAATATGCATATCCTGGGAAAATCCTAAACCAGTATTTTTACCCCCTCCAGTCCCAAGGCTAATCAAAATTCCTTTGTTTCCACATCTACCATTAAAATATATGCCTCCCTTGGTTGCCTGCTGACTGTACAAGTTTAACCACTCAATCGATTGGACTCACAAAAGCTGTTACTGGGTTTACACGGTATCTGCCTACAGGTAATTTAGAGTTGGAGTAAGGGTCCAGGCAACCTCCAACAGGACTGGTACTTAAATTTGCAGCTCTGCTTATTTCTTGATGATCCTCACCTGAACCTCATGGAAATTTTTCTGGGTTACCACTGAGGCAGATTAGCCAAGCCCCACCTGGTGATTGCTGGAACTTGCTTCACATGGTGGGCAATGAAGATACTGTTAATAAAGGTAGATTCAGCTTGCCCCCTGAAAAGAGAGTGTCTGGTGCAATGCAGAGATGAACTTTGTTACAGGGTGAGCATCCAGGACCCATTTTTGCTGTCTTTAGAGTGAGTACAATTTTTCCCCTTGATAATAATTGGAGCTGGGTTGCATGTTACAGTTAAAGTCTAAACTCTCTAAATCTGCTGGAGAACTAATGCTGTTAATTGAGATTCCTGTTGATGTTGGAGGAGTGTGAGTAGCCCTAGGCTTCTAGCAACTGCAGGGTAAAGCCTCTGTATTGTTTTTGTGGTAGTGTTTCTGATTGGCCTTGGTGAGGATTGGATTTTATTCTCATTTCTTGCACTGCAATTGAAAGAGCAAAATAAGCAAAGAGATTTGGTGGGAATGGTCATTTGGCATCTAATGCTGTAGAGAGCATCTCCTACTTTTTCTGTTGGCTCTCTGAGATTGCTGCTGGGGGAATTTCTAGGAGAGCACTGGGAAGGTTCAAGGTGCAGAAGATGCAGCACGGCTGTGGGAGCTCCTCAATGGCACTGCAGGAAACCCAAGAGACCTGGGTTGTGTTTAACATCTGTTAATGTAAGCAGGTACAGATTTACATGAGATAAATTGTCTGTGATTCTGCATCCTTTCACTCTCCTGTCCCTGAAACTGGAAAACCAAAAGGAGACAGAGAAAACACATGGTATAGGGATGAATTTCATACTTTAGGAAGCAGAAATTCTAAACAGAGAAAGAGAGAAATAAACTAGGGAAACTGGGAAATCTGTTGCTGGCATTTGAGTATGGAGGGTGCCTGATGATATGATGCCAAGTTTTGGTATGGAAGTTGATGTACCTTATTATTTTTAACTTTAAATTTAAAGACTAAGAGAAGGAACTATCTGAAAAATGACTCTAGCTCCATGGAAAAGGGCATGATTAAGCATAAGCAGAAAAAAACCCACTACATATGCAAACCACCTAAACAGAATAGTTTTTCTGCTCTTACTAGACAGTGGCAGTGCTTTTCTGTCTGAAGGAGTGCATTTGTTGTGGTTTATAGTTGTTTTGTTTAATGTAAAGAAATTCGAGGACAGGTGTGCTTGCAGTCATTAATTCTTGAAGTTTGAACTATTTTATGATCATGGCAGCACCTGAACTTGGCTTGTGAGGACTCCTAATTGTTCAGGGTTTTGGAGGGAAAAGGAGGTCACAGTGGTAAATGGAAAAAGTAAGCTTTCAACACTTATTTGAATGCACACAAATACATATGGTATATGCCACGTGTGCATGTGTAAATGAATGAGAAGGCCTAGAGGAATAGGTAATGTCTTTTTTTGGGCCAACTAACATGGTTGCAAAATGCAAGGAAGTTTTTCTGATGCACAAGCCTGCCTGCTGCTCTGGAAAAAGCAGCAGTGTTCTGGCTGTTTTGCTTGATAGGTAAATGTAGCTTTGTTTTAATTTACTTATTCAAGCTCTTACTCAGATTTCTGTTGCTTCATTAGAGTACTCGCAAGTTAAGATACACTGAATTACATAGTAATGCCAAGCTTGTATATTATTTATTGTTGAATTCTGTGGATGCGTTTCAGTCGGGTAATTTACTCATGGCCTCCTTTATTTCTAGGAAAATGGCATGCCTTGCCCTTCATAATTTCTTTGCTTTTACTGACCAGACTGTTCCCCCAGAGGGCATGTGGGATGTGGCAGAGTATTGAAAAATACTGGGATGGAGAAGTAAAGAAGGAGGACTGTGTGTGAATTGCATGTTATTTATGTTTATGCTAGATTTATATGGCAAAAATGGTGTTTCTGGCAGTGATACTTGTGGGGAATGTAGTAGGTAACTCTGGGTGACAAAGTTGTAGCCTTGAAAAGATTCTTTTTAAACATAAAGAAGTACTTTTGTCTAATTCTCAGCATACTTGAGGAGTATGATACAATATATTATGAACCGTTTTATAATGAAACTGAGTGCTTGTCTTAGGATCTTGTACTGAGTCTTTCCTGATGCTTGTGTGAGTCCACTGATCTGATCCTCTTAATTTCAAGGGTGTTTTTATTCCTAATTTCTTTCCTGCTTGATAACAGATAAGTGAGATTTGTTTTAGAACTCCCATTTGGTTTATTTTGATTACTATTTTTGGCTTTAAACAAATGCTTAACAGAGAGCTTCTGTTTTCATTCTCTTCGATATAAGTAAATTCATTAAAAAGCCTGAACTTAAAGGTGGGGGTCTGGGGAAAAAAAAAAAAAAAAACAAAAAAACAACAAAAAAACCCCACAAAACAAAACACCCCTGAGAGATGCTTGGCAGAGAGAGCCGTTGTGTGCCTGGTCTGCGGCGCTCTGAGGGTGCTGTGGAGCAGGAGCTGCCGGGCCCTGCCTGCAGAGCTGCCAGGCTGCACAGCCGGGTGTCCCTGTGTCCCTGGCTGTGGCGGGAGCTGCTGCTCCGAGCCCTGTGGGGACAATCCCCCTGCCATCGGCAGGATGGTGCTGCCTCCTTTGTGAGAATGTGGGTGTCCTGCAGGCAGAGCTCCCACCAGTGGGGTTCGCCAGCTACTCTGATGTGATTCTCCCAAAGACCGAGTGCATATTTTCATAAAGAGGTGTCTGAGCTGTGATTTTTTTTTTTTCCTTCTTGCCAGTGGGTCTGTATTTGAAATGTGGCTCCAAAGAAAATACATAGAAAAATGAGCTTTTAATTTGTCACCTGCTGCTGTACCACCCTGTCCTCCTTGAGATGCCAAGTTGTAAATGAGGTTTTTGTATCCCCACACACGGCCATCCAAGAAATGTTCTGTGCGTCGTAGCAGTCAGTGGCACAGCTGAAGACATCAGACTGGTGGCTTAAAACCTGCTGCTGTCTGATTGGCATGAGCAAAGCCAACGTTGTGCAAAACCTGAGCAAACAAAAAGGCAGGTAGAGAAATGGTTGTCTTCAGTGGCTTGGGAGGTCCTGGCTGCCTCCAGAGTTGGGGCTGCCCAAACCTTTCTGTCACACAGTGTTGAGGGGGAAAAAAAACCCCAAAGTTGTTTCTTTGTGCTATCTCTGAGTGCTGTTGGAAAACTCCCTTTAAATGAATCTTAAAAAAATTCAATATTAGTTCTGCAGATTTTATTTTGGAAAGTAGTGTCTTGTCTGGGTGCACGTCCTCTGGTCTCCTCTATCGCTCGTGTTTGTCTGAGCACCGAGGACAGCAGTTGTGCTGGGTGCCAAATGCTTGTCTCCCAGCAAACCTCAAACCACCTAATAAAAACTTATCTTGAAATAGACTCCAAGAACTTGATTTTTAATTTATGGACATACGATGATAGTTTGAAGGAAAAATAGCCCAACTGCAGGACTGGCAAGGGAAACTGTTTCCAGTGCCCCTGTACTTGGGAGAGCAGCTGACCAGTTACTGTGGCCCTGGCCAGGCAGAGGCAGATGCCCTTTGCTAGGGTATTTGGAGTGCTTGGTTAGGGGGCTGAAAATTTAGTAATAATAGGAAATAAACCTGTCTGACATGACGGTGTTCATATAGCATAACTCACCTTGTGGCACTGTCTGCCTTCTCTTTTCTTACTCATCTCTGTAGTCTATGAAAATGTCAGTGGAGCCCCTCTAGCAGCTTTCTTCCCTTCCCATGGCATCTCTCCTACCATGCAGTTTGGGAGCTTGAGAGTGTTTGCCTTTTGAGGGAATACTTGCAGGTAGATCTCCTCGCCAAGTTGAAGCCTCTTTACTGGTTTTTTCCTCCTCCGAATCTTTGCTGGTTTTGTTCCTTGCAGTTACAGAGAGCGTAACCACAACCCTGGTTGTGCCTGCAGGGGAGGATGGAGCTGGACATGGCCTGCCTGCAGGGTGGTGAGCTTGGAGTCCAACTTCAGCCACTGCTCAGCTCGTGGTGGGACCTGTTGAGGCAGTGGCAGGGAGGAGATGTGGTGGAATCTCCCACTGTTTGGGAAGCTGAAGGTTGTTTTGTTCTTATTAGAGAGAACTTATCTGCTCGTCTGTCTTTCTTATTGTCTACTGCTGGCTTGACTTGATTTTCTTTTATTGGCACATCCCAACAGATACGTTTTCTTAATTTGATATCGCCATGTTGGAAAAACGCATTCCACTCCCTGGCTTAAATGCAGTCCCCAAATTGGAGTGTGTTAAACCCACTGCTCTGGAAGGGAGCATGGAGATGATTTCTGGTTGGTTCGAGGCTGCCGTTACCTTACGCTCACAGGGAAACTGTTCTTGCTTCCTGGCTGCCTGGCATAGTTCCTCACCATGAGGTGGGGACTGATCTGATGGAGTTAACTCACCCTCTGTTTCTGGCTCCTTGTCCTGTTGCCTACCTAGCAAAGGACTTTTGGGAGCTCATTTTACCCACTGGCCCGTCAGAGAAGTAGTAACCCTGTAGCTCCCTGGTGGCCAGGTACAGGTCTGGTGTGCGTTGGTGCAGGGCAGGGCAGTCCTTCATGGCATTGTCTGAGTGTCACTGGTTTGAGTCAAACCTTTCTGAAAAGAACCTCAGCTGGAGAGGCTGGACTGTGGCCCCTGATGTGGAAAGTGGTTGTGCTCCTGTATGTGCAGGGGGCTGATGGGCAGGTCACTAAACCCCTGAAGATGTGGCCAAGAAATGATGGCTGTTGAAGCAAATGCTCAAATCTGCAGTGAAGCACAGGATACAAAACCACACGAGCACAGCCTGAAGAAGTTCATGAAGTGATGAAGCACAGACTCAAATTGTACAACTGTTTGCTGCTCTCTGCTGTTCCTGGGAGAATCATATGTCACTGTGGAGTGCTCCATGCTGTCCCACTACAGTGGCTGGATGCTGTTCCTTATCCCTCTCTCTGGATGGGACTCCCAGCCAAGTAGGGAGCTGTGCTTTGAAAGCAACACAAAGCAGAGGGGAAGAGGGAGGGAGCTTGTCCTGTGAGGAAGAGGGAAGACACCCAGAGATTGCAGTTTGGTTGGCATCTTCCAGCAGCACAGGAGCAGTGAAAGTTGCAGCAGTAGCCCTGTGTGAGGCAGCATTGCTGGAGAACAATTTTCTCGTCTATTTTAACTTAGTAGAAATAATGCCACTAAGAAATTAGGTTACGTATCTCAAGGGAAAGGGAGATTTGTTATTCTGCTTTTAGCTTACACCATAGGCTGTGTCACCGTGGGGCCTGCTCCACCAAGTGGGTGCTCCTGCTAATCCTGGCACTTAAATGCCAGCTGGTCCTTTGGCAGAGGCTGCTCTGTCTCCTGTGCTTGGATGACAGGAAATATGATGGTAAATCCCAGTTCTTTTGGCTACTTTATACTGTCTGTTTTCTTATGGGCAAATTTTGCCTGTGGTTGACTCACATAGCACCGTGTGCCACGCTGTCCTGCCTGGGCTGGCTCATGATCCTGGGCTTGTAATGTCGCAGTGACTTTGCAAAGGACAAAGCCTGTGCTGCCCAAATCACCCAGTGTCCTTGGGCCCACCCAGCTGGTGGCCAGCCTGGCCTTTAGCGTTGCAGTAATGCCTTGTGCTTGTTTGTGTTCTTAGATTATTTCTGAAGTGGCAAATTTCGATGGCTTTCCCTGCTACTAAGGGATTTTTTTTTTCCCTCCCCCTTGTTTGCTTATTTTTAGTCACATGAAGTAAAAGAATTGGCTGTTTGCCAGGAAGAAAAACCAACAAACAAAAACCCCAAAGCAACCACAACATTGTACCTTTCCTTGCTTTTAAAAAACATTTCCTTGTAAGTGTAACTAATGATGTGGGTTTTTAGTAGAAGCTTGTGATTCAGTGTTAAACCAACAGCACATCAAAGAATAAAATAGGCTGGTTTCTTGTGTGTTCCTATTTATTATTACTTTTGTTCAGATTTGGGAAAACATTGTGGTGTGAAAATATGAAGAAAAGTTGTTTTGTATGAAGGAATACAGGAGAGTGAGATCTTTAACTCTGCATGCTTGTGCAGCAACGTTGGTTGGGCTGCAGTCTGGGCTCACAAACAACCTTATTTATAACATTTAAAGCCTTTTTTTTTTTTAAAGTATTTCTGTCTCTCTTTCTCTTTCTTTTTCAATACCTAACATACATTGTCTGTTCTGCTGTTAACTCCCTGATGCAGAATTCCTAAGTTTGGGCTAATAGAAAATTTGGAGGATTCTTCATTATCTGAACCTCTTGAGAAATACCAAATATGTTCCAGTAATTGTGGTGTAGTACAACAGGGAGTCACACTGGCAGTTTGTTGGAAAGGGTTTTTCCTGTAGTTATGAAAACCATACAACTATTAAAATCCCCAAAACTGAAACCGTTGGGATTACTCATATACTTACAGTTAAGCGCATGCCTAAAGGTAGATATATTCAGCTTGCCATTTTTGACTGGCATTTGATTCCTAGCTGGAGAATATGAAAAAAAACCCAAACCATTCCTCGATCTCTTCAGTCGTGTGCAGCGTTTTCATTCTGTGCTTACACGCTGCAGCATGCTGGGCTGTGGTTCCCCACAGAAGCACCTGGGTTTGCTGTAAAGCAAATTATTGATAATAAAGAATGAAAAGTTTTCAAAATAGAATGGTACTCCAGGCTGTTAGAAGAGACTCAGATTTCTCCCCTCCTGCCTTCTCTTCTGCCTCTGCCATGGCTCCTGGAATAATAAGCATGTGTCGCTTAATTTTTTTCCTCTCCCCCCCTCTCTCTCAATATATTTTGTCTTGGTTGTATGCAAAGATTTGTCCCTTGGAGACTAGAGTGAATTTATTAAATACTGGGAGATGCTGGATAGGTAAAAGCAAAATGTAACACCAGTATTATAGTTCAGATTGTAATATTTGGGTTTGCTTTGTGGTTGTTTCATTCTCTCCTATTATACAAGATATTTTTCCTCTTAATTCTGTTCTCTAAAACTGAAAGTGATGCTTGCTTTGTAGCTGCAGTATTGGGACTTTTTTCCTTGCTGGGCAATCTATAACTGAGAAGGTGCTGGTTGCCCTGCCCTTCTGTTCACAGGGCAGCAATAGTACCAGCTCTCTGTATTTCTTAGTTTCTCTCATGAAAACTTTCTTGGATGAAATATTTCATATCTTGTATATGACTTTCTCTTGGAAAGCATTGGCATGTGCCTGTAAGTGTACTGATATATCATCCTACGGAGTTCATTAGCAGATCTATTCTTATTAAACAAAATGCGTTTTACGTCTATGAAGCTGCCTAAACAATTTGCTTTGAGACAAAACCTGGAAATACGAAGGTTGTGGAGTGTAACTAATGAAAAAAATGTTTTTTGTTGCGCTTCTTTAAAGGAGATTCATTTGCACAAGTATCAATATGTGGGGGAATTTAATTTTAAAAACAGCCCCAGCCACTTTGTAGAAAAATATAATGCAGTACATAAACTCATTTTAGACACTACTTATTCTACTGTGTCCCATTAGTTGATGTTTACACAGCGCTTTGAAAATGTAAAGCGCTATATAAGTGCTTATTATTACTACATTATTATTATTCTCCCTCTTGAAAAAAGACCCTCTAGGGAGAGGGAGACTTGCTTTGCATTTCTTCTGTAGTGCAGATCCCACAAGAAATATACCCGCTTGTTTTGGTTTGTACATTCTTCCCTCCCCACTTCCATGCTTTTGGAAAAAAAGTACTGTGTTTGAGAGATTACAGAGCTTTTATTTAGTTTATGCTGGGTAGCTACAGCAATGAGAACATTATTTGAAGGCATATAAAAATCTTAAAATAGCTTTTTATTCCACTCTGTGCAATAAAATGAATCACTGCCCTGGTCGTAGCCCCTGTGGTTCATGGGTGCAGGGGTCCCTTGCCCAGCCTGGGCACTGAGGGATAAGCAGGGGTGGGTGATGATGCCCTTTGCTGGGGTCCTCTTGGATGTCCCCTCTACCAGTGTGGGCCCAAGGACAAAACTGCTGAGTGAAGGGAGTGTAGGGACAGTGCCAACAAAGCCTGAGAAGAATTTCCTTCCTATGGAGAGGAAGCTCTACAAGTTTTTCTGCAGTATCAGAACTATTGTTTTCCCTTGTAAAGAAAAAATTGTCTTCTCCTCTACACTCCTTTAACAGCAGCCTGGATTGCAACAGGAGAACAAGATTTCAGTTTAAGTTATTTTAACCCTCTGTATTCCTTGAATCCCTCTAATGAGAATGGCTTTTATTGGGCAATATTAAACATTTGCATCCTGAATTTGAGAGCAATTCCCTGTGCCTCTGCATTCTTTACTGTGCCATACTGTGGTGGAGGCTGTAATCATGGCTGATGAAATTTGGAGTGGTTTTTGCCCAGGTGCCCCTAGACCAGCACAGTCATAAGCTCAGGAAGCAGTAACCATAAGCCTCCTTTAAATGCAGTGACGAACATTCCACTCTCTTCTGCTTGTACCTTTTGTTGCACTGTTCTCAGGTCCCTGCCTGACCTCATGCTGGGTTCCCCACAGTGCAGCAGCTCCACTTCCAGTGTTCCCAGCATTCCCAGCCCATCATTTCTGTCAGCTGCATTTTGGGAAAAGGTACAGTGGAAAGGGAAAGAGGCCTTGAAAATGCACACGATGGGAGCATCTGAAGATATTGTATATTACAGAGCATAATCTGACTTAGGTTTAACACTGGATTTGGCCCTTGGTTACATCACCACACGTGGCCACTAAATAATGAGGTCACATGCAGCATTTCAGCCTGGTTTCCAGCAGAAATGGGGTTTTATGCATTTACCCTTTGCTGGTGCTCCAGTCTGAGCTGGTGTCATCAAGCAGTGGTAGGGGTTGCTGGTCAGTGGTGGTAGCTGAGATCTCAAACCTCTACAAACAGCAACAGGGTGAAAGAAGGAGGGAAAACCCCCAAATCAGATGGGAAGGATTCAGCAAATGCTGAACAGCCTCATGCAGGGAAGTGCTTGCAGTGCAGGAGAGTGGGGATGTGGTGACTGGTTGGACGAGTCCTGGTTATGTTCAGAGCTCCCTTTCCTTTATCCACTTGGAGTGATAAATAGTTCAGCTGTGACTGACAACAGTTCCAGGAGTTGTCTAAATTAAAGCTGAAGTGTAAGTGTGGTCTGATAAGTTAAACCCATGTATTGTGTTAGTCCTTTATAATGGGTTCATCAGCCTTGTCCCTGCAGGTCGCATGCTTTGACTTCAGAGAGGAAAGTATTAGGCTGCAGGGAGGTGGGATAGGATGGGGCTGGCACTGGCTGGGGAGAGTATGGGATGGAGAAGCACTTTGTCCCTTAGGCTGCATCCCCCCTGAAGCTGTCAGTCCTGAAATAACCGCCCAGGAAATTGGCCATGGGCAAATTTTGCTGTGCTCAGTGCCCAGGGAGTTGTTGGTGTTGAGAAGGTGGTGAGATGGATTGGCACAGCCTTGCATCCCTCTCTGTTTCGTTCCTTTCTGAATAGCAATTTGGGAGTCAAAAAGTGTAAATTTTTTGGGCGCTCTGGATTGTTTGACTGATTGCAGATGAATGCTCAGAGACTGAGCCTGGGGCAGCAGTAGGTGTATGGACTTAATACAGTTAAAAAGGATAAAAAAGTTGCCACAACTTCTCTTGCCTCTTTCAGTTCATGCCTGACAAATTTGTAGAAACCTTGTTAGTGAGAGCAGACTTGTAACTGAAATCTGACTCCAGGTGATGCCCAGCACAACCCTTGAATGATGGAGGGCACTTCCCATAGCCCATAGAACTCTCAGTGTAGCTGGAAAAACTCCAGAGAGATCAAATTTACCTGCCATGGCTTAGCAAAGGTAGCTACCTGCCAGGGAAGTGAAAGCCATCAGACCGGCATGCTCATCAGGTTTCCTTGACAGAGCTCATCCCTTCCCCTCTGGGTATCATTTTCTACTTGTGTTTTAATGACAAACATAGAAATGAAGGTGGCAGACATCGCCCTCATTGTGGCATAAATCATGGGGGGTACAGAGTTGGGGCTCAGCCTCAGGGAAGCCCAGTGGGATGGGGTGGCAGTCACTGGTTCCTTGGTGTCCGCACACCTCCTCAAGGACAGGGGATGTCCCAGTCTCCCTTCACGCACACCACGTAAACCCTAAACACAAGCCGGCACAAAGATGCTCCAGAAATACAATCGTTTTGTGTAAGGGCGGGGGAAGACGAGCAAATACCCCGCAGAAAATTCAGCGCAGCTGCCCATTCCGGCCATGAGCCCTGGCCGCGGCCGGGCACACGTGGCCGTGCCCCGGGGCCGTCGGGCAGCGGGCTGGCTCCCGGGCTGTCCCCCGCGGTGTGCGGCACGAACAGCCCGGGGCCGGGCAGATGGCTCCCTCCCGGCCGCGGGGCCCCGCTCTTCTGGGAGCGAGCCCCGCTGAGACTGCAACAACAGCAACCCGGGAGCCGGGCAGATGGTCTACTGGCGGCCGCCAGGATAATTGCATCAGCTGGTTCCTCCTGCAGCCAGCGGAGCCTCCTATTTGTACCGCTCTGAAATGATCCTGATTTTTTTTCTTCTTCTTTTTTCCCCCTCCTTCTCTGCCTTGTTTAAATTTATGTAATTTTTGTGAGGGGTGGGGTGAGGCCGGGGGGCGGCCATCTGCCGGAGGTGTTGATGGTGGGGTCCCTCCAGCAGCCGTGCACAGGCAGACACCTGACCGGGTGAGGGGACTGCTGTGGCCTCCTGCTCCTGCACCGCCTGTCGCTCAGGGCTTGAATGAGGCTGCAGAGGGAAGAGCTGGACCAGCACGACCCTTTCCAGCCTTGGTGCACTGCAGTCTCAGTCCGTGTGCAATACGCCTGCCAGCCTCCACCTAAATTGCTCCACATACCCGCGCTGCCGCTCCCTGGAGCACTCCAGCCCGAGGTCTGAATACTGCAGCAAACCCCCTCGGGTCCCGTCTCGCTGCCTCCCCCTCCCTGGGTCGGCACCTCGGCGCTGCTGCGGCAGAAGGGCTGCCGAGATGTCCGCTGGCGGTTGCTGGGGCGGCTGTGCAGCCCTGCTCGCCTGCCACCCTCGCTCCTCCTTTTGGGCTCTTGTTACACAGACAAAAGATCTGCCTGTTCCTGTCCAGGTCTCTTCTATTTACGGGGACTGCTGACAAGTGTGGGCTCTGCTGACTTTTTAAGCCGCAAAATATTTATGGAGGGTAGGCAGAGGGCCCCTGGAGATGGCTGATGTCCCTCTGGTTGGTTCCTGAGTGCCTCGGTGCTCCTGTGCATCTTGCTCTGGGTTCAGTGCCGAAGGGGCAAGGAACGATGAAGTGGCACCTGCTGTTTGCTCTGGCTTTAGCTCTCAGCATGGCACAGGTAGTTGCAGTAGAGCTGATCTCAAGTTGCTGCTGACCCAGAGGTCCTATAATCCCTAATAGTAGCAGGATTAGATTTTGTCCCGCCAAGTCCTCCTATCCTTTCTCTTTTTATTTTTTTTCCCTCTGCAATACTTTATACCCCAGCTGACATACATTCTGCCTCCTGCCTTGACCTTTGCCTTGCTACTTCAGCTCCAAGGAAAGACTTGCCCTTCTTTTGGGAGAAGCTTGTCAACCTGGCCCTCCCCCCTGTGCTGTCTTCCCTGTGCCTTTGTCCTTTTTAGTGCACAAGATTGATTTTTGCTGCTCTGAGACTCTTTGTGGCCCCCTGCTCTCTTTAGGCAGACAAGGTCCCTCACCTCGCTTTCTGGGTGCACGACTGATTTCTGTGATGGTAATTTTAGGACTTTGGGTTGTATCCATTTATCAGATTTTCTACTGGCATTTAATCTGCAAAACTTTCTAAGTTCAGCTGGCTGCAGTGTAACACTGCCAGTCCTGAGAGTCCCACTACAGTTTCAAAGTATGGGATGTGTGGATGCACTAGATGTTCTTACAGCACTGGGCAGAGTCCATCTTTACCATTGGAGAGGGACTGGCCAAACTCTACAGCTTCAGCTGCTGCAGCACTGTGCTGGATTTGATTGGCAGTGTGACGATAACAATATGAAAATGCTACCTATGTTGCCTAATTCTGTTAAAGTCCTTTATCTGCCATAAGCTCCAAATATGCAGTTGCTGGTGTTTAACCAAAACTTTGCAAATCTCCTGTTGGGCTCTTCAGGATCAGTTCATGTGCAGTCTTATTTTTTCTTTAGAGTCTGTAGGTGTGCATAATTATATGTACTTTTGAAAGCTCTAACTATGCCTCATTTAAACTTAGGCAAACATATTTGTGAGTCCAATTAAATGACTGGAGAAAAAAATGATCAAAAAATGAAACGAGGGAAATGTGCATTTAACCAGATAAAGCTTGCAAGCCAAGCAAAATGTTGTGCTAGCCCAACAAATGGGTTATTCAAGCAAAGTTCTACCAAGACAAACAAAGGAGAGTCAAGGGTAAGTGAGTTTTGAAGCAATACAGGATGTGACCCTCTCAAGTTCAGTTACCAAGATTGCACAGGTTGAGAGGATAGGACCCTGATGAAAGCAGTGTGAGCTGAATTCTTTCAAGTACCACCCCCAAAATTCAGTATGGGGTCTGAACCACTGCACTTATTTACTTCAGTATTGCAAAAGAAGTCAGCAACAGTGAAGCTGATACAGCTCTTCAAGAGGGAGGGATGTGTTATTGTACCCTCTGGAAGGCACAGGGCAGGGTGTTTTCTCCATTGGCCACCCCTGCCCCGTTCTGGGGAGGCTCGTGCCCCTCAAGCATGAGTGGCTCCTGCCCACCTGTGCCCTTGCAGTGCTGGCACCTTGCTCCCAGGAGAGATGCAGAGGGAGCAGCATCTGGAGCAGTGTCTGACCCTGGGCTGTCCCTGGGACAGAGCACCAAGTGGGTGTTGTGGCAGCACACAGGGGTTCAGAGAGGAGAAGCACAGATGCAGTCACAGGCTTAACACCATCACTGCATTTCAAGGAACTGATTCTGCTGCACTGAATTTAATTCCCATCTCCATCAAAGTTAAGGGCAAAACTCGAAAGTAACTGGATTGGGCCCAGTGTGCTCACAGCCCCTCTGCTGCTAATCAAAAGCAATACTCTGTTGCTAATTTGAGAAGAATTTTATTTTTTTAAGTAGTTTAGAACAAGAGGAAACTGTCACATCCTGAGTGACATCCTGTGTGCTACAACAGTGTTCTTGCTGCTCAGTGATCAGACTTTTAGCCAAGGGAATGAAATCCAATCCATGTAAAAATTCATTTTCTTTGTGGAAATCTTGTACTATTGCACAAGCTATTTTCTGATGGAAAAATGCAAATCTAAAATCTATATCCAAGTGAACAAAAAGATATTAATTAAATTAGCTGTCTGGAGGAAATTCAGAGGACACTGAGTTATTGGTTTGATTTTAGTAAATTTGTTTTAATATGCAAGATTACGTTTTTAATACTTGAAATTACCACAGTGTTTTCACAGTGCAGTTAATTATTTCTCAAATTGTATTTTATTCAAGGCTGCTCATTTGGTATCCACCACTGCCCGAGTGCTGACGTGCTCTCTGCTGTTCAGAGTGCCCTGGACTCGCAGGAGCTGCGCTGCCCCGGCTGTCCAGCCCTGCCAAGCACCTCTGAGTGCTGCTAATTCTGATTTACCTTTTTTGGCTTGGCGTTGTTCCTGGAGGGTTTGGACAAATGCCTGCTTTGGGCAGCATTGCTACTGCCTGACCAGGGGTAGGGAGTCCAACAGGGAGCCATGGCAGGAGCCCTGAGCATATTCTAGGGGATGGCAGAAAAATCCCGGCCTGTTCCTTCCTCTTAGCTGGGGGATTTTTTTTTTCTTTGCATCTGCTGTGCTCAACTTCCCTGGCTTGGGGAGATGGGACCTCTGGTTCCCAAAGTGGCCAGAGGGGAAGAAAGTCAACAGTTTGGTCCCCTGCCTGCCTGCAAGGGCAGTGGGGCTGGCAGGGTGGCTGGCCAGGTGGGTGGTGGCACATGATGCCTTCTATCTTTGTACATACTGGGGGGAAAATCTGCTCAGCAGTGTTGTTTACTCATTCCTACATGGTGTGAGTGGCCAAGTGACAGAGAGGGAACAAAATGGGAGTTTTGGTATCTTGGCAAAGTGCTATGGAACCTATCAAATGTGCCCTGCCTGCACACCGAGCACTTCCCCAGAGCCAGGGAGTTCAGCTTGTCCTGTGCCTGTCCCACACTGTTGCTGGATGTTTAAAGCAGGGAGGACCTTGGGATTTATTTCCCTAACATGAGTCACCACATGAAGTCAAAGGTGTTGATTTAAACAACACTGACCTAAAAAGAGCAAGTCTTAAAAAAAACCATATATTTTACCACTACTGTGTTTTACCCCGTAGTTTCCTCGGTGCTGCTGGAGCCCAGTGCTCTGGCTTTGGCTGTGACACTTGTGTGTGACCATGGGCCCACGGGTGGCCTTCAGCATCTCCGAGTGAGCTCTGCCTGTGGAAGGAGAGGCAACAGCTAAAATTAGTTTAACTCTGCCCATGGCATCAAGGGATGATTTACTCCCATCTTTAGTATTTGGAAGTCAAACTTAATGAAGATAGACTCCTCTCCTTAGCTAATTTATCAGCTTTTAAACCTGGGTATATCTCTTAAGGCATATATTTGCATCGTTGCTGGAAAGTTGGCACTATAGTGAATTTTTCTGTTTCATACTCGACATTAAACTGCTACGTGCCTTAAAACACCTGCAGAACACAAATCAGTCTTGTAGAAATATACTTAATAACACTGTTTATTGAGATAAAAAGAGCAGTAAAAGGGAAGAGAAAGATGCTGCCCTTTTGGGTACCGATACCCACGTTAATGTGGATGTGGATGAGTGCATGTTATCCCACAAGAAACAGTGCTGTGTGTCAGCTGGGATAGAGGCACAGTTAGGTTTGTTACACTGCCATGAGAAGGGAGGATGGTGAGCAGCCCTGCTACCTGATGGCTGTTCCGTGGCACTCCTGCCCGTGCCAGGCAGGGTCATCCCACGCTCTTGCCTGGCACTGCAGGGCCGTGCTCTCCTTCCACAGTTTGGCTTCAGCACAGCAAGGGCTGCCTGCTGGGCAGCGGGGAAAGGGGGTTTCTTTAAGGTTGCAAACATGGCTGTTTGTAGTTTTGGGTACTTTGGTACTTATTTGTTTATTCTTGATTCCTTTTTGTCTGTTAAGTTAAAAGCGTGAATGTTTAGCAACCATAGGGTGGGAATCATTTGAAACACCGTTGCAGCTCTTGAATGGCAATATTTTTGGTTTTGAAGCCTTCTGTTGTCAAAGCAAGACAGTGTAGAAAAATTTATCTGCCCCAGGTGACTCTCCTGCCTTGCCATGGTGAAACACAAAATCCCAGCTGTAAATTGGGGTGAGAATGAGTCTTTGGCAATTTTCAACCTCTGCCTTGCAGGACAAAATATCCATCATCCATTGCTTTGAAAAAACAGACTGTAGCCAGGAACTGACTTTTAAGTTTTAAAAAGTGTTAGTTGACAGTGTAAAACCTGATTGCCAAATAAAAAACTTCAAATAGATCCCCAAATCAGATGCTCTCTGCTTAAAAAAAAAAAAAAGGTCGCAAATACATGTTCAGACATGCATAGACACCTACATACCTACATATATTTCTGCTGTGTCTGAAATATTACACTGAAGGTACCCATCTGCATATGAATCTGTGATATCTTCCTAGAGCAAACATGTCTGTAAGTACATCCTATTTCCATGTGCCTGGTTGCAGAGACCACTGAGCTGACATAAATAAGAAAAAGAATAGCCTGGATGGTAGCCCAAGAAATATCCATGTTTGGGATAAATTTAGCTGTTTTCTTAAGATACCATGAAAATATACAGTGAAAGCTGTGACTTCTAATAACAGCTCACCCTTCCATGCATACATATTCACTGTGGCTCATGGACATCTTTGCCCTTTTCTCACCTTGTGCTGGACACACAGACAAATGCCATGAGTGTTGCCCACAAGTGATAACATCTCATGGGCGTGTGTAGAGGAAGGGATGCTATGAAGGATGCGTCTTTCTTGGGTTTGTGTGTTTAAATATAGGTCGTCACCAAAATCCTCTCCAAAAGTTCAGTTGCTCTCACTTGTGGTCCTCCCTCATAGTGCAGCCACTGTGCTGTGGATAAGTGAGGCTGGGTGGTCAGAAAGTGTATTTACAGCCAGTGTTTCCTGTTCTTGTCAAATACTCAAATGTTAGATGTAATGAAATGAGAAGTAACTTCAGAATTAAGATCACAGTAAAATGAGAACAATGGAGAGACTCTTGTACTGGGGCTTTTTTAATTCTTCTTTTTCTTAAGAGGTGAATCTCTTGTTGTATTGAGTAACTCCCTTAGCATTGTGTTTGCTGCTGTCCTTTGCTCACTGGGATCCCTGGTAGGACCCGCTCCTGCAGAGGAGCTGTGTGTCCCCAGGTAGCAGAAATCAGCAACGTGTCCTGTGGGGCAGTGGCAGGTGGGGCACCTCACCTGCAGTCCCTGTACCCTCTGCTCCAGAGACCTCCACACACAGGAGGTCAACACCCACCATCGGGCAAAGAGGGGAAGGTCTGTAGTGGTTTTGTGCTTCCTCCTCCTCTTAGGAAAAGCTGAAATCAGCCTAATGAGGGTGGGCAACCAGGAGCTGCTTCTGGGAAGCAGTGGGAGGATCCAGACTGGTAAATGATTTCAACAAGATAAACACATCACTTTCTATCAGTCTCTGCTCATTTGGGAGCAGGCCCATCTTTTCTTCCTTCAGTTAAGCTCAATTAAGTGTAGAGAGACAAGATCTGTGTTTTTCTTCTTAAAAGTTACAGAATAAAAATTAGGCAAATAGGTAAGCTTTTATTTTTCCTGTCTGCCCTTTGGGACGTTCTCAGAAAACTTCAGTAATATATGTGTAAGCTGCTTTCCAAGTCGCTGGTAAATGATTTTACTTTTCCAGCTCTCAGATTTTATTAAATTTGAGTTTTTATTCTCATTTCATTCCATAAAAGTGCAAAAGACTGCTTTGAAACTGTACACTTTCTGGCATTTGAAATAAATTATTTCCAATCCCTGTTAGGTTAAAAATAAAATAATCTGACTTACATATGTGAATTGGACTCCAAGGTTTAGGAAAACATAAAGTGGCAGGAGGCAATGGCATAAATTGTTGGAGACTAATTCCTTGATATGTATTTAAAGTTAAATATTTTGTGAGCATGTGTATCCTATAGCTTGATCAAAGCTGTACATTATACTCTGCTGAATGAAGAGTTAGTGTTAATAGCTGGGGTAAAACATATTTCTAGCTTCGCTTTTTTTCAACACTCAAGTAAAAATTCTCCTAATGTTTTATTACAGTAAGAGTTGTATGATATTTTTCCCTTCTCGTTAAATTTCTGTGCTGTTTCCGCCCTCTCCCCCAGTGGCAATGTTGAATCTTGTTTTATAAGGGAAGGATCATTACGTGTAATCAAGCAATTTAAACAAACGATCTCTTAGCTCAAGGAGACATAGACTATAATATAAACTCGCTGAAATGAAAAGCTGCTGTTCCAAACCATTGCACTGTATTTTTGACTTATTAAAAGCTCTCTCGTTTTGGTTTTGAAAATGTCCTTGGCTGCCAGAAGTTTGGGGTTTTTCACTGGTCCTTAACCTGTCGGCTGGTGCTTTGATGGCAGCACAACAGTGAGGGAGGTATTAATCTGTCTTAGTTCCAGTTAAAGAGTCAATGATGTTGACTTGCTGTCTTTGAATAATGCAATACTACAACCCCAGCTATGTTAGCACACTGCAGCTCGTGATACTTCAGAAGGTGTTCTTACCTACAAAGCCACTTGTGGGTGGTTATTTTCAGGTACACAAGACATGTGGAAGGTGGTCTTGTGCTGCTGCTGAAGCAAAAGGGTTTTTTGAAAGCTATCACTTAAGTTACAGAGTTAGTAGGTTGTTTTTTTCGCATCTACTTGTTGTTTGACGGGGGGAAAAACAAGTGTTTGGCAAAAATGTAACCAACTTCAGTCACTCAGTCCTGCACTTGTTCATGGGGCTGACTGCAGTGGGACATCCAAGGAGTGGGGAAGGAAGGGTGAAGCTGGAAAGGGGGAGCTGGGAGCGAGCTGATCTGCCTCCTGCCAGCCCTGGAATTGCTTTCCAAATTCCCTTCCCCTCTCAGTCCTTTCAGAGTGCAGGTCACATTTCTGAGGGTACCCAGTAAGCATTAGGGCTGTACATCATTACCCTGCTACCTCTTTTATGATGTCATTACTTCCACGTAAATAAGTGATGAGTCTGGTTAGAAGAGAAGGCTTCACTCCAAAATTCCACTGACTCCAATAGCCCAGAAAGAGACTTTTTAAAGCAATCTCCAGGTGCAGCCGAGTGGGTGGAAGTGTGGCATTTTAGGAGGCTGATTTGTGGTCTTGAACAGCATTTATCATATGCGCACAGATGTGAAAAAGAATAAATTCTTTTTATTCACAAATGCATTAACTTATTTAAAATGTGTGTTCAGATTTTTTTAATGAATATCTGTTGATCATTATTTTAAAAGAGGGGATTTTTTTTTTCCCAAGGTTTAAGGAATTGAAGCAAGTGTCAGCTTTTTTAGGTGTTCTGTACTCTAAAAAGATGAACAAAAATGTCCAGGCTTGAGCACAATATCTGCTACCATGACTTCTAAATAGGACTTAAGATGCTGTATAATGTTAGATACCTTAAGGTCTCAAGCTGTCTGGTCTCATATGTTGGAGCTGTTGGTGAGCAGACATGGAGGCTGTGCTACCACCGTGAGCAGTCAGAAATACCATCCTTGTTGGTTGTATGTTGAAGTGAGAAGTGTGCAAGTGCAGGGAAATCCAGACTGAGGTGTGCTCAGGATTGTCCACCCAGAGCCAGCTGTGGCAAAGAGCTCACCACTGAGGTACCAGCAGTAACCAGTGCACAAGAAAGCCTCTGGCATGGGCAGTGCTGGCTAGGACCAAAGGGCTGGCATGGGAAGAACTGGAGATGAGGGGCACGGTCAAGCCTCCCCAAGTGTAGTAGAACTGCAGTAACTATTGCATGGATTTAGAAGAAACTTTTGTGCCTGCTGCTTCCTAGACAGACTATCACAAAACCTTATCTTAACAAAAAAGAATGATTTCACAGTTTTAGACAGATTAATGCATGGTGGAGGAGAGAGGATGTCTGCACCTTTATCGATTACAGGGTTGGCTTTCTGATCAATATAGAAAGTTTTATGTACACTTGAGTGACGTTCACCTTAACAGCCCATCCTTGAAACCAGTCAGCACTAATCCAAACTGATGGTTTCCCAGAACACCGGAGTGTCTGTAACTGGTGCAGGAGGGATGTGAATTGATCCCCTCTCTGCTGTGTTGCTGTTTAGGCAGTTCCTCTGTCAGTGTGACTCAGGGTGGTTTCTGTACCGATGTGTGCACGGCCAAAGCAGGACTGCATTGTGAAGCATGAGTAAGCATGGACCAAGCACAAACATAGCTTTTATTTACCACAGGAGATCCATCAGATTATGTAATTCTATCAGGAAATCAAGAAAAGGACAGCAAACCCTCATCAACAGGGAAAAATACAAGTGTGGATAGGAAATGTATTCAGATGTCATAAAAATTTGTAGAGGAAATCTGCTTCCCTGACCCACTGGCTACGGATGAAATTTGCCTGGGAAAAAAACATTAGTTCAGCTAAGTAACCCTGTTTGTCTTGACTGTAAATTAATTATCTGAGCATTTTTCATAGTGATTAGGTTGGAAGTTCTTTGTTTTGAAAGGTAGGTGCTTTTGTGCATTTTTTTTTTCTATCTCTCTTTGGAAGCAGGGCTATTTTCCTTCTTCTTTTGAGTCCCACTCATGTAGTCCACTGAAATTTAAATACAAAACTTGATGCAAGCTGCATTTCTGTAAGTAAATCTCTGCTTGAACTGTGTGTGGAAATACCCACACCCCATTTCCCAGGCTTAGAAGCACTTGTAGGAGACGGAGCTTAGGGTTTTGGCAGTCTTCCTCCCGACAGAAGAGGTGAAATCAAAACAAGCAAATAACTCTGACAAGGAAATGTTGCAGAACACAAAGCCCTGACAGGAGCACTTGTCGAGGAGAAGCAGACACAATACAATTTGCCTCCAAGAAAAGATAGTTTGAACTAACGTTATTCCTTATGGTCTCTGCCCATAGGATAGGGATTTTGGCAGCTCTGGAAGGCAGAGGCTGAGCAGGCTGGTGGCCTTACAAAGGGGAGTGAGGATGTTTGCTTGTGCCCTCTTTTCTTCTACAGATGCACTTGGAATCGCTGTCCCAAGCATCGCATTTAAATCAGGCCTTTCCATGTCACAGTTGCATGTTTGGCTGGTTCATTCCCTCCTGGCTCCCAAATGCTTGTAAAAATTGGTACTACCCCATAGTGCTCACTGACGCCTCCCTTGCATTTCTGCACGGGGGCTGAAGAAGTCCCATCCCACGTAGGTGCTGCAGACACGTGCACACCACCAAAGGTGCTCTTACACAGGCCTGTGGGCATTGGCAGAAGGGACACGACCATGCAGTGAAACCAGCTGAAAGCCTCCAGAGTTGCCTGGAAAAATCTTGTGGGCTCCTGGAGGAGAGCTTAGCTCAGGCTGCGGCTTAGTTTTGCTTTGGTTGCATCATGCCTGAATATTCACTCTTGGTGGAGAGCAAGATAAGTACGTGTCCCTTCAGCATTTTATGAAACAAAGTAATGCAGATATCTATAAGTGAGACATGACATGAAGCGTACAGATAGTAAGTTTGGAATAGTTCTGGGAGTTAAGAATTTACATGTCTTTATTAATTATTAGATGTTATTAGTGAGTGACTAAGGAACTGGGAAGCTCTAAGCGTTCTTTTGAAGTAGTGTACCCAAATTAGGCTAAATAAATAAATAAATCGAAAAATGTTGGGGAATGTCTGCTCTAATGAATTTTCTAAATACACAAATCACACTTATTAAATCAGTGGATCTTTTAACTGTAAAAATATTATTACTGTTACACTGGGGAAATCCATTCAGAATTATAAAATATTTGGAAACTCTTTCTATGTTTCATTTCAGTGGAAGTGTTGTAGGTTTAATAGGAATAAAAAGAAAAAAGTATGCTTTGGGATAAAGTTTTAAAAGCCTGCTTTCCCCCTTTTTTTGTGTGTGTGCCAATTTTTCAGTAAGAACTGTGTTCCCCTTTTAGTCTTGTTTAAAATAAACTACATGTATAACAAGATGTTGAAATTTACTTATGCTATGTTAGCACTAAGGACAGGTTGTTAAGGGGTCATAAAAAATATTAGTTTCCACTTTATGGTGGTCGAGTTGGTTTTTCTGCTAATTAAATTTGATGCTATGCAGGGCTATATGTGATAATGCAACTTTCTCTCTCCTATCGTAATTTCTTTCACCTTAATGCAGCCAACAAAGCCTGTCTTTCTAGTAGGAAGAATCTCAGCTGGAGAATTTTCCTTAACCCGTGCAATAAAATTCATCAGTAGAAAAGTGTGGGGCATCCACTCATGTGGATCAAAAGGAGGAGGCAGGATTCTCCATGTACTAGCTTTATACCTGCTTTTATTTACCCTTTTGTCTACAGTTCACTTTGCAGTGTTTAGTTTATACCATTTGTGCGTTCCTTCATCAAAACATTTAGGCTCGTGTACAAATAAGACAGACTTTACTATTAGTATTTAAGAAGCAGTACGGAAGAGTATATTGTTTTATTATTAAAATACAATTTATGAACCAGAAATGATCAGAGATGCAAATTTATACTTTGCACATTTTTTTCTCTTAATAAGAATATGTATATTTTCATCTGGGGAGAAAGCAGCATTAAAATGAGCGAGCCTGGGGAGCATTGCCACACACACAGGCACACACACGCATACGCTTGCATACACAAAAGAGCCACAGTGAGCTGTTTGCTTGAGAAAAAAACTCCTCCAAACGCCTGTCGAAACCCCGCTCGCTCAGGAAAGCTGGAGCTGTTGGACCATCGAGGGCCTGATCCCCTGTGATGGCCCAGGACAGCAGCAAAGAGGGTGCACTGACAACCTGGTGTACTTAGCATCGGAAAATTTGGTCTTTCAGAGGATGGAGGGAGGGAAATAACTCCACTCTCCAGATGGGTTTTTCCAAGCCCACATAGCTCTAATTAAAATGGCCGGTCAGGAAAAGCCTCCTCTCTTTTCCTTTTCCTGTGCTACCTATGCTGCAAACATACTTGACCAGTGAAACTGTTTCCAAGTTTGAAGGATTTGCAGTAAAAAAAATGGTGTGGTTTGTTTTTTTTTTTTTAGACTGAGGTGTAGAAATCTGGTCAAAGACTTTTTTTTTTTTCAGCTGTGATTTATAGCCCTGGGTGCTGAATGGGGTATTTGTGGAGGGGAGTGTGATGCTAAACTAAGGGTTTGGTACGGCAGCTCTGCTCCCACTGCAGCTGGGACCAGGGCTTTAGGCATAATGTAGTAAAACCTGCTTTGAAGAATTATGAAGTAAGAGACTTAAACTTGTGTAAGAGTAGAGTTGATTGTGTGCTTTACCATTTCATCAGTGACCCTTGAGGTAGTTGCTGCTGTTCAAGTAATTTTCTATTCTTTTTATCACAATTGCAAGTGTGACTTTTTCATGGGCATTGAACTCTCTACCTCGAACCTAAGTCTAGAAATTGGGGTCTCCCCATCATCTGGAACAGCTCAGATCATGTGAAATGGGAGATATAGCATCTGCTTCTGTTGGGTCTGGATGAAATCAATAGTGGTAAAGTAGCTATGAAGTGAGACTTGATTTATGGTGATGATGAGATGAGCTGGAGAGAACTGCATCCTGACGGCAGCGCCTTGCTGCAGGAAAGGAAAAAGCTACTTGCTGTCCATGGCAGCAAGGTCTGGAGGGCTGTGGCTTTTGGTCTAACTGTATCAGGTGGGACAGTACTGTTTTTTGTGAGTTTTTTATTACAGAACTGCAGTTGGTCAATGGATTTGACTTAGCAGAGCTCAGAAGGGTGATGCCCAGTAGTAGCAATGAGGAGCAGCCTGCAGTCTAAGGAAGAATATACTCAGCTTGCTGGTGCGCCTAAATCTCTTCATGTGCTTTACCAGAGCAAGGAGTAGTGTAAGGAGTTAGGCCCCACTGCCTATCTGCAGATCCTAATTATCTATTTCCCTTCTTCCTTGGTTTGGTTCCTGTTTCCATATAAAAGTTTATGTAGATTATTTTCAGAACATTTGCCTTCTTTGTGTCATTAGTCTGTGTTAAATGTTAACCTTTCAGCATGCTGATTAGCTGCCTCAAGAAAGAGCCAGCACATGTAAATGATTTTATTAGGTGTCCTGCTTATAGAGAAACTTTATAGCCCTAATGTAAAAATAGTGTTCTTCCCCCCTGTCCTTTTTTTTTTTTTCTTCCCCAGAGAAGCAAAGCCTGCAATAAATCTGACTTGGTGAGACTCTGCCTTCTCTATGCAAAGCCCAGCGTTTGAATTTCATGGTGCTTTGACTTCATTCTTAAACTTAATTTCATTGCAGCCATTTCTTTTTGTTCAAGAACAATGAAGGCCTTCCTGGCATGGCTTTGGCCTGTGCCATCCCTTCAGCTGAACTCTGCCATGTGCAGGTTGCTTCTGCCAGCTGCAGGTCTGATGTCTTCCAACACACAGCCCTGTGTTCCATGTCTTTGCAAATGCTGTCTTGGGTGATACCTGGGATTTGTGTACCTTTGCAGCCCAGGTATCTGTGCTCAGAAGTGCATAGAGGATAGTGGAGCTTTCACTAGTACAACCTCTAAACCTGAAGCTTGCAGGAAAGTGTAAGATATTGCAAGTATTCGAGTAACAGCTTTGGTCATTGTACTTGCTGACCCACCTCTGGCCTGTTACTTTCATCACCATCATCTTGGTTTTGAGTAACTTCATCCTGCGTTTGGCATTTTTAGCAGAGCAAGGAATCACTTCACAACTTGCAAATTTGGCTCATGGAATCAAAGTCCTGGCCATGAATTGTAGGTGTGTTAATCTTCCTTTTCTCTACTTGCCTTTCTTCGGTTTGTTAGGGTTTCAACACGTACGCGATTCTGTCATCCAGCAGCATTCCAAATGGAGCAAGAATATTTAAATCCTTGGTTGCTGAAGTAAAATACATGACTTCATGAGCAACATGGGGAATGCTGGATTCACCTGTTTCGTTTCACTTGAGCTTTAAAGTGCCTGTTTACTCATAGTAGATCTATTTTTGAAAGAAGGTGCAGACACTATGGTGACAGTTGCCTTAGAAATGCATAGAACAATACAGAGAGGAGTGAACCCACAGGCAGCCAGTGCTGCTGTTCCCTATCCCTGTCGATGGGTACAGGGCGACCAGCTCCTCATCAGCGGGATGGGTTGCTTGAGCTGGATGGGGTGCACCCCACCAGTCTCATGGCCAGGCAAACTCCAGGCATAAAAGGAGATGAAACATCTAAATTGCTCAACATTTCGCAGATCAAACACCATGTATTGCAATTATAAGGAAAAGAAAAAAAATCCATCCTGCTCTTTGGGGATTAACATTCAATGACAAGCTGTAAGAACCATCAGTAAGAGTATTGATCCCAAATCTATCGTGGGGTGTCTGCAGGCCCAGTTTTAAAAACTACAAGCTTAATGTATTGCATGTATAAGATGCTGATCTTGAGAGCAACCTGAAACATCCACTGCATTTTATTACACCTAACACTTGTATTTATTTACATAATAGATTTGGATGGGAACTATCTGTCTCCAGTGAAGTATGTGAATTAAAAACACAAAAACTAAATATGAGCACTGGGAATAAATATGCCGTGGCTTGTGAGTCAGGTGTGCGGTCCATGGGAAGGGCTGTGATTAGCCATTATGTATGTCCTGCAGTCTTTCTCCTCTTACCAGGATGAGATTTTTATTTACAAGGCTGCCTTTCTGTAGCTGCAGTTACATTAAGTTTTGCTGTAGCGTTGGAAGAGGCAGGCCCGTTAGCTGCACGCAGATTTACTGTGCGAGTTTAAGCTAATGGATACTTATCAGGCAGGCTGTATTTGGTGATCGTCCATCATTTGCTCATTAAACAGTGTATCTAAGTGATTCTCATTTCCTCCCTGCCATGTCTGGAAAGGAGGAAACTAGACACATTACGATGGAATATTAATGTCCTGGAGGATTTAGCCACCCATAATTAGATCTCCTTTGCATAAACCTGCTAGTGCTACCTTATTTTGTTGTTTGTCTTGTTCTCCTTAATCACCTTCACATCTTTTTCTGTTCCTAACGATCTTTTTTTCAGTTTCCCTTTGTAATTCTGTCCCATTTGTCTCATCCTTCTTCCTTTTTTCTTTTTTTTTTCCTTCCTTTTTTCTTTTTTTTTTCTTTTCCCTGACCTAGTGAGCACAGCAGTCTGGGTTTCCCCACTCCTCCCTCCTTCACACAAAAAGGCTGACTTTGCCAGCAAAACCCACAGTCTCTGCCAAGCCCTATTACTGACTTTGGAGAAAAGCAGCTAGAGAACTTGTGCAAATTTAGGCTCTGAACTAGCTAAATAAGCCATGTCAGTAAACCCTCTTGTCTTATTCCCTGGCCTGCTGGCTCATGAAAGGACTAATATATAACGGTCCTTTTTAAGGTGGAAAAAACCCTTCCTGGCCAAGGGCCACCGATGGCTGGATCAGCTGTGTGCTCAGGAGAGAACAGGGAGGTGACTCTGGAGCTGTGAGCGATTGTGCCAAGGACCACGCACTGTTCCCGTGGGGGATCCCAGGGTTAGGGCATGGGTGAGGAATACATCACCACCTCTCTGGGGATGCCCTGGTGTCCCTGTGCTCCTTACTGCCAACCACCAGGGAAAAATATGGCAAAGTATTACCAGAGCTAAGTGGAAATGATCACGCAAAAGAGCAAAATGCTTTGTAAACACAGAGAGACCTGACAGGAATCCTCTCGCAAAGTTGATTTTCCAAAGGGAGTAAATTGGCTCAAGTGGCTGGTGTAAAGCACACCCAGCTGCTTCTGCCAGGTCCCTTTTTGCTCCCCTGAATGTCGATGCAAAGGCACCAGTGGGATTTCCCTTTCCTTTTAGCTGCAAGGCACTGTAAATGCATCGGGATACACTCACAGGCACCTATTCTCCGCAGACTGGTAAAGCCCCTCGAAACTTCCTATTTTCCTGCTGATTGTGAAGGTTTCCCTCTGCACAGTGGCGGGAGAAAGCCCCAGCTGCTGACAAAGAGGGGCAGCCTGGTTCCTGGAGGGTGGCGAGCCCTGGCTTGGGGCTGGCTCTGCGCCCTGCAGCGCTCCCGGGCAGCGGCTGCAGCTCTGCCGCAGCGGCGCTGCATTTAAAAACAACCGGGGCCGTTTCTCTTACTGCTCCTTCCCTCCTTCGGCAGGTTTTTGTGTTCAGCAGACTTTTGCCTCACCGATATTAGGAGGTGGAGAATCTGATAGGGAACATCTGAGCAGGAGAGCGGGAAAGCCTTACAACCAAACTGGGAGGTGATCTGAACAGAAGGGTTTAGCTGGCTTCTGCTCCAAGTAGCCATTTCCAAACCTTTACCTCTGCAAGCTGTGGTAGCAGTTCCCTGTGCTCTCTGGGCAGCAGGCTGAGTGGAGCAGAGGTATTTTCCTCTTTCGGTTTGAGGAAGGAGCCTATCTGCACCTCTAAAAGAACAGACTGTAGATGTGCAGGAAAATTCCAGGCTATTTAAGTGTACAGGCTGTTAACACCCTTTGTGCTCCTGCCATGCCAAGCTGCTGGAAACTATTTTACAATCCTCGGCCCACAAAGTTTGAGCATCCTCAGCTCCCTTTGACTTGGTGG
Organism: Empidonax traillii; assembly: GCF_003031625.1. Lineage (NCBI taxonomy): Eukaryota > Metazoa > Chordata > Aves > Passeriformes > Tyrannidae > Empidonax > Empidonax traillii. The sequence continues at coordinate 1,235,972 of NW_020955252.1, forward strand.
AAAGGGAAGCCGCTCTGCATTTTGCGGGATTAAGAGCACTGTATCAAATCCCAGGCTGCGAGTGCTGTGGGATGAGCCACGGCAGATGAATGGTGGTCGGATGGGGCTGTTATGTGTCCTGCACTGATTTGGGAGCGTGTAATTTCATGTGATGGGAGGGACGGAGCAAAGGCTGGGTAGGACGGCGCAGAGATGTGTGTCTGAAAAGTGGCAAAGGAGCCTGAAGATCACAGAGCTCCTGTGTGTGAGTACCTACAGCTAGGGCAGGGAGAAGATGTGATTAATGTGTGACTGGCTTACAATGCGGATTGGTGCTGGAGTAGTTCTCTGGAGGGAAAGCTGTGAGTCTTGACACGTACATTACAGCTAATACACAGGCATCGATGAGATTTCCCCAGCTCAATCTGAGAGCTTTCTGTCACCAACAAAGCCTGACAAAGTCCTCCAAAAGTGGCACCAGCATTTTGTGCACTCCAACTATTTTGTACCTGGTGTTTTCAAAGGTTGCTGGCAGGTGAGAGAATTACCCTGATCCTGAATGCAGCACTTGGTAATAGCCTCGATTCAGGAAGGTTCCCCCATTATCTAGGGAACTTGCTTGTAACCCATTGGATTTCTTAGTAGTTTGTCACACTATCACAGTTCCTGACGTTTTAGTTAGCATACTATGGCATTTTCATATTATGGGAAGTGTTAAACTGGTCCTTGTGGTCCTTGAAGCCTGTGTAATAGGATAAGGGAGCATACACATGCCATCTGAATTACTGAGGGGCTGTTGCTCACTTGTAAAGCTTGATTGCATCTAGAAATCAACATTTGGTGCAGAAGCATCTTACTTTGATAAGGTTAACTTCTTTCCTGGGAGTGATAAAGTGTTAAATAAGCACTGTGACTGTGAATGGAGTTCAGGTAATGGTAGCCCCATAAATAGATGTTCCCACTCTTAGGGGAATGGATTTTGAATCCTTTCAGAAGTTTCTCTGAGCACAAAGAACTGAAATCTTTGAGCCTGCAGCACTCGTGACCTAGCAATTAAATAAGCCTCCTTGGAGAACATCTGAGACGAGCGGGCAAAATGCAAATATTTGGCGTGTGCAGGAGTGCTGTATTGTGATGTTGCCATTGCCCACAGTTCTTCCCCCATATCAGCCCAGTTCTTGATCTGACATGCATTTGGGCATAGATCTTCTCCAGGCATGACAGCAGTGAGTCCTCCTTGTGGGGCAGACAGGGCAGTGGAGGCAGACCTGTCCTCCCACTGTCAGCGATGACCTCCATGCATCAGGCCTCAGATGGGCAGCGTACAAACTTAATGATCTTTTGACTTGACTAACAATAAAAATTTCTATGCTGCCAGAACAAGCTTCTTCACAAGTCAAACCCAGCTTTCCTGAAGGGTTTCAGCTTCATCAATGCCCCCAGGTTTCACTGAAGACACAGCTGTTATAGCAGGCATGCTCTTGGGTGAGTTTCCTATAACTATCTCATAATCATCGCCCTGAAGGATGCAGCTAAAAAAGTGTCTCTTTTTTACTTGCAGAATTTTATCTCTGTGTGCTGGCAAATACTATGGATTGTTTACTAAAGAGAATAAAAAAAGTCAATGCTTTAAAAGCAGAAATATAGTGCTTTGAGTGTTGCTATCAAGGCTTAGTACTTGACTTTGTTTCTTGACCATTTTTTTTTTTCTAATAAACTGCACAGTGAATTTGGCACCAAGAGCCGTGCCTACCCTCTCTGTTGGTGCAGTGTGTTCCACTTTGGGTCATTGTGCCAATGACACATGGAGCAGAGTAGGTCCAAGCTTCTGTCCTCTTGCTATTTTGTCTCTGTACTACTGAAGAAGTAAAAATACTCATTTCCAAAGCATTTAAAACTGATTATTTCATGGCTTAATGTACGGGCATACTATGTAATTTGGGCAAAATTAGGTGAGTTTGCAAAGGAAAATTGGAAGAATCCAACAAAAAAACAAGTGAAGTGCTCGTGTGAACATTCAATCCAAAGCTTAACATCAGTGATTTTGTGGGTCTTCATTTTCAATACCGAATATGAAATGCCTCTAAAATTTCATGAAATGCTGTGCCTTCACTGTTTTGTCACCAGGACTCCCATAAAGTAGTTAGAATTGATACAAGATCTCTGGTTGCTTTTAAAGTTGCGGTTCTCAGTCTTGAATGGTGCTGCTGTTTCCTGTGGGAATTTTCCCAAGCTGCAGAGTGTTTCAGGCACGTGGGTGGCTCCTGTCCATGCTGAACATCAGCTCTGTGGACTTGTGTGTTCATACATTCAGAGTGATTAACTAGCACAGATGGAAGTGTCTAGTTCTTGACTTCGGTAGTTACAAGTGTGTCTGGTGTGTCTCAGAAAACATATTTTCCTGCTAATGAAATGGGAATTATTTTACAGTGCAGTGTATTTTGGGAGTGATTGTGTTGAATGCTTTGTACCTCTTCACTGGCTCTTTTCGCCCAGTGTCACAACTTAAGTAATAGCATCCACAAAGTGAATGTTAATACACACTGTTCACTTGAGCCAATCTAGGTTTCAAGAAAGATGACAAAAATATTAAGAAACTGAAAAATCAATTTAAGTGAATTACTCCCTGGCTAATTTTGTGGACTAGGGGTGGTTTTGACTCGGTTCTCAGGAGTGAGACCTGGAAATCCCTTCACAGTTGTAGCAGCAAAATCAGTTTTGGACCCACCCTGCCCTCCTAGGGAGGGCTGGCCAAGCTCTAAGGCTGTTCCCAATGGGTCTGTCCCCAGATGGGGGTCTGTGGAACTCCTCTGCCCTTCATGCACAACATCTCCAACCATCACAGGAAAGCTCCTTCTGCTTCCCTGTGAGTCCAGCAACAGATATGTGCAACTGAGAGCAAATTTTAGCTGCAAATGCTTGGTGTCGAAGTTGACTTTGGGAGGCAGAAACTGATTCTGTTTCCTGCTGACTTCTGTGGCTTATGCTCATTGCTGAGGCTGAGGTAAAGTCAGCAGTGACATCACTTAAAATGCTGGCTCCTTAAATAATAATTTATATTCAGAAGATTAAGGCTGCCACAGAGGAACCTCACAGCTCTTGGTTTTATGCCCATTATGGAGAGGGAGCAGAAGCACATGGGGTTAAGTGTCTTTCTACGATTACATTTGGTGTTGGTGACAAAGCCTAGTCACCTATTTTTTTGCTTAAACCTCACAAACACCCTTCCCCTCCAAGCCTCTGGAGCTTCTTAATCTCATGGGTGTATAGTCACAATCTTTCAACCATTTTTTTCTGGATGTGGCTGCTTTTGCTCCTTCTTTCTCTGTGCCCACAGCCTGGCTTGGTGGGTGGATGGACGGGCAGGCGGGGATCAAGTGCTTGGGTCAGTTGATACAGCCATTCCTCTTGGAGTAGACTTGGCTGTTGCATTTTCTTACAGTTTATCCTATGAAAGATGACGTTTGCTTAAAAGAATTAAAGAAATTAAAAATGAAAAAGCAAAGGGAAGGGTGGTAGCAGTGAAGTGAGCAGCAGCTGTGGGGCAATGTGCCTGTGTCTGAGCTCCGTCCCACCGGCCTTCTCTTTCCGCTGGGATGCAGCACTGTCAGCTCTGTGGTGGGTCTGTGCAAATAGAGGGGGAGAACCTGAAACCACGACTGCAATAATATAAAGTGAATTTCAGTGCCGCCGCCTTCACGTATATGTTCTCTGTCCCCTTTTCAGTCATTAGGGAGCAAAGCAAATTAATGCCAACAGAGGCTGATTCAAACCTTTGCCCTCATTTAAGGGATTCCAAAAACCGTGGTTTTGTTACGTGCTGGAGCCAGCTGCCCTACAGCAGCTCAAGGACTGGAGCAGTCTACAGTGTTTAACCAACATGAAAGTCAGTGTGTTACTAAAATAGTCAGTGACCAGTGCTGATCCCATATACTACTCCTTGACTAGGACTGAATTTATTGCCTTTATGTATTTTTAGCAGACTGGTTTCTTTTTTTTTTTTTTTGTTTCTTTCCAAGATAAAATGTAAAGAAATTAAAAAAAACCCTCAGCATAAAAGTAATAATGTAGAAAACTCTCTAAGCAAAACAACCAAAAAGCAGTCAAGGATAAAATAAAATTAAAACATTCCACTTGTCTGTTTTGAGTAAAGTACATGAATTTCTAACCTATCTTATTTAGTGGTGGAGCAGAAACCTCCCAAATGTATATAGATTTTGATGTTAAAACCAGACATGCATTTGTGTTTGAGCAAAATGGTATTTAGGATAACTATGTCCAGAGTTTTTCTATTACCAAGTGGGTCAAAAATGGAATCAAGATGGTGGTTCACAGAACACAAAATGGTAGGTGAGCCCCTTGGAGGGAGGGAGCACGTGTGAGCCAAGGCAGCTCTGCCCTCGTCAGGGAATAGGACTGATAATGCCTTCAATAAGCCTGTAGCTTTGCCTCTTGTTTTTCCTCTGTCATTCTGGAATTTAATATTATGTGACATGGCCTCTATGCTAACACAGACTTTCAAAAAAAGTATAACCATGTCTCAAGAATGATTTCTCCAATGAGGGGGCTGAATTCCATGTTCCTCCATCAGTAAACACGCAGACTAAGAGAGCCGGAGCTGTGCCCTTCTGTGGGTTTATGGTTTGAACATAAAATTACATTTGTCAAGGTATTGCCTATGTAAATTATATTCTCTGTTCCTAATGCCATATGATGTCAGCACTAACATCAACCTGATAGATGAGCTTACAGGATGCTAGAATTCCAGACAAAAAAAAAAAAAAAAAAAAAAAAAAAAAAAAAAAAAAAAAAAAAAAAAAAAAAAAAAGACAAAAGCATAAAATCAAGTCTCTTGTGATGCAAATGTAAATACTCAGTTCATGTAATTGCTGGAGCAGGTTCCAGGCCTGAGCATATAGGATGATATCTGGTCAATAGGGGCTGCGCTTGTGGCTTTGCAACATGGTTTGGATTTCAGTTGCAGAATTCAATAGAATGTGTATTTGAATCCAGCATAATGTAGATAAAACGGTGAGAGATTGTTCAGTGCATGGAATAAAAACTTCTAATCAGAGAATAAAGACCTGTGATTTAAATTTGTTTGGTGTCAGGGTTTGGTGACAGAATGGTGATGATGACCAACTTTTGCAATTCAAAAGAAGAATTTGTGCATTTACCACTTTCAAATGGCCAGACTGACATTAGAAAAAATGCCACTGATTTCAGTATCAGCAGGATCAGGCACTTTCTTACCTGTCTTGCTGTTGGCTGTTCTCTTAGTTATTTTCAAGAATGTAAGAATCAAATAATATTTTATAATTCTTAACAGTCTGAAGGTTTTAGCTGCATTACTTGCAAGTACTGAGCACCTGGCTCAGACAGCTTTCACATCAACAAACCTTAAAAGCAGTTATTTGTGACTGCCCTATCACAGAATGTGGTTGTAGATCATCATAGTATTTTTTAACTCTGAAAAACCCTGAAGATATCACTAGTTTTTTGAATATGGCTGATTTGTTAGTATGTTAGGATGAGGTAAGTCATGCAACTTTTCCTTCACAGAATAGTTCTTTACTATGATCTTTTGAAACATACGTTTCAAAAACAACCTCTACATTTGAAATGGCATTTTTGCACATGCAAGTTGTTTTGAGTGTACAAACTTTCCAATCTGAGTACTTAGCAGTTAGTGGTATTTAAACCTCTGTTAAAATTTCCTGTGAATGTACTGTTACCTGTTCAGGACAAAACTGCAAGCACCAATCCCCTATTTAGGTTAAAAAGTAGGGAAAATCTCTTCACTAAATTTCCATCTTATGAATTATTTTATAGAAAACAGTGAGTTCTTTTTTAGCAGAGCAAAAGTCTGTTTTAATACTTAATGTCATAGTGGACCTAGTTTTCTGATGACTTTGCTTTCCAGTTGGTTTGTTTTAGCAATCACAACTTATTTATTTTTCTTTTTCAGTTGAAGAGGGTGAATCTTCAGATTTTGCTTTGACCTGGGACTCGTCAGTGACTCAATCAGGTAAATATTTTAGGTTCTTCTGATTGCAAAAACTGCCAGAAAGCTGCCAGGCTTTTTACAGGAACTGTATTTTGTATGTCACATTCCTGTCTCAAATCCAAGACTACCCACTGCAACACAATTTTTATATCAGTTCCATATGGTCAATAAAATCTATTACACACAGAGACTAATATACTCTTATCCTCCAGAGAGCCATTCTTTCTTCTTGTGGGCACACTGAAACGGGTTGTGATTTCTCCAGTATAACCACTTTGAAGTTTTCTGCAATGGGCACTGTTACACATTCATTCCAATCTAATTACATAAAAGCTGCTTTAATAGGAATTTTAAACCTCGGTCTCAACTGGAATGTGTGTATTTCTTCTCTCCAAGGAAATTGGAAAGCACTGTCAGGGCTGGAGAATAAAAGCGGTACATTGCCATGGTAGAAAGACAAAATTTGAATGAACTTTTGGTTACTGCTTGACAGTAATATCACTTAAACATGTGTCTGGGGCTTGTTCATCTGTGTTACATTGATCATTTGAATAAAAAGAACCTCAAGAAACTGAATGTGAGGTTACACGTCAGAATAGTTTGTATTCAAAGTAACTAGCTACATCTCAGTCCCTGTTTGTGCCCTGTGTGAAGATATTTTACTGTATTTAACGTTTATGAGATTCCCAGAATATTTCTGACTCTGAAGCCAGTAAGTCTATTTCTGTGCTCTCTCCACATTGGACTGTGCAATGATATTCTCTTAAAAGCTCACCAGCAACGTGAAAACAGCTCAGTAACTGAGCAGTAGTATGAGAATTAACAATGGTGCTGCATTCCTGGCTAGATGGGTTTTTATAAAAGAGTCACGGGGAGACTGGCTCACAGGAGAGGCTTTCTTACTGAAGTGAGCATCTAGCTGGTCTCCAAGGCACAAACTGCCTTTGTGTGGCATTTCATGGCATTTCCTTTCGTACCAGCTGCGCTCTCAGTTGCACTGGGTGCATCTTCTCTGGGTGCTACGGCTGCTCGAAGGGTTTGTGTTTTCACTGGTCTTTGATAGCAAATATTGCTGCTGCTGCTGCAAACCCCCAGCTGCGATGTCGAAGGCCCCTTTGTGCCTGGAGCTAACGGTGCATGAAAAGAGCGCTCGCCAGCTCTCTTGCTTGACCTTCGTCTCAAGCAGCAGTGGAGTGGAGTTACTGGTGTTATCTATCACAAGTCTCGAACTGTATTAAAGTCAAAATAGGCTGAGGTTCAAAACAGTAACAAAAAAATCATTTCTCTGCAGAGCAGGAGTAATTTTGGATTTCTGTTGGTATTGGTGACTATGCCTTAAGTAAAAGACTGCAAAATGCTTTTTCCAAATTAGTTTGAGTCTCCATTTTTCTTCATTTGCTCCCACAATGACAGCTCTCATTCAAGATGTTGGATGTGGGATAAAATATATTGTATGCATGATCTATGGCAGCTTAAGGAAAATGTGTGCTAATTGGGGGATTTTCCTCTTAATGCGTTTAGTAGCTACAGATGTCAATCTTGTACGTGCATAAAGATGCAATACAGTATTCTATCAAGATAGGACACAGTGCATGGGAGAGGCTGCAGGCTGGAATATGATTGAGGATCTACACAGAAAAAGCTTGAAAAACTAGAGTCCATGGTGGTGTGGCTGTGTGGAGTCCCTGGCTCTTGTGTGGTGCCTCCACAACTATATTCAGTAACTGAAACCAGTCCCTCAGTCCCAGTGTGCGAGACTTTCATTATGTTCTTTTATGATCTTCCTGTTTGCATTAGCTCGAGTAGTGTGATGTTGAAGTTCAATAAAGGGTGAAAAAACACGCTTCAATTTCTTGTTTCATGCCCCTTCCTTCCCTGGTCCAAAATGACAAAATTGCCTCCCCTTCCTTGACCCCCCCAACAGAAAAAAAAAAAAAGCCCCAACAAAAAAAAAAACAAAACCCAAAAGGCCAAACCTGGGACTTGTTAACTCTGAAACATTTGCCAGATGTTTCAAATTAACATATTTCTCTCCCTTCTTCTCCTGTATGTGTTTGTACATCTCTGTGTGTGTGCAAACACATACAAAACGACTTCTGAAAAATGCTGTTGGCAGTCTGCACAGCTGCTGTGGGCTGGGGCAGGGGCAGTCCCAGGATTGGGTGGTATGTAGGGACAGCAAGAGCAGGTAGACTGTAAACTTTAAACTTAAAAAAAATATATGTTTATACCAGCAAAATATTTACATAGGTGCATCTGTAGGGAAAACCAAGAGCTTTTGCTGCTATATTTATTTTGTTCATCTAACCAGTGGAACTACACTGGATTTTTTTTTTTTTTTTTATGAGTACGAGTTGAATGTGCAGCCATGGGTCTTGTCCAGGTAGCTGTGACAGCCATCTGTCCTTGTTGTTTGTTGGTGCAGGGCATGATGTGCCAAACACTGGGGCCCAGGTTCTGTGTGTCGTGGTGGGGCTTCCCTGCTCCTGATGTGTACTGAAGGTGTGTGGTCCCTGCATCCATGACTGGACTGTGGCACTGGGCTGCTCATGGGAGCTGCTTAGTACAGCCCGTGGAAATTTGGCAGTGGAAACAATGGCAGCAGAAATCCTGTGCTCAGTTGGGTCTGTTCAGTGTTGGCTTAGTGCAGGACACCGTCCCTCTTCCTATGGCAGAGTGTGTGCACAAATTGCCGTTTGCTCTGGTGTAACTGTGCTTGTTCCTGGTAAAACCTGCAAAGGCCAAATGCTTTGGAGGAATCCAACCCTTGGTGGAGCTGCACTGAGGAATTTATTCCAACACTTTAACTACAATTAGAAATAGTTTTATTACTTTTTTTCTTAATAACCACAACTTAAAGGCTGTACATAATAACCTAGTGAATAAAGAAAACATAGAAGAGGCTGCCCTTGCACCAGGGTGAATAATCTGGGTATCCACCGGTGCTTAACAATGGGCATATAGCGAATTTCCTTCCTCTTCAGGTCTTGTAAACATTTTTTCCTTAATGTAAAAGGAAGGAAAAAAAGCTTTTCCTTTCCTCTCGTGATCAGAGGATTTAGCTTGCAGTCAAATAGCACGTCCAGTAGTGTTTTGCTGTGTAAGAGGCAGAGCCTCTTCTGTTCCAGAGAAGGAGTACAGCTGAGTTCTCCTTCCCCCTTAACAGCACGTGCAGCCCTTGCAGCCTGTCTGTCCTACTCTGAAAGTGTTGGGGGGTGAGGGGTGGACTGGGCAGGGCTGTCGGGGGGCCAGGCAAGCACCCGCCTCTGCTTTGCAAAAGGGTTTTTGGCTGCTTTGAGGCCACGAGGAAAATAACATTCAGTACTTGCAAAGCAAGGGTCTGGTCGGACAATGCTGCATTGCTGTTGCAATACATCACAAGGGTATTATCTTGAGGAGTAACAAGGGACATTTTAAAGAAGTAAAAAGTCTTACCAAATATATAGAGAATTTAAGGCATTTTAAAGACCTATGAAAGCATTTTATATGGGGGTTGCTGGGGAGTTTCTCATTAGCCTGACTGTGAGGCCCCAGGGAACCTTGGCTGAATTGTCTGGGGCAAACAGAGCAGATTCTGTCTTCTCCTTAGGAGCCTGCAGACCTAAAAGCCTAATTTTTTTGTGTCTGCTTTTGAGGTAACTGAAGGTATCTTGTTTTTCTGTGCAGCTACACGTTACAGTAATGATCAGGAAAGAGTTTGGTAAATAGGTAACTGTGAATCGTGGCCTGAGTGCTGAGGACAAATGACTGACTAAGTCTCTGTGCAGATGTGTTTGCAGAGCATGGGGGGTTCTTTGCAGTGTTTGATACAGGAAGGGCCCCTCCAACACAGTGCCCAACCATCCCTTAGTACACAACATTAATGTAATTCAATTATAACATTCCAGAAATCATAAAAATAAATTACAGGTTGGTATTCTCTGCTTTTCCCATTAGCTCCAAATTTCCTGTTCCTGCCACCAAGCTTGCTGCAGCAGCTGGGCACACGTGTGAGGGACACTTTAACACAGCACAGCATGGGAAAAAAAAAACTCCACAGCATTTTAGGACACAGATACTTGATGTTTTCCCATTAAGATTTCTCCCCCGTGCTTGTTTGACACAGTACACTACATTAGGATTTTTAATTGCCTTCTGCAGTTTGTTTTAAAGTTTCCCTCCTTCCGGGAGGAAAAAAAAAAAGGAGGAAGCAGCAGCTTTTCAGAAATGGACCACAAAATAAAGGAAAACCACCCTGTAAATCAGAATTTTCACTTGGTATCTCCAGAGGAGGAACATCTTGACACAGTTTTGAGACTTATTTTTTCCTTAGGGCTTCCAAAGCTCATGCTGGGGTGTTTTTAATGCCATCTCTGCTGCTCAGGGCTCTCCCTGCTTGTTCCCTCCTGGCTGTTCCCTGTGTTGTCCTATACCGTTGGTCTTCTGATCCTGGTGCTGCATTGTCTGCTCCACAAGTGTTGAGGGTTTTTGTTCTCCTCTAAGTTTTTTGTAGGGTTGGGTTTAATTTTGGCTTCCGGAGGAGCAGAATGGATGAGAAAGCTGGGGTCTCATGTAGCAAACAGAGACTTGCTACGTTAACTTTTCCCTGTTTTCTGTTTATTGAGGTAAGCTACAGAAAATGTGTTCTCCTTCCCCACCTTTCCCCTTCGGGAGGCCTGTTTTGGCTACACAGTTTATCCCCTCAGCCTTCCTCCAGCACCCTGGGCTTGCATGATCCACTGCCTGGAGCCCACCAAGACCACCATCCTCAGAGGGCCCCAGGGCTTCTGGTCTCCCCATACCCAGGGCTGTCCCTGCCCTCTGCCCATGTTTCCCTGGCAGCTCCCACACAGCCCCAGTGGGTCCTGCTGGTCCCCCTCTGGTCCTGCTCCAGCCCCGGGACCCGCTGGGCATGGGCTGTGTCAGGAGCAAGTCAGGGAGTTCGGATGAGAGAGATTCCATAGACACCAAGCTCTTTTTCTCTATTGCTACACATATTGTATTTTGTCTCATTTGACTTCTAAATGCAGAATACTGAAAAAACCCTCCTAAACACTCACAACGTGAAATTCTGGGATCTGAGCTGCAGAGCACTGAAAAGGTCGGTCACAATTCAGGGGGCATTAGAAACATGTTATTTTGCAAGTACTCTGAAATTACCTGTCCTGAGTGCCTTCACAAGCTCAGACATCTTCTAAAAGCTGATTTAATTAGACAGTCAATATGAGAAGGTTCTGATTACAGTGCATAAGGATTTCCAAAGGAATAAACATTTGAACTTATCAAAGAACTTGAGAAACCTTCTTAGTTGAGTATTTTTTCGATAAACTGTGAGGTGTTTGATCTCTTTCTTATACTGGTTTTAAAAACAGCACCCTTGTCTCTGCATGGACCTGCAGGATGCAGTCCAGTCAGTATAGTCTGAGGCTAAATATCTGCTTTGGAAGCATACAAACCCCAAATATATGCAAACTAGGAAAAAAAGCTAGGGAAGTTTGCAGCTCTGGTTGCTGCATTCCTCATTTATTCTAATTTGAACTTTTGTTTTCCTTGGCAATGTGTAAATTTTTATAATGTTACATTGTAACATATCCTTTTAGAAGAGAAAATTAAAAAATAATTCTCATTTCCTTTTCATAAAACCTAATTTTTAACACCAACCTTTTACTTATAAATACTAATTTTATATATATATATGTGTGTTTAAGGAAGTACTTTTGATAGTGTTTTCTCAAACATGAGGTGAAGTGATAGAAAGTGCAGGATAACGTGGTGGTGGATGAACATCCAAGACAGGTGTAAGGTTTTTTTGAAGGTGGGTAATACAGAAAGAAACAATATGAGTAGTTATAAACCCTTCCCAGATGACTCTGCTTGTAGGAGCTCAGGACACAACTCTGCATCTGCAGCCACGAGGGCCTCCTGTGAGCAGGTCTGAGCTCCCAGCACTGGTGGGACGTGGGACGTGGTGCTGCAGGAGGAAGCTGTTGGCTGGAGTGACAGGGGGTCCTCGGGGGTCCCCAAAGTCCAAACGACATCCCGCAGCTGTAGCACCTTCAGGGAAAGGAGGAGTGTAAAGGGAGGTTCCTGGCGGCGTGCGGTGCAGCAGCAGCTGACACGTGTGCCTGTCATGGAACAGCCGCCCCGTGAATCCGCCACGGCGTCTCCGGGGGTGCCGCGCCATAGGTGTTCCCCTCTTGTTTGGGGAGGGAACCTCCGGAAAGAAGGAGCGATCTTCAGATGTGAACACAGCATGGGTGTCAGTATTTAAATTAGAAGCACACACCTGTGTATTACGGCGTTTCCTAGAAAATACTTACTATTAAAAATGTTAATTGGGAAAATTATAGCGACAGCACAGAGGAGGAGAATTAATTTCCATGGTGAAAGAGGCCAGGAAAGAGAAGCTCATTTCAAAGTGAGCTATCGAGTGCTCCCCCTACCCCATCACCCCCTTGTTCTCTGGCTTCTTAAAGACAGTGTATGCTGCAAAGCTGGTCTGTTGGAAGGAAGCTGAGCAAGTGTGGTGTACTGCACTGTGTTGGTGTTCCAGAGCTTCACAGTGCCTAAAGCAGCGCTCCTTATTGCTGCAAGCAACATCTGTAAAGGAGAGGATTCCTGCAGGCTGCAGGATCACAGCCCCTGCCTGGCCATGATGGCAAGGGGCTGTGGACTGGTGTGCACGGGGATGCCAGCAGTGCATCAGGACTGGTAATGGACAGCAATGTCTCAGTAAATCTGGGAGTATCTCTGGAGTGGTCAGGATAATCTCATCTGAAGTCTTGTAAACTTGATGTAATGTATCTGCTGGTGTGGGGCTGCTTTGGATTTGGGGATGTTCCCATGGGGGCTGTGGCAGGGACATCCACCACCAACGTGGGTGGTTCCATACTGATGTATCCTTCTGGGGCAGGCAGGGGACATCCTCCATGGGTCTGTGTCCCTGTTTTGCCAGTGTTTTTCTCCCTGAGACAAGTATGCTTTTGATTTAAAGGTGTGCCTGTTGGCACTTTATGTGCTGGGAGACTCTAACGCTGTGTTTCATTTCCTTGCATTGACTGAAGGCACTTTCATGGGTGGGCTCTCAGGTGCAGCCTTCCTGGCTCTCCATCCCTTATTTGCACCCAGGTCTCTCCCAGGTACGAACATCCTGGTGAAGGATGCTGCCACTGAGCTGGAGGGGGCACCTTCCATCTTCTTTGTGCTCCTGCTCTCCATTCCTGTGTTTCTTTCAGTGGTGCTGCCTTGTTCTCCTGTGCTGCCCAAGTGAAGGGCTGTGATTAGATGAACATCTTCTGTGTTTTTAGGTAAAAATTATATCTGTTGTTTACGATAGTCTTCAGGGGCACAACTAGCACTAATGGGCACAGGAGATGCTAGGCTGAACATCAGGAAACATTTCCTGGTAGTGGGATCTAATAGCCTGGTATTATCTCCCATCACTTCAGGCATTTACAAACTGGACTGGACAAAGTGCTTGAAAATACACTGTAAGAATAATCTTACATTAGCAGAGGGATGGATAAGATCACCTGATAAGCCCTTCTCATCTTTAATTTATCCAATTCTGCTGCATTCTGGATTTGCTAATCTCCTGCAGATTTGAGGATAGAAACACACAGAATGGTCAGGCAAGTTGTGCTTTCCAGAGCTTAATTCAGCAAATATTTTTTGGTAGGATCTCAAAGCACTTAGCAAATGCTAATTCAGCCTCCCAACCTAGTAGGAAGTCTTCCTTGTGCCCCATATCCATTCTACTTTGTCTTTGCATCATGCAGTGTGCACTGTCTGCAGGTTGACCTTCCCAAAGGGTTCTGGCGTCAGAACTGATGGGCACTTGCCAGCCCATCTTGCTTTGAGTCATTTCTGCAGGTCAGTGGCTTTGCTTTTCCAAGTCTGCCTTGTCTGGCTGGTAGGAGCGAGGGAAGCTGAAACCACGCTGCTGTAGGGAGCCATTGCAGTGGGTTTTACCTTTGTGAAAGCAGACAGCTGAACAGTTGAAGGAAAGTCTCCTGGTGAACAATTTCTTTGGTTTTCGCAGAAACTTGTTCTCCTTTGACTGGTTTATACTTTGCAGATGTAACTGGTAGCTCAAAGCTCCCAGCCTGAATAAATGTAGAACAGGAATAGCAGAATATATTACATTGGCCTGTTGCTTAAACAAGAAAAATCAATAAAATATAATGTCACAGTGGTGGATCCCCAGTAATCATTCATCCTGAGAAAAAAACAAATTGTGCCAGTCATGAGAATGGGATTTTATAAACAAGGTTGTAAAAGAAGAAAAACAAATGGAATAAACAAGCTCCACTGCTTTGCATTCTGGGTTGTGTAAGGGCATTGATATGAAACTCTACAGTGAAAAACTCCATGAAATTTATGATGCTTTGCCCAAATAATCTTTGCTTATTCAGTATGGGAAACTAGAATCATTTGGGTTGGAAGGGACCTCTAGTGGGTCTTGCTCAACATTGACCTGACTTGTAAAAGTTCTGTAACTATTACTACTGCATTTTTGGTTAAATTGTCTTGACCTGTTAAGCTTATCGTGGACTAAGGGTACAAATATTGTTACTCTAGTATAAGAATGTGTAGCAAACAGAAATTAAGGCCAAATACTAATGAGAAAAAAAAAAAGGATTTTAAAAAAAAGTTAATACAGCCTAAGTTTGCCAAAGTAGAAGATACATTAGCCTTTCTGTCATTTAGTGTCCAAAGTAACCTTTTCCCAGTCTCACTACAAGGAATTACAATGTCATTGTCAAAATAAACCAAGCTCATCTCATAATCTTGTATTTGTTGTGTATAAATTCAAATGAGAAAACTGCTAAGTGGGACCATTTATAATGAGATTTGAGATACCCTATAGCTCTCACTTGGAGACAAGTGACCTTTGTCTTCTTTGGGGCTGAGTACAGCGTGATGAAGATTTAATAGATGTGTGTGGAGACCTGGCAGTAGATTGGGGTGTGCGTGGAAGAGGCGCTCAGTGAGCCTTGCTCTACATATTTTTGAATTCCTCACTCTTGGGACTGGAGTGCCTGCCTGTTGGTGTGTGTTTCTGGCCGTGCCTCCTTCCTCCCTTGGATGGCTTTGGCGTTCGTTAGTAGAAATTATTAGACAGTCACAAAACACTAAAGAGAAAGGAAAAACCCCACGCACTTTGCTTGGAAACAGTCTGTGTTGCATAAAGCTCTGACAAGATCAAGCCTCTAATTAAATTATCTGGCACGTGGACAATTCTGTTCTGAGATCTGCTGAGCTAATGTGTAGCCATTAGCTCATACAGCCACCAAATCAGAAGTACCAAAGAGACAATTTACATAGGGCCACAGCGTGTTTTAAAAAATTCTGGTGAGTTGTGAAGCCTGTAATGTTAATTGCCAGTTAGCACATTGTAATTGCTGTAATTATTTGCAAGTAAAATGATGTAAGGGACTTAACATTGTACTTTTCTTAACACTTCACATGTTGGTGATCCACTAAATCTCCCACTTAGAGTTTTGCTGGTTATTTTAAGAGCTTGACAGCCACTTGGTGAAGTCTGATCTCATCCACAAGCTTCCCATTCTGCCTGTTGGCTTTAATGCTGAGCGGTGTCTCTCTAAAGTCTTTATGAAAAAAAATAAAATAAAAGGCAATAAAATAATAAATGCAAATGTCTGCTGCTGACCAGTGAGAGCATATCCAGCCCTGCAGCCGGCCGTGCTGGAGCCCAGCTGGGAGAGAGCCCTCAGCACAAATTGCCAAGCCTATTGCCTCCCACCGCCACGCCGCGGAAGTGGGCCAAAAGCTCCTCCGTATGGGATTAAAGGGATGTGTAATAGATTAAAGATCAAAAATGTTAATTAAGAAATGGTCTTTTCTAATAAGATGCCTTCAAGGGCATGGTACCAAAAATGAGGCAATATCTCATTTTGGCAACAGCGCAGGGTTGTAATGAAGCTGGAGCGGGGGGGGGGCAAGGGGAGAAGGAAGGGACGCCTCCTGTTCAAGGCAACTCCTTCAGAAGGGGTAAATCAATTAGCAGCAAAAATGTAAACATATAAGTCAGAATGACAGTACTCTGAATGCTGCCGAACAACGTGTGGATTTAGATGTACGTGGTTTAGCTTGGCGTTTCCTTGAGGATAAGTTGGCAGTTTGTGACTGACAAATAAGGAGTCCTTCAGCTTACTGGTGCTTCAGCATCAGCCTTGTAATTTGGCTGACAATAACCACTCTTGTTGGAAGCTTTGATGCATTTGAATTGAATCCATGCAATATATTTTCCTCATGTAATGGTCTGGATGTGGAAAGTTCAGCCCCTTTGTTGTTGGATTGAAACTTGTAGGTGTAATGTTTGGGTAAAGGGTTATTTCTCTCCAGAAAAGGGGAGAGCCACAACTCTCAGCTCTTGTATTCCAGGCTCCTGCAGCAGTGGAAGTTTATGTTTTACAAATAAACTGATGTGCAAGTGTCACTTATGTGTTTCAAACCCAAAAGGTGTTTTGAGAGCTGTGAAATTTTATTGCATCATTATAAGTAAAGAAAACGTGCTTTTTCTTGAACTTGAGCGTTCTAGTCAGTGAGTTCGCTGTTACGTTTTCTTAATAAACTCATCACAATTCCAAAAGAAAAACTCAGATGTTTAACAGTGCTTCTTCCTTGTGGTGGAATGATGGGATTTCACATCCCACTTCATCCCACAGTTTCCCCTCTAAATGCCCTAACACTGCAAGCTGCAACATTTCTAAAGCAAGTTATTTGCCAGCATAAAATGGAGGGACCCTGTTGGCAAATTTCTTCCCTATTGGTTGGACGCTTTTGCTTGGATAAAGAAAACCACTGGCATGGTGAGATGTCTGTGTATGTGTTTTACGACTCTGACTGTTGTTTGAACCAAAGCCAGAGAGAATTTTCAATTTGAGAGAAATATGGCGGGAAGGCACTTGCTGGTTGCGTGCCTTTGTGTGTGTGGTGAGCTGGGGCTGGCTGAAGCACTCTGGCAGAAGTCCTCTAACAGTAGTGTGAAATTAAGGTTTGTTGCTTTATCTGTATATTTTATTTTCATCTGTTATGTGAATCTTTAAAGAGTGAAAGACAACCACTCTGGGCTACCTGCTCCCCTGCAGCCCCCAAACAAAGCTGGAGTGTGGAGTGCAGTGTCCAGGTCTTTTGGGAGAGCGAGCGATGGTTTTCCCTGGGTCTCATGTATTGAGAGGCTTTTTAGACTCCTTGAGCTGGGCGTGGTGTGGACTCGTGCTTATTGGTTTTATTTAGCTTGGATGAGGGCTACAGGCGACTTAAATGACACTAAATTCCTGTGCCCTGATTTTGTCAGACAAGTGAGCACAAGTGGAAGTAGTGGTTGTTTCCATCCGCAGAAGAAAATCAAAATAACTATTTCTAATCCAAATACTGAAATCAGATGTTTTCCTGGTTTATAAATGTATCATTTTGACAGACTGATTAGTTCCATGTTGACTTGGTTTCACTCATGGTTTTTGTTAAAAGAAATGTGTAACTTGGACTTGAATTAGCCTTCTCCCAAGAAGGGCTATGTCAAGCCATTCTTGCTGACACATCCAGGAAATGTAACTAGCAACAGAAAGATCAGTGTCTTTTCTTTATTATGAAGTTTGCTTACAAGTCTCCAAGATGCTTTTCTGAATTGAAGTTTTCCTCTACAAAATTTTGACAGTATTAAAAAAAGATGTCAGTAGTCTGTCCTTCTTTCAGTGACAATAGGGAAGATTTCAATTTTACATGTTGATTTAATCAAATATTTGCAGAAAAATGGTCAGTTTGCAATCCTGTCATTACTTTGTACAGAATGTGTGTCTCATATTAAAACTGAGAAAACTTGGGCTTAAACTTTGATAGCAGCTCATGCTGCACTCTCTGTGTTTAGCACACTAGTCCAGATGACCATTTATCCTGATAAATGAATGAGAAGTGTTCTGTGTAAGAAGCATTTGGCTTCTCTTCCTTGATTGTATTAAACAAAATACATATATTGCCAAATTTCCACAGTAACATCCAGGAAACATACACAAAATCAACTAGCAAAGCAAAACTGAGAGCAGAATTTAGTCAATAATTTTATGAAAAAAAGGTTGTGCAGTAAAAATGTACCTTTTCTGATCAAGGTGAATTTCAGGCAAAAATCTTGCACAAGTTTGTAACAGCCAGATTGGTAAAACATTTTTCTGGACAGGATGTTGCAGAAATCCACATTTTTATCTTCCTATGCTGTGTGTGCAGACAGCTGCAGTGTTGAAGACATGAGGAATATCACTTCTGCAAGTGCTTCTCGCATCTCAGGTTTTGTGTTGTGATGAAAAAGCATAGGTGCTTCTGTATAACAGAACTAAATTATGTTCCATTTTCCACCTTTGTTTCCGAAAAGCGGTGCTCAGTGTTCAAGGTGTTGTGTGTGTGAAATTAAAATAAGAATTGGTGTTGCTCTTTCTGCAAAATGTTTTTTAAAAACTGGTGACTTTTTAGGGCATTTTTTATGTAATGAGGTTGTAAACCTGTTGTATTTTAAATGTCTTTCTGAGTTGCAAACAAATCCACGGCTACACCACAGGCGCTGGACGCATAGCAGAGCCATCAGTGAATTATTAAATGAGAAGACACATCGTAAGAGTTAAGTGATTCTTAGCTTGATCCTGTAATGAAATATTTTAAAAGTGTATCTGATTATTGAATGCTGCGGCCAGACGGCGTAACTGGCCCAGGATGTAGGAAGTGGAAGTGCTTTAAAAATAGACCCCTAGCTGTGGTAGCTGCAAATCCAGTGGAGGGATCTGAAGCAAACCCCTAACCCCTTTTCCCGTACCCACCATGGGGTTGGGAGTGGAGTTACCGTGCCTGCCTGCGCCGTGATGTTTGGCTGTTGAAAAAGCTATTTAGTAGGAATGAACTTGTCAATTATGCATCTTCCTGCTGGAGTCAGCAGCTAAAACACAACTCCATAACTTAAGGAAAAAGGTTGGGACTGCCCCTCCCCACCCTCAAAGAAGCATGCCTTTTAAAAATGGGTGATTTTGTTATAGTTCCTACTTTTTACCTTGGCAAAGTACACAGGGAATGGGGCTGCTAAAGAGCGCATCAAGTAAATTAGGGTTAATTAGAAGTTCTCTCAAATAGCTGGTGCTTCATCAGCAACAAAGCAGCATGTAAATAAATCTAATTTCTCTCCAAATAAACTCTTCACAAGCTTAATTACAACAGCAACAATATCTCCCCCCACCCCCCCCTTTTTCATTAGTGGGAGCGGGTCATAATGAGCTGTATCTGGTGAGGGCTGTCATGAGCAGTCCAGAGTTGGCTCTTTCACAGGTGTCCTTTGGGGCTGAGGAAGAAGTGGAGGAACTTTTAGCGTACTTGGAAGAGCCCAATTAAGGTAGTTCATGAGAAATTTGAGAAGCAGAAAGCACAATTGAAAAAAAAACCACAAACCATCTCTATATTCTGGAGAGACTTGAGTCAATTACATAAAGAAGTTTCACTATTTGGCTTATTGGCCTTCTTAATTTCTTTGCTTTTATTACTCAGTTGCCAGCAAAAACCTGAACTTCAGGTTTTATCTGTCCTTTTAACTTATTTTTTTTTTTGCCATCCATCATCCTCACGGTAGATCTGAGGGCTCTGCCAGCTCCTGGTGCTGTGTTACCTCACTGCTGTCTCCTGCTCTGACACCAGGGACCTGCCGAATGAGAGGAGGGGCTGAGGGAGACCAGACTTTAAAGTCATTTTAGCTTTAAGTCTTTTAAATGTCTTTTCGCACTTTCCTTACCACATAGGGCTAGAAGAAAAAATGCAGGAAGATGTTAGGAGAAAAAGTGTTATCACTGCTAAAAGGATCACCACACTGGAGGACTGGTGCAGCTCACTGTTTATTCCAGGGATAAATAGCTGAAAACCTTTACCCAGAAATTATTTATCACAGGGGAAGTGCAGTCCTGGGTTCTGGCTGCAGCTGGGTGCAGAAGTGCTCTGCTGAGGGCTCATTCAGAGGGATTAACTTATTACATTTGGTGCTTGATTCACTGTCCTCTGTGATTTTTTTTTAATATATATATATTTTTATTTCTAATTCTGTTGAAGCCAATGCATTCCTTATTACACAGTGTCACGTTTCAGCCGATCCTAAATTAATAAATGAGCAGCAGCAGAATAGCATGCAGCACAATTCTAACAGCATGAGCTGCACAGAAGTATATTTCACTTAGCTCCAATTTAAATACTCTGCTTTGCTCAATTTAATTATGTGAAATTACTGAATTAATGGCTTTATCAAGTGAAACGTGTAGGACTTCAGAGTTTGGTATTAAGGAAAGAAATTGGAAAGGAAATCTGAGGTACATTATTTTTTTGCATGTGGGCTTGTTTTAAAAGCATACAGAAATTTAACTGAGCCTGCAGCCCAGAATCACATCGTGTTTTAAACCCAGAAAAGAGAGAACAAGCAGAAAGTGGCAGGAAACTTTCTGAGTCACCCCTTGTGGGCTTGTGCTGCTTCCCTGGGTGGGTGTGCTGGACAGGAGTGGTGTGTGTTTGTGCAGCAGGAGTTGGCCACGGGCACGCAGGAGGGAAGACTTTCTGCAGAGTCTGATGCTTGTTTAATAGCTTGGCCACCTGTTAAATTTCCTTTCCCGTGCTGCATAATGTGACTTTCTTATCTCTTTTCTCGTTGAGAATCTTGTTATAACAAGTTGCCTTTTTTCCCCATTCATTGACTGAATTCTTTGGCTGTGGTCTGAGTCCCTGCACCAGGACCCTGTGCCCAGCCTGGTGCTGGCTGTGTATCTCGTGCATAACAAGACCTGAGGGCACTGTTTCTGAAAGCTTGTAAAGCCCTACTCTTCTGAAGCCATTTGGACACGTAGGTGCCTAAATCTCATTAATTTCCAATTTCTTGGGGTTTTACTACAGTGTGTTGCCACTTATGGGGGTATTCGGCTCCTAAATCACTTGGGCTACCTGCATCTCCCAGCTCTAGCTTCAGGAGTGTAAAGGTGCTGTTTTCCCAATTTCTGCTCACATTTCTGGCAGTGCCCAGGTTGGAAGGCTCCCATAGAGCAGAGGTGTGAGTCTCTGCCAGCAGTAACTGGTTGCAGAGACACCTGAGCATACATTTGGGAAAATTCAGCTTTTTCCTCAGGTGCATTTGAAGCACTTTTTTTCCAGAGCAAAGCAGATTTGTAGAGAAAAAGTTAGTGAGGTTTTTTCCCCAAGATGATGTTTGGTATTTGATCAGGCCATAACAACCACAACTAGGTTGTGGTTCAGGTCCAACCCTTTATACCCTGGGTATAAATAGCAGTTTTACCCGAGAAGCCTAACTCCACAAACCTGGCCCCACAGAAGCCTCTCAGGTCTTTAATCACAGTTTTGAAGACTTCCAGGCACAGTTATTGCAGAAGCTGGTCCCTTTCATGCTCCTTCAGCTGCACATTTGTCATTCCCGATGGAAAACGATCCAGGCAGGTTCTGAGCAAACCGAGACCCACGAGAAGGTCATTGAAATAATTATTGCTTTCTCTAATTTGCCTACACGTATTTTTCTTCCTGCCCAAGTATGTTTTTTGCTCTTGTTCCATCTTTTGCCTCTGTATCAGTTCCACCCCTTGGTTCCTGAAGGTTTGCAGAGTGCTCTGGCTCTTACCTTCTCAGTTCTAATATTCTGGAGTTTTTATAGATATAAAAAGAGCAACGTAAATGCTATGTGGAGGATCCTGTCAGTCTGTGTTGCGAAAAGCATTCCTCTTCAGCATAATTTTTAAACAAATCCATACTCCAAGCATGGGAAAAGTGCATTTTGAACAGAAATGTATTCAGGGACCTAAGAGAGTAATTTGGATGGAGCTCTTGCTCTGCTTACATCTTGCTCCTGTGTGCATACACTGTGGTTGCACACCGAGGACAAGAATCTTCTGGGACCAGAACTTCCCTGCAGAAAGGACAGTTCAAAGTCCTGGACCTTATGTAGGAATGATAAAGGAACCTGCAGCTGAAATGGGCAAAGGGGTTTCAAACATCGAAATACCTAGTTGCATTTGTAACTTATGGTAAATTACATCATCTGCAATTTTTCTCTCTTTGAAAATCCACAGGTTTATTTTAATAAAGAGTTCCAGCAGCTGCTATTCTGAGCAGAACCAGTCAATACCTTAATTTTGCATTGGATATGCAGCTGCA
The DNA here is from genome assembly GCF_003031625.1 of Empidonax traillii. NCBI lineage: Eukaryota > Metazoa > Chordata > Aves > Passeriformes > Tyrannidae > Empidonax > Empidonax traillii. Next base: position 1,258,128 of record NW_020955252.1, read on the forward strand.
ATAACAAGCCACATGTGAATTTTATTAAGCCTTCTGAATTTTCTGTCTGTTCAGGGAGCTATAGATTTAAGTTTTACAGATATCTGGCTTTCCCTTGAAGTAAAAGAAAAAGGCAAATAACCAAAAAGCCCACCAAAAAAAAAAAAAAAAAAAGAAAAATCATTCACACCATTTCCTTAAAAGAAAGGAAAGGCTTTGTCATGCCTATGGGTTAAAATATGATTAAGACGCCCTGTGTTAGCTGTGAGTGGAATTCCATGGAACTGCTGGAAACAGGACACTTGTCTTCAGCAGAGACTTGAAAAACAGTAAGTTGAGCTTTATTAAGATATGAATATCCCTAAATAAAATTAAAGTGCCATTTTTTCCTGAAAATTTACATTTATTCGAGTACAATGGCCAGTATTATTTAGCAGTTGCACGTGAAAGTGAAAACATTTCTATGAAGAAGTGCACTTCACTTTGAAGTTAGTACTTGCTGCATCCTAACTTTCTTGTGTATATAAATGAGTTTTGTATCTAAAATGCGGGCATCTGAAATGGGGTTTAGATCTGGTTTGATTTGAACCTTGTTATTCAAACCAAAGGTGGCAGTTACTCCACTCCCATTCAGATGCACCTTAAGAACCTGGAAGTGGAAAGGCAGCATCTTTTTTTCCAGAGGCAGGTAATCCACTGCACGACAATCACACGCTTTGAGTGAGTGGATGGGAGTTTTCTGCAGGTGGTTGTGGAGCAGTTGGAGTGGCTGTGTGCAAAGACATTATTTGATTTGAATGCCACAGAGATATACAGAGCAGATGTACAGGGTTTTGAGCCTGTCCTTTCCAAGGAGGAGGATGCAGAAGAAGGGTGCTGCTCTCCTCGCAGCCCTGCTGGGGGGTGGAGTGTCTGCTCCCCAGCCCCAGTGGGCAGAGGGAAGGCACTCTGAGGAGGGACTGAGATCAATAACTGGGCAGTGTCCTACAGTAATGGAACACTTTGGCACGCTCTGGACAGTTCTGATCTCTGCCTTTCGTTGCATTCTCTAAAATTCACTTACAGTGCTTTCTGTGTCAGGGAAGTGCTTACATCCCATATTTACACCCTTAAACCGGCTGCCAAACACTGAAGAGCTGATAAACACTATGTGCTGTTAACACTATAAAGTACAATCCCACTGCTGCTTGCATGCAAATAAATAATAATAACTTAGCTATTTGTCTGCTTTTCAGTGTATAAGTGCATTTGTCACATAACATAGTAACATCTAAATCATTTTAGTAAGAGCACTAGAAAGGCTGAAACATTACGATTAAGAGGAAGTTTTACTGTTTGGTGGTGCTTTTGTGATTTCCTTACTTGATTTTTTAAAAACCAATTTTAAAGTGGTGTGTTTAATCACTATTGCTGGGTTTCACTTTTAAAAAATTTTCCACTGAGTTATTTTGCCTTCCTCAGGACTGAAGGCTGCAGGCTAGAAGTTACTGTCAAATATTCACTAAATCTTTTCTTGTACTCATTACAGACACAGATTTCTTTTTAATGTGCTTGGTCAGTTTTGAGGCCACTTTTTTTGTTACTACCCATAAATCAGCAGCAAGTATTTTTATTGTCGTCAGTGAAAGGTTAATAGAAGCCCATAATTTTCAGACATATCTCTTTCGATCAACTGCTCAGAAATTTCCTTAGAAAGGGGGTGTAAATTGTTCCACACTGAAAACTGGAGACTGTGTCCAATTTGTGCATAAATTGAAATTGTCTTTCTAATAGACTCTGTGGAAGGTGTGGGGTTGCCTTCAAGGTAATGATTTAAAGATAAACTGACCCTTGATGAGGGAGCTGGAGTTTCAATTTAATGCGTTTCTGCAGTTCTCCTTTGCCTTCAGTGCCTTCAAATTCCACACAAATAATTCCTTCATAACAAGTGCCTTTTCAGAAGATGTATGCTGCTGACAGTTAATATAAAATTATTGCCCCTGAATGCATTTTTGTAATTACTTTCCAGAGAACTGTCTTTGTGTTAGAAGACATTTCACACTTTAGTAACATAAGTGTTTGGGGAGAACATGAGTAATAATTACAAGCAGTCTTTCAGTGAAAATAAACCTAAAAATTATAAAAAAAAGTTAATGCTAAAGTTGGTTAGAGACAGTGAGGAATTTATTTAGCACATTACGCCTGTCTGTATATTTTCCAAGTTTAATAACCCTTCAGTAACTAAACTTAAAAAAAGCAATAAAGAACAGAGAAACTGCTTTCTAATTTTTAAGCAATAATGGAACTGTAAACTGATTAAAAGTGACATGCTACTAGAGACAGAATAAAGAAACTTAATCTGAATGCTCCTATAGGAGATTTCCGCTATAATGGAAAATAAAATGGCTCACAGTTTGATCAATAAAAAAATTAACAGCATTTAATAAAAGGCTTCTGTAGTATGTCAGCTAAAGGATACTGTGGAAGTCTTGATCCGAGAAAACCAGGGCTGTAGGGTGAGCTTGTGTATGTGAGTGTGATATGGTCGACTGAGCAAAGCTGATGGGTTTCAGTTCAGATGCTGGATAGTAAATAGTTACACAGGTTTAGAGAGCTTGGGGCCAGGACTGTCTGTATAAATAGACATTGTCCTGGTAGTTACTACACACACCCCAGCAGCGAGGCTGCATTTCCATGGAGGCAGAGAGGGTGAAGCCTTGCTTTCACTGGAGAAAACAGGGCAATTATACCATACACATGTATCCATAAATATATGTATAGTATATCTCTGTGCCATATAGAGACAACTATGTACAGATCTAGGTGAGCTCAAGTGAAAGCAAGGCTCTGCAAGGCAAGAAGTTACGTGTGTTACCCTTTCTGTGTGTGATGTCTGTGACTGTGCTACAGGACAAGAAGGTGCAGGAGCTGCCAGTCCTCTGCCCCGCGTTCCTGCCAGCTTCCATGCCTTTAAACTCCAGGTAGACTCTTGAAGAGTTCTTAAACTGCTGCTAATTTGAGAAAACTGTATCCTATCAGTGAAGGAAGGTGAACATTTTCCCTGTGAAATGTTGGTGTAGAGAGCTAACACCAGGATGCTGAGGGGAGGCAGCTGTGGGGTGTGCAGGGCTGTCACAAGCAATTCTGTGGTGGTGCTGGCAGGAGCAGCACGGTGGAGGCACCACTTATTACTGAGTGTGCTTGGAACCCCTTTCTCTTAGAGCATGTGTGCCAGCAGATGTAGAAGGAGGTGCAGTACCCTACCAAAATAGTTCTTCTTTGCTAAGTGAAAGCAGAATGCGAAGAACTGCCCACTTATTTAGAAATCAATATGATATAGTACATACTGGTGTGTAATAAGGGTCTGTTCTGAAATGTTATCATGTGTGCTTCCTAAAGTCTCTGACTTCTGTTTATTTTGTTGTTAATGAACTTCACACAAAATAGTATTACTGGTATAGTCCGTGATTTATCCTGTGGGTTGTTATCCAGAGAGATGCCTAGCACTGAGCACTCTCCCTCTTCCCTTGCCTTTCCAAAAGAAGCTCATGTAGCCACCATTGCTGCTTGTCGGTGGAGTCTGCTGTCAGAGCCAGACAAATGACAGCTTGGAGAGGCTGCAGCGGCCATAGCCCTAGGAGGGCACGAGGAGGTAACAATATGCAATTTTCATGGTTCAAGGGTAGCCTTATCCTACTGTTCTTCATTACAGTACTGCAGTGAGATCAATTTTATTAAGTTGTAAGTCTTAGGAGGCCAACACCATTAACTACATGCTGGATCAAATAATTTTTTTGGTATTATGATTGTTTTTTTCCCCTTGTTGGGGGAAGGCAAAATCTGATGCATAGATCTTTTCAGCCTGAGAGAAGCATTGCATGGCGACTGAGTGTCAGGAGGATTGTGTGCCTGTGTTTCACTCACTCAGCCCTCTCATGTTCTGGTGTTTCATGCATTGGCCTTTTTGGCTCTTTGTTTTTCAGCTAGGCACCTTTTTTCTTTACCCCATGTGGTTTGACACTAGGAGAAAGTGGTGTGCTGCACTGCTTGATAGAGCACCAAACCTGCTTGCTTTTGATGCATGTAGTGATGATTCAATGTGTGGAATGAGCTGCCTTTGATACCTGGTCCTGGTCCTGCAGCTGGGATGCAATCCACGCTCTCTGCCCTGGTTTGCTCGGCTGGAGCAGGTTGTTGGCAGCTTTGTATGGGTACAGGCACACAGGTTACAGCAGCTCCCAGGAGGGCCCTGGCCCATTGAGAGGCAGCACCTGTGTTCAAAATACAAGTGTTTAAAAGAGACTTTTTTTGGAAATGTTTAAGAGCCACAGAATGGGGGTACCCAGCAAAGGCACAACTTTTCATCCTACCAGAAGATTTCAGCTGAAGTTTGTTTGTATTTTAATTACTGAAACAGTTGTGGCTTTTTTTGCATCTGTTCATTCTTCTTTGACCACAAGTATAGAGAACTTTGGACTCTCTTTCTGTGTGACAGTGCTAAAGAACAACACTAAAATGTAACAAACCACATAAAAGTAGAGACCTCCCCCACACTGTTTTGGCATTTGACACTGAGCGAAACATTTACTAATGAACGTTTAGATTAGGCTTTTCCTTTAAGTCATTTGTCTCTTTTGTTCTCACTTCCTAATCGTAGATGAAATTTCCTTTCCTTTTGTCTTGCCGGGGAGCTGAGCAGCAGCCCCAGGGCAGGAAGGCTGCACCCCTGGGCGGACGCACCCTGGGCGGGCACCTCGGGGCTCTGCCGGGCCCCAGGGGGTGGCAGTTGTTTGCCAGCACCCGTCATTCCTCCATCAATCAGCTCGTTTTTCTTCAGTGCCATTTACTTTTATCACTTGTCCTACATCTAGGGAAAATTCCTAGGAATTACCCGTAGCCCTCTGTGAGACCTTTGATCTGTTTTTGTTTGGACCAGGGCAAGGAATGAGGTGATGCCACTTTCCCACTCTTCAGTTTTATCATTTGCCTTCCAGCTGTCAGACCTGTGCAGCACCAGTGCATGTGTGATACTTTGCAGCCATTGCTCTGCATGGCAGAGTTGCTTCAACAGGAATTGCTGTCCAGCACTGCATCAGTGGATGCCTGCTGAAAAGAAGCCACTCTTGATGTACTTCTGTAACCAGAAGTATTTAAAGCCAGGCATAACCCTGCACTAAATAGTAGAACAACCAAAGAACAATCCTAGATTTCAAATAAATTCCAGCTTTTTGAAGTCCTCAGGTTAAAAAAAAAAAAGTTAAAGACCATTTACTGGCACAAAGACAGAATGGCTTGCCTTGCCCTGTATGTTGCTGATAAAATAAAAAGTTTAAAGTGCCCAAATCTGATTCCACAGCTGAAAAAATAAGCTAAGAATTTGGTTTCTTTTTTAATTTCTCTAGCCCATGTGTTGCATGGTGTTACCCATTTCTAAGTGTCTCGGTGGAAATTGTAGGTAGGCATCAGGATCACTTCCAGTGAGGGTCTGGCCTTTTGTTTCAGTCCTGCATCACTACCTGAAGCCCCCAAAGCAGTTTGCTGTGGCTGGGCTGTCACTGTGGTCCTGGGCTGAGGCTCTGCCATGCTGAGCTCCAAGCACACAATCCCAGCCTGGTGGTGGGGCCGTAAATCCCAAGCTGACTGAAGCAAGTGGAAATTTGCTCTTGGTTTCAGTGAGGCCCGAGCTGAACGTGGTACATGTAATCTGTTTTCAAATATTTGGCTTTAGGAGCGCGTTGTTCCTGTAACAGAGCTGTTTTGAACACAGCTCAGAAGGCATTTCTACTGACTGCAACTTTCAAACTGGGCCTTTGGGAATTCACTTTTCCAGCTTTGCCAAGTTTGCCACATTCCTTGGACCACCAGGTCAGGCAGGAACACTCCCAGTCCTTGCTATGTCTCCTTTGAAACAGCAACTTTCTAGAGCATAAGATGGCTTGTACAGAAAAACCAGGAGTCATTAACAACATTAACTTTAGTGGCAATTAGAATAACATATTCTTGACTGTTGGCCAGATTGTTTAGGTCATAGGGTAAAATATTCTTCTTGTGCAAAGCCCTGCAGGCCTTTGTGCTGCAGGGGGAAAAAAAAATAAAAGGAAAAAAAATAAAAGAAAAACAAAAAAGCCCCCCAACGCCATTTCCTACATTTTGGGTAGTGAGGTGTACTTTCAAGGCTGATCTCTCAAATTGTATCCTCCCTTACTCAGAAAAGTGTTTGAACCATCATTAGATATGGCAGGTTCATTTAAAAACTAATAATAACACTTCTGTGAAATTCGAGGTCCTAACACAAATTCCTCACAGTTGGTAACTGTGATTATCTGGCAATCTAGATAAAGACTACTTACTATTAAGTTCACTAAAATCCAAGGCTTAAAAATGCAATCTAAAAAATTAGCTGTGTCAGTAAATACATGGATCTGTGCTTGTTGCTCCAAGACAGCCACTGATGTTTGGAGACTGCAGAAGGTGCTACTGCCTCTGGCAACCAAGGAGCCCCTTCTGCAGGGTAGTGCACAGACATGTCCCCTCAGAGCCAGGCTCAGCTCCAAAACCACCCCTGCTCCTGATGCCAGCAGCCCCTTGGCCCCCTGTGGTGACCCAAACCCTTCCAGGAGTGTGCTCGTGCCCATCCTGCCTGGCTGCACTGTGGTGGGGTGCTCCTGCAGTTCCTGCCAGCAGGAAAATCGCAGGTTAAATTTGTGAACTCCTACAGCAAAGCTCCTCAGAAATGAGTTCCTGAGGAATGCTCATGGCCTGCTGTCCTCATCAGGGAAACTGAGCTCATCGTGGGAGCAGCTGGGCTGCGTTTGAAGCTTTTCCTTGCTGGATGGACCACCCATTCCCATCAGTGCCCTGGTGCTTGCTAGTTGTTTTGCTCCCCTGGGCAAGGAGCTAGTGTCTCCCCAGGGCCGTCCGCACCCTGCATACTCCACTGGCAGCTTGTGGTCAAAATAGTGGAGACAAAGGTCAAAAAACCAGGAAACACCACAGATTTTTCTCATCAGTGTTTGGTATTCACAAGGCAAGCACCAAGTGTGCAGCTCGTCAGCGGAATCTGAAGACCACGTTGTTTGAAGGACAGTAACAGTAAGGTGTGGCAGACATGTAAAATTTCTTCAACTCACTGAAAACAAAAAAAAAATCTCATTGTAAAACTATGTTGCATTTGCTAAATAATTTCTGCAAGCTTCACTCTTGTGTTATTTGACATAAACTCTGTCAGGCAATGACACTTTTGAGAAGTTGCCTAGAGGATCATATTTCCCATTCAACAGGGAATTAAAAAATGTTTCTGGAATTTTGCTTTGCAGTCGGGAATCTATTTTCTTATCTCACATTGTACAATTTATTTTTCCTAAAGCAGTGTGCTAAATTATTTGTTATTGTTGGACTCAGTCGAGCAGCTTTATCCCTGGTGTAGTCACAAAGTATTGGAGTAAACCCAAGGATGAATTTGTCACAGTGTACTCACCAGATCAGCTGGTCTTTGGGTTAACTCTCAAAAGACAGAATTCCTGCTGAAAATATTAGTGAAGGTCCCTTAAAGCTCCCCAAACTTGCCTAAAAGCTTTCTTCTTCAGGCTGTGGCAAAGTCAGTTCAGAAGTGCTTCCCCGAGGTCTTTGTCAGGGGGGCAGCATGGAAGCAAGTGCTGGTTCTTTGGGTTAGATTTATCTACTCGGACTACTTTTATAGGTTCCTGTCTTACAGAATTGGAGAGTTGATATTCTGATTTATTAACCATCAAGTCTGCAGGATATATAGGCTTTAAAAAGATTGAATGAGCTAAAATGTTTGTGATTGCAGTCTGGGATGAGAGATTGGATGGTGTGCCAAGTAAATATGACAAAATATAAGTGATAATTTGAATATGTACATTAAATGATGTGTGAAATAAAGCAAAGCTAGCATAGCTCTAAATGTGACTTATTATTTGGTGAAGTTAGTAGTATAAAGAGAACCAGAATCATTGTTTTTTTCATTACAATACATTTTTATTTAAGGAAGAGTCTATAAAACATGAGGTTCAGCTAGTGGCATTTTATTGAATAAACATAGTAGAGATGATGACTTACAATATGGAGTGCTTAGTGAGTGATACTTTTTATAACCAAATCCTTAAATTCATTACCGCTGTGTAAGTGGCATATCTGATTTGTTAAGACGAACATTATATCTAGCTCTTAATGGAAATTTCGTAGTAGAAAGGTATGTATAATTTAACAGTAAAAGAATCTGAAAATGTGCAGATCAGTTAACTGCTAAGAGGGATGCTGAGACACACCACAAGCAGGCACTGATTTTTAATATTTCCATTGCAATTTGAAGGGTACGTCATGTTACAAGTGCTCCATGGAAAACTGCAGAGTGTTTTACAACGGTTGATTTATGTTACCATTCGCAGAGCAGAAGATGGTATGAAATGTGTTCTGGCTGGATAGTGGTAGCAGAGCTCTACTAATGTGTGTGTCTGAATTGCAGTGCTTGTGGTAACCAGTTTTTGTCTTTAATAAATTTTATTTTCAGCTTTGTTTCATGTTCGCGGTGTTGGTTGTCCTTAATCTTTTTGGCGCTGATCTAATTTTAGAAACAATTCATCTCTCTGTTTGCTGGTGTTTTGTTAATGGCTTAAAGCCCAAACGCATCCCAAACCAAAAGGTGGCATGTCCCTCTTGCCTGGCTGAGAGCAGCTCCTCAAACAAAAAACAGTGAGGATCTCTTCTGCTGGAAGAGCCTGTGGTTCTGTCTCACTTTGCTGGACGACTTCCTAAATATTTCTGTCATACCAACAAGGATGTATTAAGAGTGTGAGTTCTCGTGGATGCAGGTGAAATAGTGCAGGTGTAGCACCCATGGCTGTATCTCTGTGTTGGGGGCACCCGTGTGCAGAAGAGGCAGAGGCGTCTCCATTTAAGCTGGTCACCAAAGCCTGGTCGGCATCTCTGGCGTGTCTAATGGATGCTTTCCCTGCTGAGAGGGCAGCAGGGACTTAAAAGGGCCTTTTCATCTCTGCTGCCTCTCCAGAGAGCCCAAGCGAGGGTTGTCCTCAGTTGTGCGTGGAGCCACTGGGCATGACTGGCTTCATGCACATCTGAGTCCACTGTGGCCAAGGGGGTGTCCTGGAGGCAGGAGGATGTGGCTGCAAGGCCGTCCCTCATGACAGGCCACTGAGGTCATGTTGAGGGGGGACTGCCTGTGACCAGCTGCCCCTGCCACCCACCCCATGGCCAGTGAAGAGCCGGCTGCCCCGTGTGTGGAGCTGCCTCCTGGACAGCCCCGGGGTGCTTGGCCCCCCACCCTGGGGTGTTTCTGGAGCTGCCAGAGAGCTCAGTCTCCCTGTGCACCAGTGCACATAAAAACTTGGCAGGGGGTGGCAAAGATGTATGTACTAGTCCATGTTCTGGTCACAGACCGTGATAAAAAAATATCTGAGAGACCTGAAGGTCAGATGCAATGTGTCTGCTCTCAGCTAGGTCAGCACAATGTGAGGCTCATCTGCCCAACCAAGTGCCTCTCGTTAGTTCAGCGGGACCTCTCACGTCCTGGGGTACATGTGTGCTTTGGGACCTTCAGCTAGAGCACTTTTTTTCTTGTTGTTACTAATATTGGGGCTTGGAGGCGGTGGGAAGAGGAGAGCATTGAGAATTAAAATTCAGCACATGCCTTTTCTTTGCGGGCTGTAATTAATCTTGCCAATTTTTAAAGCTTTGAGAATCTGGTTAAGTGATAAAACACTAACAACTTTATATGACAGAGAGTTAGAGGCTCCCGCTACACACCCACCAGAGAAGATTAGAAGAGAGTGTTTGCAGGATTCGCACTAAGCAGCAGAGAATACAGTTGAGAATTGTTGCACCACATGGTATAAAAACCACATTAATATAATGAAAGGTGTCGAGAATAATGGGAGAGCGGCTGTAATTAAATGTATCTTAATAAGTGCAACATCCTTCTTAAAGCTCTTATTTTTCAGACCTCTCAAACTTAGAGGATGTTCTTGCTGTTGGCAGGTGGCCTGGGAGGAGAGCTGGAGAGCGAAGCGAAGGACAGCCGGGCCCTGGAAGAGAGGAACAGTGTGACGAGCCAGGAAGAGAGAAATGAGGAAGATGAAGACATGGAGGATGAGTCAATTTACACCTGCGATAACTGTCAGCAGGACTTCGATTCACTGGCAGACCTGACTGAACACAGGGCACACAACTGTCCTGGAGGTAATGTTAAACTAGCTTTACAGTTCTGACAGGTGGTTAGCTGGGTAATTGGACATAGCAACAGCTTGAGGCCTCAAGTGAGATTAAAGAATTAATAATGTAATTTTACAGTTAATGTAATTTTATTGTGGTGCCTTGGGTAGCCTTTGTTCACTCCTTTAATAAAATTAAAATAAAAGCAACAGCTTTCCAATTGGAATCTGTCAGTAATTACGTTAGACAAAAATGTTGTGAGGTTTTTTTAATGCTAAAAGTTTCAGGCAGGTATTTTTCCCTCTCTCTCCAAATGCAGGAAGATTAAAAAAGTTAAATGACTGAAGTGTGCAAAACTCCCAGGAAGAAAGGCCTCTGAACCCCATAAAAGAACATGACAATTTCTGAGATTAAAATTCATAGTGCGAGTTTTGTAATCCCACCCTAAAAATACACCGTTCTCCCTAGGTTATTATTACATTGCCTTTTGAATTTTATGGAAGTGAGGAAGGCATCAGCCTACGCTGATCGTGATTTTACTTTCTGTAAAGTAAGGACAAGCTCAGAGCACCGGTGTGAACAATTGCAACATATCTTGCTTTTCCACGGCTGCCGTCGCGTGGCCGGCGGTAGCAGCAGGTATTCTGCAGAGCACGCTAAGCCGATTTACGGGGGTAGTAAAAAGCTTTGCAGATTTTACCAAAGATTAAATAAAATCTTAGGAGGGGGAGCGCAGAGTATGTTCATATGTATTTAAATTAGAGACTCTCGTCCTTCACCTTCCCGTAGTTGAATGCTCTGCCATCGCTTTATCCTCCACACTCGTCTAACGTATTTTTAGGCAGTTGCTGCTATGGCAGACGGGGAGGTCGAGGCTGGCAGAAGGCAGGAGGGTTAATTTCTCCTCTGGTGCAGCAGTATCCCATCCTCTTTCCCCTGAGTGCATATTCCTCCTGGCCACTAAATTTGTTTTGTAATTAGTCCATGTTTTCTGCTCTCCTTTTTGGGCATAAGTAAAATTATGCTCAGCCAAGAAAAAACCTGTGAAATGGAGTGCAGCAAGGAAGGGAGGGTGAGTCAGGTGGGGGCTTCGGCTTGGCCTGACTCCCACCCCAAGAGCATCCTCCGTTGTCTCACTCTGGTTTGCAGAGCAGAGGACCCCCTGCTCTCACTCCCATCTGCTTTCTGGGAGGAAGGACAGAGGGATGTTGGGGCTTTTCCCCAGCCTGCAGTTGGGTAGGGATTGCAGTCTTAAGCCCGCCCCCAGGGCTCCTTGTTCCGCACTCTCATTTAAACCCCACACAGGCTGCAAACTTGAAAGTGCGTAAAATTGAAAGGCTACTTCTTGCAGGGTGATTTCTCAGCCAGCTGACAGCCACGGCACTGGCCTGAGACTTCTGCAAATGGCACTCTGCTGCAGGGTAGGAAGCAAGAAAATGCCATTTTCTATTCAGAAAAACCCTTGTTTTCCAAACTGGAAGGTGAGGTGCGCAGCCCATGTGGACACCGGTCCTTTCCAAAGAAGCAGCCGCAGGGACAAGTTGTTCCCGAAGCCGTCTCTCATGGGAAGCAGGACAGGCAGGATCCCAGCAGGGCAGGTGGGTGGCTGTGCAGACACAGGGCACGTCCCCAGCAGCTGTCCCTGGGAGCTGCTGCTCTGCCGCTGCTCTGTCTCTGCAGTCGTGCTGGTACAGCTGCTCATTGTGCTGGGGGAGCCCCACCAAAGGATCTTTTTAGCCCAGGTGTCTGCTTGGGCCTGGCTGACTGTGTGTCCCCCCCAGGCAGCTGTAATGGCCCCACTGGGGGAGCGGAGCAGGGCAGAGGGGAGCGGGCACTGCTGGGGGGACTCCAGAGGAGGAACATAAGGTTATGACAGGTGACCAGCAGCACTATGAAAAGGAGCAATTTTTTTTCCTGAGGCAAATCTGAATTAAAATGTATCAACCTAGGGATTCTATTCATATCAATACAGTCAGTGTTTTCACACTTCAGTTTTTACTTATCCTCAATGTAGTATTCTGTTGATGAGATTAAGAAAAAATAAATTATATTTTGGGGGATTTATCTAAATAATTTTTTAGTATTCTCATTGCTGTTTTTGATTGCAGGTAGCATAATTTCATCTTCTTTTACTGTCTTCACATGTGCTGATGATTTACAAAGACATTTTGTCACAAAAAGGCACCGTATCTGGCACTATCTGCATATACATGAAATAAGTACTAATTATTTCCACGTGAGGATATCCTTGTTCCAGAACAAGAGTGTCTGTTTTCTACTTAGTTTAATCCATGTCCTGAAGTGATTTAAAGTAAATAGTTGCACTCATATATTTTGGAATGAGAATGTTTCCATGAAGGCAATCTGGAATATTGCTTGATATTCACAAACCTTACCTTGAGGAAATAACAACCAGTTTGTCTGATAGCCATGAGAATTTTCATGGAAATCATGGGAAATGCATGTCTTTGTTCAGTTCATCTGAAGAGACTTGCAGCACCTTGGGGAAAATCTATGATTGCATTAGGAAGTGTGCTATATTTAAAGATTTTACCCCACAAAATGAGCTCTTTGCCTGTGTCCTTAGTTACCCTGCATTCCTTTTGCCTATAATGCTTGCCTGACACACCTGAGGTTGTAAAGCAGTGCCTGACCTCTTGGCAAACTAGATTTTCATGTCTTAATCTGAAGCAGGGCTTTCAGTTGTGTCTACATGGGTCCAGATCAATACAGGTAATATTTGTAGCGATAATATCACCAGGCTGATAATACAACATAACTAATGACTTCCTTTGGGATACTGAAGTTAGGAAGGTATTGTAGCTCAGGAGTGTTGCAGGATTACAAGAGATCACTCCAAAAGAATAGGATAAACCATCTATTTCACTGGAATCCCTTAGAAATTCATTACGGTGCGCTAAAGTTATAATACAGTTTGAACGCAGCTGCTTTGACATGTAAGGAGGTAACAAACAGCCATTTCCCCCCTTGCTTTTTCATGTATTTCAGACTTGTTTCTTTGAGGACAAAACATTGCTGAAATCTAGACATCTCTGGTAGCATAAGTGCGTGGCATTCCTTTTGATGTCAGTGTAGTAGAGATGTTCTCCTTTTGACAGAATTAGGTGCCTTTTATACCTTTTTCTCATGACTGAAGTCTGTGATTTGCAGGTTGTAGGTTTCCAGTGTCTAGAGGGATCTGAAAAGGGTCTAAATGGGGGCAGCTTGTACCGAAAGAACATCACATTTCCTTACTGGCTCATGTCTTCCCTTGTCTCCCAGCTTGCCCCCACAAATGAGCTCTCCTGCCGCAGTCCTGGAAATAGTGCCTTAAACAACTAGAGAGCATCCTAGAAAAATACACTGAGAATAAATAAAAACACCTAGTGTATGCACTGGATGTGTTAAGCTTTTAAAATTAACGTAAAACTCACTGGTATCCCATATCCCCTTAACTAGAGAGGACCAAGTAATTGCATCGGCATCATGTTCAGGGGTTTTAATACATGTTTTTGCATGCTGCTGATACAGTGTAGGTGTTGTAGCATGATGCTATCTTATAGGATTAGTGACAAGAGTAAAGAATTACATGTGGATGTACAACTTAATGTGTCCTACAACCAGCACCAGAGGCTGCATACACCAAGCAACCATTCTGCAGTATATCATTGTCTGGTGGCTGATGCCAGGTGGTTTGTTGCCTGATAAAAAAGTTGCCTGATAAAAACCCACAAGATTTGTCATTTTGCTTGTGTGTTTTAATCCACCTGCATTAGTCTGGGTTTAGCTCTAGTATTTTATTGTCTTATTTTTGCTTCCTCCACCCCTTTCCTCCCATGGATCAGAATAGCCTCACGTAAGCTTGTTCCCTCCATTTCTCAAGTGAATGTAGAATGTTTGAAAGCAAATTAGTGCATCAATGAAGCGGACAGAAGTAGGTTTTGGCGGGGTCTCTGAGCATTTCATGAGGTCCTCTTCTGTTGTTGATAACTTTACAGGTTGTCTGTTTCAAACAGCAGCAGAGCTATATATGGATATTGCCAGCTTGGAAGCGGCTGATTTTTCTAAACTACTGTACGGTAGGAACTAGTTTATAATTAAAGTCTTGCAGTTGCTCCTTTTAAATGCCCTGTAACTTGTACACTAGGCTTACGTTTGAAACGAGGTATTGTAACTGTTTCATGCTAGTGTATAATTTTGCATTTTCTTTTATTTCACCTGCTACAAGAATTATAATTGCCATGCAACCGTATATGCAGGATGCTTATCCAGAAAACCATATACGGTAGCTTGTCAACAAGTGATGATGTCTTATGAATGTTTTTGTCAGGTGGCACTTTGTACTTTCCACTGACAAAGAGAGACATCTTACATACATTTTCAAAATTAGCCCTTCCCCAAAATCGTAATCTTTGGTTGCACCTGATTGGCAAGTCAGAGATTTCCTCTCTTTTTGCTGCTGCTGTTGTTGCATCTTTAAATTAATCAATTGCTGATTGTCCTCCACAAAAGAAACTGAAATACAGTTGTGAAAAAGCAGTGTGGAAACTTAATTATACACCTAGTTTATACAGCTGTGTCTCTAATGACCTACTGGCCTTAATTACTGTGTTGTGGCTCAGTCTGAGTGCTCTTGTCCTTGCCAGAATTCTGCTCCTTTCTCTTAACCTGACTAGTGTTTCAAGCTTAAAAAAATAACAAGTTTCCTTTTTTTGTTCTTTTCTACATTGTCATGCTGAAATGCAGTTTCCCTACTTTCCAGAGGTCATAGCAGTGTTTTAAAATTGGCACCAGAAAAGCTCAGTAATAGCACAAACTGTAAAAACATGGATTTTCCCTGGAGTTCTCAGTTCTTGCTGTCTAGATCTGAAAATGGGCACCAGGGCAGTGTTTTTATTGTCAATCACTTGGAGGGCTCCAAGCGCAGGCTCCTTCCCATTAGTTTGTCCTGGACGTCCCCTCTCCAGGTATAGGGGCAGCACAGGGATCCCAAGAGCTCTTGGGAGCGATCCTGGGCACTTGGATGTGCCCAGGTACTGCACATGTCTCCTTGCGGTCAGTATTTGTGCCCATCAGTGCTGAGAGCTCTGAAACCCCAGATTATTGTAGGAGTTCACTTGGCTGAGTGGTCTGACTGCTGTCACAGGTGATGCTTGAGTTTACCTGGAGGTGTCCAACCAGCCTTTTTCCAGGACTTCTGCTTGTGTGTGCCAGAAAATCAGTGGGCTGATAAGGAGCTGTGCTGACTGGCTTTCTGTGCAGGCAATCAGTGAAATATATATTTATGGTGTAGAACACAAAGCACATCCCCACATCTGAATTTGTTTCTGGAGTCAAACAGAAGCACAGTTGCAAATTTAATGTCAGGGTGGGTGTGTGTTACCCTTGCCCATGCAGAGGTTTTGCAGCACATCCTGTGCAGTGTCTGCTGAGGCACCAGCGCTGGCTCTGCCCCCTGAGCGGGGGCTGCCGGCAAAGGTGCTTTAGTGTAGCCTTTCGTGTACTGCATACATTTGACAAAGTTGTGCAAATTGTTATGCTTCCTAACAGCACTGCTTATCCGGCACATCAGAGGGTCATCCAGCAGGTGAAGGTAGGTGAGACCCCTGGGCTGCTCCACTCGGCCAGGGCGCGGGGCTGAGCCTCAGCAGCTGTTTGTTGGGCTCTCTTGGATTTTACAGGCGTGCCAGTGCCTGTGAGGATTTGTGGTGGGGGGACACGTGAATTTCAAACAGTGCTTGCTCGCCATAAACACCCAGCTCGGGGGGCGCTTTGTATCCTCGCAGAGGGTCTCCCCGTGCGGGACCCACGGTGAGCCCACAGCAGATCCGTGGCCGCGCGGGAGCCGGCGCGCAGAGCTGGGCAGTGTGCTCGCTGATAAGAGTGTGCCAGTGCGCCAGGCACCATCCCCTGCCAATCGCCACAGCCACCTTTGTGCCGGGTCCCCTCGGGGACGGTGGCAAGAGAGGCAGCACCAGGCACTGCGCGTGCAGATAGGAGCGCTGCCAGCGCGGCTGCGGGCGGCTTGGTTGCATGTTACCGAAACCTCTGGCAGGAGGGAGGTAATGAGCTCTCTCCACCCCTTCCTCAGCCCCCTCGTAGCCAGCAGTCACTGTGCACGGCCCAGCTATGCATTCTGAGGCTGCACCGACATTTCGTAGCAATGATGATGTCTTTCCTCGAGCAGCATATGTTTTTCACACAGGAAGAACATTTTCCTGTCATTTTTAAACATATGGCCCAGTGAGGAGCTGAGGATGACAAGTTAGCCTGCTTGTATTGGCAAGTGACTGTTTAATTCTTGCTACTTTAATTGAGTTCTTTTATCTGCTTTTATCTAGTTCAAAAAGTAGTCTGCAAAGTAAGCACAGGTATGCATGGAAATGAATAAAAGAGAAAGTGGGTGCATGTCTTAAATGAGGCCTCTTAAAGGAAACTCGTTGTCCTTTGGTAGTCTTGTACAGGTTGGCCCCTGCTTGTCTGCAAAGCCAGTCTCACCTCCTCGTACCTTGATGCATCATAAATTAAGAGATGCACAGACACTGAACCACCCCAAATGCCGTGAAGCAGAAGACAGTGCTGGGTGCTGGCCAATGTGAGAGACCCCCTGTGTGAAGCAGGACCTGTGTTTGGCAGGTGGAGCCCATCCAGATCCCCCTGCAGCACCCCAGGCCTCAAGGCAGTGCCTCTGTGGCACCAGGGGTGCTGGAGCTCCACCTCCCCTTCTCCTGCTTCAGATTTCTGTTTGCAAAGGGTAATCCATCACCATGTTACAGCAGAGGGAGCACTGTGGGGATCTACATGGGGCATTGTTTATTGGCATTACAGAAATCTAAATAAATAATAATTTTTTATTTTTTTTTTTTTTAAAGAAGAGGGAAGGGTTGCAATGGAAAGGCTCCTTCCTAGGTTGGAGCCTGCCAAGTGCTGCAAGGGCAGCTGTGCCTACAGGAGAAAGGATCCCTATTGCCATAAGCAGGTCCCAGCATTCAGGGGGTTTTAGACAAAACCCAGTATATGAAACTCAGAACAGCAGTGAGGGGACCCAGGACTACAACATGTGTGCTTGTTATAAAGTGGCCTTTAATAAAGCCTTAGATAGTCCAGTGGAGGGTGTATTGGGGTTGTCCTGTCTCAGATGAAGAAGAGCATAGATTATTCGTGGTTACGATGCTGCTGAAGGACACACATTGCCTTCCTGTGGGCTGTTGAGGGATGAGACTGTTGGCTCTCTCAACAGCCTTTGCACATTCAGAGCTGTTGAGGTCCTCAGACTGCAGATGTGAATAGTGAACAAGAGGTGCACTCTGAGTGTACTTTTTTTCCTGATTTCTTCCCCTACCCTTCGCAGACCATTGGGTAAGTAGTCTTCATATCAGGATGGCTGTACTGAGCCAGCCTAATGGTCCCATAGTGCCATTTCTCCAGAACGTTTTTCTAGATGTCAGCAAACTTATCTGGGCACTTTGTGGTGCTTTTTATTTAAATTATTCAGACAGTCTTTTTCCATGAATTTCCATTTTGAAGTGCATTTAGCATTTTCTGTGGTGGGGACCCAGAGCTCAACTATGCACTGGGGAAAAGTACCTCCTTTTGTTCACTTCAGTTTTGTCACCTGCTTTCGTTTAATACTCTCTGGTTCTTCTGGTGGAGGAGAAAGTGAGTGATTGCTCCTTTTCCATATTCTCCACCCTCTCATGCCTGAGCAGACTTCTTTTGCTGCTCCCTCCACTGTCTCCAAATCCCTCTTTGCAGTCCTTTTACAGATACCCCCTGTGCCTTGATCCAGAGTAAGAGACAGGCGCGTGGTGAAGTGCGGCTGATGGGAGAGCGTGTGGTCAGCTACCTCCTCCATCACTCGTGCCAGAGACGTGGTCACGTTTGTGTGTCTGTCCTGGCTCCCGAGCAGCAGGCGAGGGACAGTACTTGTCCTGGTGTGAAGACCTGGCAGACAGAAAGATGGTGTCTGGCCATGTAGGGGAAAAACAATTAAGACTTCAATGTTTATTAAGAAAAAAGCAACCAGCAGTGCATTTCAAGCACTCATCACGCAACATAATTTTGCTGTTGGAAGTAGTGGGATTAAACAAGTCTTTCTACTGTTGATTTCTTTGAATTTGTAGAATATAAATGGTGTTTTTTTAAAATCAATTAAAAATGAAGGAAGTATGTGTACATACATTGTCAAGAATTCCTATCTTTCATTTATTTTTTTTTTAAACAAGCTCTAGAAAAAAATCCCCACAGAAGTTCTGTAGTGCATATTTGAATGCTTTTGTTGTAGCCTCATTAAACTTGGCTTGTCTGCAGATACAGCTGGCATGTTATTAACTGTGCTCCAGGCTTGGGGAAGCCAGAAAGCAGCCTCCACCCCCTGGTGCCGGCTGGCTTTAGGGAAACGTGCCAGCATGGGTTGGTCCTCTTCAGCTGGCTGGCTTTGGGAGCGCTCGCTGGAGCATCTCCGCATGGCCTCTGGGTCCGGGAGCCCGGGGCTCAGCCTACCTCGAGAGCCACCCGAGGGAGGGCTGCGTGGTGTCCCCCGTGCCGGCCGGCAGCCCCTGCGGCACAGCGGTGCCCCGTGAGCAGGATGGATCCACCAAGGTACGTGTGTCCTCCCCTGGACAGCCCCAGCCGGGTGTTGTGTTCTCCGTGGGCGTCTCATGCCTTTTTTTACCGTGGGCTGGCAAGAAGCAAAGTAGCGACCGTCTGCCAAACAGTTTCTCTGTTCTGAACAAAACTGCGTACTGGACTCGACCAGTCAAATAAATTGAAAAAGGGAAATATTTTCCCTGCACCTGCTGGAGAGGCTGTTGCTCTCCAAGCTGGGTTTGCACATCAGAGGACCTCCACCAGAGGTCTAAGCAGCTTCTGACTTTCTTCAAAGCTTTGGCAACAAGTATGTATGTTCTGAATGCCGTTTCATTTAAATAATCTTAATAGGTGCTTTTAATGGTAGGGTGAATTTTAAAAATAGACTTCATAATTTCATATTCAATTAAAAATTGTTGAAAATATACTCAGTAGAAATTTAAGTTGAATTACATATCTTAACTACGGGTAATGTCATTCAAATGTCTTGCTCATTATAAGAAGCTTTCATTGTCTTAACTAATGAAAAAATTGATTTGGTGTTTTCACTAAGGCACTTAGTCTGTTCACGTTAAATACTTCCTAGGGCATTTGAGCACTTTGTAGTCTTTAAACATTTAGACTAGCAACCTCTTCCTGACACAAGAAATTCTTATTTTTGTCATCATGGAATGAAGATGCTGTCACTGTAATTTGGCTTAAGTTTTGCCTCCTACTGAAAGGGGTATTCCTTCCTCCTGTCTCCTGCCTTATGCTGGTACAAGGTTTGTGTTGTCTTTGGGAGCTGACATTGCTGACAATTAAAAGGATTGATTTTTAGTCTGTGCAGCTCCCAGATCTGGTGCCCTATGGAGCTGCACAAGCCTCATGTCGACATGAGCGGGACAAGAGGTCAGGGTCTGGGGGGATAATTCAAGACATCCCCCTTAAGAGCCTGAGTTATTTTGGATGAAAATTACTGTAACTGCACCAGTTTGCTTAATGGCATGCATGAAATTGGTGCAAGAGCCAAATTCTTAATTCCAGGTGGGTTTTGTTGCTGGTGATGCCTGTAACCATGGGGGTGAACTTCCTCTTGAAAGCACCATTTTGTTGGCTTGTGGGTCCATCCCTTCCTTAAGTTTCCTAGAAAATCTTTCTCAGCGTAATGGTGAAAGACTTTCTGGCTCCTCTTTTTGTTGCTACTCAATTACTGTCAGGCTTGCTGAGGAGGACATAAGGAAAGGCTGAAGAAGCCCATTGCTTTTCTCTTCTCCAGGGAATCTGTTACATTAAACATTTGAATAGATTTTTGAACATAATTCCCAGTCATTTCCTCTACAGTGAACTCAGTTCACTCATGCAGACTTTGTACTTAATGATATCTCTTAAAATAAATGAGATTTGATATCATTTATACTAAATGGTCATTTTAGAAATCTACATCTGCTAATTATTCGTTAGAAAATTTGGAAAGACAAAAGTAGAATAAATTCCCTTTATAAACTTGCAGTCTATAGAAATATAAATACACACACACCTGTGTTTATTTCCTTTGAGCAACACTGAATGCCGGTAATTTACTGGACTCCAAGAGTAGTTCAAGCAGGTTTGAAGTAGATTGTTCAATATGCATTGATCAGCCGTAACAACCGACCAATCCAAACCCAGCCAAAATTCAAGATGCATCTAGGGCAGTTATTCAACATTTATGGTAGTACTCAGTTTGTGGTCTGTCTCTGCATCATATGGGATTGTTCTTTTGTGGCTTCTGGCTGTGTGCTCGAGGTGACTGCTCTCTGCCCTCCCCTCTCCCTGTTGCCTGTGCATGTGTCCCTGTGCTTCCTCCTCGAGGCTTTTTCCTTGCTCCTTTCTGGACTGCCACCATTTTACATCTTGCTCTCAGCAGTCCTCTCTCTCCCCGACGCTGTGCTGGCATTTGCCCCTTCCCGGCCCCGCATGTAACTGAGTCACTTCACAGTTTATACATTTAAGTTACACCTTACTGTGTTACTGGTTTCTCCTTTACTCTCAGCTGCAGTTGCTCCCTTGTCCATTGTCCCAGAGCTGGCTCCTCCTTGGACCTCTGTACACATGCAGAGCCTTCCTTGAACCATCCTGAGGGGACCAGCAAGGGCAGATCTCCTCGGGGTGCCGTGAAAAATCAAGCTGCTCCATGTGCTGCCTTGGAAGGCAATCTCAACTAGGTTCAGATGAACTAAAGACATGTGCTAGTCAAATCTTTGTTCAAAAACCTAGAAAATTATTTGATTTGCATTCAGACCGCATTCAGATCCAACCTGGATAGCTGCTTGATCTCACCTTACAGCCCTTCTCTGTTCCTTCCTCTCTTACAGACACTTGTCGTGGTTTGTTCTACAAGAGCTGTTTCATGTTGGAATTGTATTCCAAGGTGTTTCAATGTTATCAAGTGTAACTGGGTTTGATTTTGACCAGAACCTCTGGTACATATAAATAAAGCAAATAGTACTCCTTGCTTTTTATGGAGGATAAACTGTTATCTTTAGGAGGCAGTCACAATGCTGTTGCACTCCTCACAGAAATAAGACAAATTCAACCCAAAATATAACACAAAAGGAAATGAAAGTGAGTAGGATTTTCTTGTTTCACCTTAACTGAGAGAATACTGAGTTTTCCTTTTGCTGGAAAACTGGAAATGGGAGAGAAGATGCTTTCTCTCAATAATTAAGTATGCATATACGTATCTATGGTGTACAAAATACCTCCTTTTCTGTTAATGAGTTCAGTTTTGAAGACCTGACTGGCTAAGATTGTATTGAAATCATCATTACTTTGTGGGAGCATCAATCTTGATTAAAAGAGAAATGAGGAGAGCCAGTCCTTACAGCAAGCTGGGGAGAGTGATTTTTTGTGAGTGGTACTGGAGTTGGGAAAAGTGCAGTCTGAGTTAGCAGAGCTGTCTTGCTTTTCTGGGGGCTGCCACAGCAATTGCCCGTGCATGTCCAGATCACCGAGTGACAGGAGAGAGAGCCTGGCCACTCCAAGAAGGGAGGAGAGGGAGGGAGGGAAGGAGGATGGGGAGAAAAAACAATTTGTGAACTTGCCCCTTTTGAGATAGCAACTGCTCCTCTCCCGTGCCCAGGATCATTGCCGAACAGCCGGCAGCTGCATCCCGCTCTTCTTTCGCTGTCAGCGAATGTCACTGCACAAACCTCAGTAGTTTCAAGGAGCCACTATTTGTACACAGGGAATAGAGGAAACTCATGGATAGAAATGTTGTGGTGTGTGGGCTGCTCTGGATTTTACGCTGTGGAAGGAAGATCTCCACAAATGTTTTAAATTAGGCTATCCTGGGTAATTCTGGTGGTATGGAGCCCAACCAAAATTTCAGGGAAAAAAATAAGTTGCTCTGTTAAAGCAGACATGAAAAAAAATGAAGGGCTTAACTTTTGTCCTGAGGGTGATAAAACAGCACCACACAGCTGAAAATCAATCTGACCTTCACCCACGTGATGCTGTTGTCTCAGTCTGTCTTTCATTTCCTTTGGTTGAGTGAAGGCCACGGCATTCAGTAGGGAGAAAAGCCAGAGGGAGGTGCGGAGAATCCTGTTTTCTCTGGAAAGGCTTCGTTGCTTGAATAAGTTGACTCTATAAAGTGAGTTCCTGTAAAACTTTAAATTATTTTATTAAATTAAAAAAAAAAATCCTTCTTCACTTAATAGCCAGCAATCACATTAAGGTAGAGAAGATATGTCCTGTAAGAAATGTTTGTGATATAAAACATTCTGTTTTAATTAACCCTAGAATTAGATGGTATTTTCAAATGAAGGCTTCATGCAGCAACAGGAAACCTGCACATTCATTTAAAAACCAGAAATTTATAACCAAAGGGGAGAAAAAAGGACAATAATTTTTTTTCTAGAGATATTCTAACCTTATGTTGCAGGCTTTACAGAAACAAAGAGAAGGTACCCAGATACACAGATACTTACATAAATAAATCAACAGTTAGGGCTTGTGTATAAGCAATTTACTGATTTTCAAAATAGAGGTACAATTTCAATTGGTGAACTACTAATTTTGCAAAATGAGGTTCCCACCTCATTTTCTTGAAGACAGAGAATGAACTGAATGAATGGGTAATATTCTGTGCAGAATTTAATTCTATTCAACAACAGAATCAAGAAAGGGGAAAACTACATGCATAAGCACACCTTGATATTCTTTTTGACATCTTGAAAGCAATTAAAAGTGTAATTCATAGCTCTTCTTCGAATCCCCTTTTTCTTCCCTTCTTTTTGAATTTAAATGTGACCCAGAGCCAAGAAGTTGCCAGCTATTTCTCTTGGAAAAAAGTGAGTTTTCCGCACAGGCTTTACAAAACTAAGATTGTTTTAAGTTCTGCCTACCCTAAAGTGCACTTTTCTTGATTCATCTCATCACACACAGATAATGTCCTTTCATGTCAGAGTCATAAACTACTCTGTTGCTTTATATTTTTGTTCTATAGATCCCCTAGTTACTGTAGCATGGAGAGAGGGAGGGCTACCTGTTGTTTTCTTTGTTCAACAATTGTTGCCTGTTTTAGGAAGGTCTATAAGAAATCTCATCTTCTTGTTAAAAAGATAAAGGCAGAGATTTTATGTAGCTGCAGAGATTAATCTCTGCTTCGTAAAGGTTAAGAATTAAGCAATTTGTTCATTAATCTGTTCAGGATGATGGAGATAAATTTGTGACTGTAGCTTTTTATTGAAGTGTGGTTTGTCTGACATACCCACCATCACAGACACTTTTACATGGTATTAAAAAACCCAAAATGGTAAATAAAAGAGATGTTGGGACCTTTTCCTGGCGAGCTCGGCCACTCAGGTCTCCGTGCGATATGCCAAAATGCTATTTGCATAAATATAGAATTTAATAACTTATCATTCTGATTAACGTCATTAACTGCTTAACTACTGTAGAAATTGGCTTCCAAAGTTGCTTGATGGTAGCTGTTGCTCTCCACGTCATTCCATTTGCTGTCTCACTGGGGATAATGGTATGCAAGGGAAAGCAAGAAGGTCAAGGATCTTTTTGTTTAGTCTCTTTGCACATTAAAAGTTCTATTATGTGTTTGTATTGCATGTGGTTTCCAGTCTGTTGGCTACAATGCTTTCAAAATCCATTGATGATGAGTTTGTGAGGCTAAATATATCTTGTGGGTTATGACTACCAAGCTATCACTTTGTGTAGCAGTCAGGGCCAATATTTAACAAGTGTTTTTCAGAATGAGGAATTTTGAAACCGAGTCAAATGATCTTACAAAGGGGTTAACAGAAATGCTAATACAGAAGATGACAGCAAATGCTTGGTCTTTGCTGACAGTGGGGGTGTTTGGAGCTATGCTGTGCTGTTTGTGAGGAAGTGGCTCTCAGGTTGGGGTTTTTATGGGTTTTTCTAGGGGTGGGGGAGGGCTGTGGTATTGTTGGGAATGACAGAGCCGCCACAAAGCTGAATGGGGTGAAAAAAAGAAGTGGTGTCCTCTCCAGCAATCCCTTTCTGTGCTCCCAGCAAGGCGTAGGTGCAGCGTGCTGTGGTGGGGGCGTGCAGGGGACCCCATGTGGGCTCACCCCACGGCTTCCCACCGCCCACAGCTGCCCTGTTGTGTGTCCCCCCGCAGGAGCTGAGCCTCCATCCGTCCCCCCGCGGCTGGCAGGGCCATCGGGCTCCGCTGAGACCTCGCTGCTGCTTCTTGCCCGACATTTAAGGGAATGCAAAGCCAGACTGCAGGATGCAGCCACGTCCTAAGGGCTGGCACAGCCGCCTTGCTTGTTTTCACTCTCTAGCTAGTAGACTGACCTTTTAAAAAAACAGTTTCAGCTGCTGTGAAACACTGACAATAGCTTTAATAGATTTCATTTTGGAATTAAATAGCTCTGGTTACATTTCGATAATGTAAACTATCAGCCATGAGCATGTTTTAGCTGATTGTTTCAGGCTGTGTACAAACTCAGGCAGACGTCACTGCCTCCTTGCCAGGCATTAGCGCAAGATGCTCATTTTCTTTAAAAATGAAAGCAGAGATTTATTTATTTTTTTAAAGCAATTTGTGTTCTGACTGCATGAGTACCTTCACACCTGTCAAGTGAATCCAGTGTGCTTGTTCCCGAGGGCAATCTGACATCTGGGAAATTTGCCTCAGCCCAGACCAGGCCCCTTTGAAGCATATTTGGTATTTTGAGTTGAAATGGAGTTACACCATCACACATCATGCTTTGCATTATTCTGTTCTGCTCCAGTATATCCTGCTTTTATAAACTGTGGTTCAAATCCTGCTCTCTGGCTGCTTCAGGAGTGTTGCAGTTATCTGTAAGCTGTCTTGCTTTTTTCACTGTGGGGCTGGTAAGCTCAAAAACATCTGCAGGCAGGGTCAGTCCAGCTTGTTAGTCTTTAGAGGATATTTACAAAGTTTCATAAGGCTTGGACCCATACCCACACCCATCCTAGATGCAGTGTCTACAGATTTATCCCCAAGAGCCTCTTACAAGCTTTGTTTGCATTACTATCTAGAGCTATCCCACTGCAGAAATCCTCAGGAGAGAGAAGTGGTCAAGAGTACTTAGAAACATCTGTTAAAAATTCAGACAAACACTGCACTGTCACTAGAAGCAGTTGGGACGGGACAAATGAAATTTACCATGTGGTGCTACAGCAGAAAGGGACATTTTGTTTCTTCCTTCACTTTTCCTTAAAAATTGATAGTTTGATCAGTAGATCCGGGAAAATGCCCGAGCGGAGCACACTTGGAGCAAATAGCTGCTTGTTAACCGACGTCACAAACTGACTCCAGAGCCAAGCCTTGCAGTCCTGCGGGAGGGCTGTTTCCCAAGTGCTCGCATTGGAGTCATCACAGGCTTTCTGCTTGTTTCAAGAAACCCTGCATTAATTGTGCAGACCTAGAAAGTCGTGACATTAGGAGACAAAGTGACTTCAACATGACTTCTCCATTGCTTGCCATACTTAAGCAAAAGGGAAGAAAAAATTTGCAGCAACAAATCTAATGGATGAACTCTCCAACTGGTTGCTGTTTTGTGTGTGGCTACACACTGGATTCAGCGAGTACTTGATAAATATTGGCATTTGTCCTTGATGATCTGTCATGAAGTTATAGGCAATCTGGCAGGGAAAACAATTTTTCTTATGTGTGAGGCCAGACTTGCAATGTTGTTGTTTTTCTCCATTGAGGAAGTTCAGCTGAGCCCCCCACCCGATGCCATTCCCCACAAAGCACACTCATCTCCCTTTCCCATCCTCTGCCTACCAGCAGGACAAGAAGCAGAATGAGCTGTGTGGTTTGGCCGGGTGGCACACGCCTGCTGATTGCCTAGGACAGGCCCAAGAGCAGGGATAAATGCTGACTCTGCTCTTAGCCTTTCTCTCAGCAGAGACGTGAGCTGGGGTCTCTGCCCTACCCAATCAAAGGGAGGTTCACCGGTCCTAGAGAAACTCAATTTCTATCCGAGAAACTCAATTTCTCTCATAGCTCTCTATCCCCAGTCCAGTGTGATTCAAAAGTTAATAGGAAGGAACAAACAGTTAAGACATATGACAGGCAATATGATGACATAAACCTTGTTTTGTTAGGATGCCAGGCTGAAAAAATGAACACAAAGCTCCTGAGAATAAATGAGTCACTTCAGATTGAGACTTGATGGACAACGTTGGCTTTGTTATCACTCTGCAGGCAGTGAGAGGATAGGGTTAGGGAGAATTTCCAGAAAAGTAGGGGAGTTGTTATTAGAAGGGTAAAGCTTCTGCTGCCACAGATCCCCTGTAGTGGACCCTGCATTACCCTGGTCCCTCCTCCTTTTAGGAACCTTTTGAGGAAAAGTCTTCTGTGACAGGAACATCTTTCAGGTCTTTTAATCTGTGAGCTGCCAGGTGAAAGAATAGGGCTAGGGAACAAAAGACACTCAGATACTGCAGACAAGCTTTTGTAGGATCTGCCACGTCAGCTGTCTCTTATAAGGTCTGCTGTATTTTCTGTTGATGGTGCTCTTCCCCTGAGGATTTTCCCACACCTGGGAATGCCTGCCATAACCCGCACTGATATTTTCCTCAATGCCTTTCATTTCTGCGTACAGATGGAGCTGGGATATCACACACTGTCCTTGTCCTTATTCTGTTCTGCTCCTTGGCAGTCACAGTTTTGCTGGCTGTGAGCTTTCATGCCACCTCCCTCTCAGCCTTTTTCAGGGGGGCTTTGCAATTATTTATAAGCTAGCTTGTCCTGTTTTCTGACATTTTCAGTGTCTGCAGAAGAGGAAAGCTAAGTATATGTTCTCTGGTTTTACATGGAATAGAAAACTTGTACTAAATGTTGGTGATCTGTGTTAGCAAGGTACTAGTTTTTTTAGGGTGCTGGGAACCCTCCCTATAAATCAGTGGTCTTTTGGGTGAAAAATATCCTAGTGGCCTGTAACTACCTCTTACCTTTGAAGTGTTTGGAGGCCCTGGAGGGGCAGACAGCCAGCTCACTTGCATGCTTGTCAAGGGGAGGCTGGCTGTCCTGCTTTTCCTGTATTCCCACTCACCATCCTCAAGTGGGTTTTCTCTCTCCCTCCTCTTGTCACATGTCAAAACAAGACACATCCTGTGATTTACCTCATTCACCTTCCACTTGTGTTCTGAGGCTTGAGAATTTCCAAAATACAACAGGGTAAGAGGCAAAACTATAATGATTTGGGCCTCCTAGCACCTCTGGAGCCATCTTTAGATTCTTTGATGAGGTGTCTATTCAAGCTGAAGAGCAGCATTTTCTCATTTTGCTGCTGCAATAGGTGGAAGGAGTAACTACCTCTTCCTTTAGAAGTAGTAAAGTGGACAGACTTGTCTGCTGCCCAGTTGGACAATGGACTTACTTATTCACCCCATTCCTCCACCACATCACTGTTCTGGTTGCTTACATGCGTATGTGAGAGGGAATTATAGGTCTCCCAGCTACCTTCCCTTCCAAAGATAATTCAAATACAGAGTCTCTTCTAAGGAGAGATGCATACCCCCTCCAAAACATATATATACACTGAAGTAGACTTTTTTTTTTTTGCTTTTGGCCACCCTTAGATAAAAACTGATGCTTACAGCTGAATCTCACTTTGAGTTTTTCATTAAAACTGTTCAAAGCAAACTACAGGGTGGAGGATTTCGTGTGAGCCAAAACTAACCTCCCTGTTCCTGCCAGTGAAGCTGTATTGCCAAATTTCACACAGCCGTGTTCTCTAGCACCTCCTTTGAACACGAGTGTGGTTCTGGAGGCCATTTTGAAGCTCCCACTTGAAACACTCTCTGT
>NW_020955252.1:1291154-1361154 GCF_003031625.1 Empidonax traillii
GTAGAACCGTGCATGGGGCCTTTCCAGACCCTCTTTCATATGAATGTTATCATCTGCAAGACTTGGGCTCACCAGGAAGAGATGAAGAAAGTTCATCTTTACAGCCCAAAGTCTGCGGCATTTTTTGGATTGCATCTGATTTCTGTGTAGAGAGTTTTTTGTATTTATATTTCTTAGAAAGTTTTTTCTTTCTACAAAGAGGAGTTTTTCTCCTCCTTTGCCGAGAGCAATAATCATCTTGTTCTTTGCAATGCAATTTTATGATCAAGCACTTCTGATCTTTTCAACCTTTGCTCTATGTTATATATGTATTTTTAAAGACATACTTACGCCATTGGTCCTGTGGTGCTTAAGGAGGAGCCTTTTCTGCTTTGTGTGTGTGGCTGTTTTGTTTGTACCTCAGCCTCTTTCTAATCTGTGATTTTGCCTCCTCTGCTCTTCAGTTGGGTGGAGAACAACTTTTAAGTGAAATTGTTAACATTCACTTGGTGGGCTCATAAGGAGCCCTGTAGGTACCAGATGATGGTAGTTATGATGTGGACAAAAGTAGGTGTAATAGAAGACTTGAACCTATTAAGATCTTGATCATCTTACTCTTGAAACTTTGCTTAAACTCTAAATCATCTATTAACAAGGCATTTTTGTGTTTTATATAGAAGATATAGAGCACTTTATCATCCTGGAAAACACCAATCTGTATTTTGCAGTGCAGTTAGAGATGAGATGCTGGTCTATATTGGTATGGTAGGGACCTTAATGAATGGGAAGAATAGGCTACTGCCTGCAGGTCCTCCCTAAACTCTGCCCAGAGTGTCTGATCTGAAATCCTTTCCCTCAGGTCTTGTGCATGAGGGGAGGAGAGAGTGTGTGTGCGCAGGGAGTGCTGGAACTGAAACACAGAGATAGAGTACAGGTGATGGAGGGGTTTTGTAGGTGCAGACACAGTTTTACCAGTCGGACAGCTCCGTGACCATGGCCATCCAATGGCTCCGCTGTACTTGTCGTTCTGCATGAAGTTCAGGGTTTTCTAAAGAAAAGACCAAACCATTTCCAATGGTGCCAGAGTGGGTGACAGAGAGATTGCAGTTTAAAGCCACATGATTAAAAATAAGTTTCTTTAAAGCCCTGAATTCTGTTTATAAAAATAGATGGTGAACATACGGTACAACATAAAAATCCATGTGGTCCTGCAAAAAAAAAAAAAAAAAAAAAAAAAAAAAAAAAAAAAAAAAAAAAAAAAAAAAAAAAAAAAAAAAAAAAAAAAAAAAAAAAAAAAAAAAAAAAAAAGAAAAAGAAGAAAAAGGCAGAAAGCACTTTAGCCTAAACCAGATGTGCAAAAGAGAGCTCCTAAACGTATTTTGTATTTTTTATTTGTGTGTATGTGTTTGTGTATGTGGGAGATATTTTTGGTTCCTGCTAGGCTTCTTTGCAGCAAAGCCCCTTTCTAGAATTTACTTTCCTTTATTAGAGTTGCAGCTCGGCTTTGTGTGGGCCTCTGGGGGTTTTGGCCAGCCGTTGGCAATTTCTCTCAGACACCCAATTACCCCTGACGTCAATGCCGTCTCTCCCATCTCCCTTGGGTGCCCACATTTTTTCCTTTGTAACACTAATAGCTGACTAGCTAAGTGCCTGTTATTTCCTTGGCAGAAGATTTGATTGTGTTTTGGGCCGGATACTAAATCCAAAAACTATGTAAAAATGTCAATAGGTGAGTGCACATTGATTTCGGTTAGTCACAGTGATATTTGAGCCCCTTTGGGGGCTCTGTCTGGGGAAGTATTTTACAAGAAAGATAATATAACAGAAAATTACTGGAGCTGCACAGGTCTCTGGTGGATTTCTTAGGGGCCTGCTAAGTTTCTGTAGAATCAACAAATGCTTTATTAATCTAAATTTGCGGTTTTGTTCCTGCCTCTCTTCAGACGGCTCGGGCTCGCTCGGAGGAGGCTCGGCGGGAGCGGGGCGGCCGGCGGCACAGCCCGGCCCGGCCGGGGGGCGGCGGGGAGGCCGGGGGCGGCCGCGGGCCCCCTCCCCGCCCGGCCGAGGGCTGCGGCGGCAGATAACGCGGGGGACGGAGGGGGTCCCTGCCAGCTGTGCGGGGCCGGCGCTGACTGGGAGCGGCTGATAAGGAGCCCCGCGCGGGAGCCAGGCGGCAGCGCCGCTCCGCCAGCGCGCTGCGACTGGCAAAGAAAGTTAAACACAACTGGTCCGGGGGGCGGGAGGGAGGGCTGCGCTGGAAGATAATGGTAATTGATTGAATCAAAGTCGCAGAGCAGCCCTTGGTGATTTTTTTTTTTGGTTGGTTTTTTTTTTCTTCTCTCTCTCTCTTTTTTTTTTTTTTTTTTTTTTCCCCCTCGCAATTAATTTTTTTTTTCTAATTTTTCAGGCCGAAAGTATCCGAAGAGCTCAGGTTGCGCCGAGCACATGCTGCACTAAAAGATAATAAGCACATGCCCTCTTCAGCTTTTTGGGGGAAATTCAGGCCAAGAAAAGGCGCCATTAAGTAAAATGCAGCCCCCTCAAAGTTAGAAGCATGCCGCTCCAAGCTCAGCGGAGCATGCGTTTGAGGACAAAATCAATGGCTTTGTCAGGTTGCCGGGCTTGCAGGCTACCAGGACAAGCAGTCAATTTTGCCCTCAAAGCCAGAGGATAGTGACACCAGAGAAGGGGATTGTCTGGGGACTCTGGTGCACTGGTGTCCATGTGTTGGGTGTTTCTGCAGCTCTTCTTCCTCTCCTGCTTCCCCCCACAACCCCATACCCCATAGCACAAGATGTATATAGAGGAAAACAGAGATTTGTGTCATTTGTATTTTTGTACAGTTACCTTCCAGGTTTATTTTAGCCACTTTGGCTCTTTTTCATTAGCAATTAGCCAGCCAGAATTTTTTTTCTTGCTTTTTAAGGGGATTCCCCCAGTATAGTGTTCAGGAGCAGTAGCAGTTTATGTGCTTTGAGTAAATAAAACCTTTTAGTCTTTGGCAACTGCATCTGCAAGCAGTAAAATCTTATGTCAGCACAGCATGTAGAGTGCAGGATACCTAATAACTAGTAAACCATTAAAAAAAGTCTTCTGCTTGATCAGACAGGGTGCTTAATATATAGTGCTGTATCTTGCCTAGCAGGTAATTAGTATTGAGGGGGGAAAAGCCTCCCCTGTGGACCATGACACCATAGACCTAAACTGGCATTTTTTCTTTCTTTAGTGGAGGACATTTCCTTCCTCGTTTTAAAAATCATTCTCTAAGAATTAACAGACTGTATTAGGGTATTGTATATCTTAAATGAACCTTGCAGGCTCTGACAGTGTATTCTTCTTCCCATATAGGCACTGTGTAGGGTGGGTAGGAAAGCAGTCTTGTAGTGCCAGAGGACTAGAGACCAAACATTGGGTGGGAAAAAAAAAATCCAACCCTAACCTGGGAAATAAAAGTTAAGCAGGGGTTATGGCAACCCACTTTTGCATGAAAGGTTGGTTTTAGTGGTTCCCATCCTGGAACAAGTCTATGTATGTATGTATGGGCTAGTGAAATAAACGGCCCTTATTGGGGTAAGACATTGTGGTTTATCTTATCATAAAGATAAGAAGAAGCTGGGATTTTCAGTGGAACTCTGTCATGTCTTCCTCAGAATGGCAGCAGAAGATTTCTTTGTCTGTGGGCCAAAGTTCATGATATTTCTTCTCAACTCCTGAAATGGGGGAGCGTTTGCTGGCTGTATGGGTGGGAGCAGGGTATCCTGAAGCGCCGAGCGTTGTCGCTGTGAATCACAGCTGATGCCCTATCAAACAGACTAATAGGTCTCCTCTGCTGAAAGAGCTGGTAATCTGCCTTGTCATGACCATTGGTTATGAAAGGGGCAAGTCAGCTGTGAAGAAAGATGACTTTCTTGAAGGCACCATGTAAAAACTCTGGCCTAATGCCAACATAGCTATGGCTGATCAACTTTGGCAGGGACGTGGTTCAGATTAGAGAGCCCTTGTGTGGAAAGAACTTTTTTCTTTCTCCTTATAGGCTTGAGAGCTTACTGAGTGAATGCTGCCAACCTCCCCTCTTTGACATTTCAGGTTCCAGTATAATTAAACCCACAAATGTAATGAGCTCTGGTCTCCATGGCCACTGTGGTATGACTAACAGGGTGACACTGTCCTTCTCTACCTTAAATACAGCTGATGAACTGCCCCTGGGCAGTCAGATGTCTTCAGACTAGAGCAGTGCTTGGTAGCACCCCTTTCAATCCTCCTCTGACCTTTCCCAGCCTGGCCAAGCTTCCTCATCCTGTTGGCCTCAGAAGTGCTGACAGCGATGTGGAAAACAAGTGCTGAAACAAAAACACTGTGAGGTCATTTGTACAGATAAAAGTGAGTAAAATTCATGGAGATAAGGTGCACCCACGCAGTGCGTGCCTACCTCTTGTGCTCCTCTGTGCTAAGGCACATTGCTGACAGTGGGGCTGGTGCCAGGGCTGTGCCATGGCAGGCAGAGCCACTGCTGCTGGCACTGGACACCCACTGGGCCAAGCTGCCAGCCCTGCCCGGGAGGGCTGTGGGGAAAGGACAAAATCTGCTTCTGCTGGAAACACTTAACCAATGACTCCCATGCTAAGGGGCGATGCTGAGTTTTTGGGGTTTGGGCAGTCTGTAGGGCACTGGCAGCTGGCACTCACAGGCAGCTGGAGGAAATGGCCTCTCATGAACAAACTCCTGAAATTAAAGGGGGCAGGTTTTATCTTAAAACTGAAACAAAAAGCTGGCCGTGCTCTCCCGGGTGGAGGCGCATTGGTGACTGTAGGTTTTCCTGTGTTGTGTCACCTCCACTGCGGGTGCCGGGTGTGTGAGGCCCAGGCAGCCACAGCAGAGCCGCCGCGACAGGACGGGCACGCTGCGCTCCCCACGCTGAGGTGGGACCTGTTCTCCTGACCCACACGTGTGTCTGTGGGGTGGAAAGGGGCCAGGGGCTGCAGTGGGTGGGTGGGATGTGGGAAAATGGATGGCGAGGGCGTAGGCAGGGCTAGGTAGAGGGAGCTGTGGGAAGCAGGGAGGCAGCAGACACCATGTGGGGGCACAGCAGGGACAGCACCTCTGAGGAGGGAGGAAGGCTGTGACCACCAGCCCAGGCAGCAAATACGGGGGCGAGTGCTGGTGCAAGGCAGCTGCAGAGGCCACTCCTTGTCCCTGTCCTTGTCTGTCCCATGTCTGGCAGTGCCGTGGGGTCTGTGCTTGGGATGTCTGTGGGCAGCTGCCCATGGAAGGGGCTGCCCGCCCGAGCTGGGGCAGAGGCAGAAGGTTTTACTCAGCTGAGGGAGCAGCAAGTGGCACCTGCTCTGGGCTTGTGCTTTCCTTCTTCTTGCAAATGGGGTGATTTTCATCAGCTGGGCTGGAGACAGGGGGAATTGCACTAACTCAGAGCAGGTGCCCTGAGCAGCCCGAGCAGCCTCCTGAGGGGATGTTCCTCCCCAGCCTTGGGCAGCACAGGCCCACCCTCACCTGTGTGACTGTGCTCACTTGGGGTGTCCACACAGCAGTGAGTGGATCCCATCCCGCCACTCTGGCTGTCCCTGGGGCTGTGGTGGCACCTCTGCTGAAGTCCCCTGAAGCAGAAATGAGCTGTGAACCACAGACCACCAATGAGAAGCATTTTAAGTAAGGACATCAATGTGGCGTCTTTCTCTTGAGCTTCAAGTGGAGCATCAGCTGATGAACAAAGTCTTAAGGTTTGTTTAAAAAGTGACTTTCATCTGTATTCCTTTGCCTTTCCCAGAGCAAGCTCAAAGGGCACACTGTTGGATAGTGGATAAAGGAGGACAACTGTATGTTAAGATACCTGAAAGATACCTTCCCAGTAGTTCATTGGGAAACAGGCTTGTACACTTGTTTTGCCACATCCTAGCTTTTAAATGTACAGCAGGAGATAGACAACATATTAGGGGGAAAGCTGGGCAAATGCCCAGAGCAGTGGAGGTAGGACAGTAATAACAGGGTAGCAGCTGCTTGGGAGGTGGCAATGGATGGAGGGGAAATACCAACGTGGGAGGGAGCAGAAAAGGGAAGAATGGAGACGGAAATATCACCAAAATGATTTCTGTCCCTTTGGTAAGAACCTGGGACATTTATGGGTGAAGCAACTCCCGCTTTTCCTGGAATATTTCCTTTTCTGTGCATTTCTACAGGCCTGGGTGGCCTTGCAACCCTCTGCAAGGTCCTAGCAGGTCCTCTTCCATTCCTGGATGTGGGTTACACCTATTAGCAAAGTGTCATTAAGGTATAGCGTGGTCTTCAGGTGATTACTCTGACACTAAGGTTGTTTTTGCCATATAATTTGCAGAGTTTCACTCAAGTCACAGCCAGAATATTGCGTCTGCCCTGGAGAATAAGGAAATTCACCAGGTTGTTTTAAGTTGATGCTGTGGAAGCATGCAGGAATATATCCAAGTTAAACTCAAAGGGAAATGGTCAGATTGGCTGCAGATTTTATCAGCTTTTTAGTTGCATTAGGAATCTCACAAGAGTCTTTAAAAATGTTTTAGAATTGAAAAGCTCTAAGTTCTTTTTGCACAACTCGTTGCACAAAAATGATCAGTATGAGTATGTATCCTCATACAGGATAAGAGGGCAAGTTCAGTAAGGCATCAGTTACTTTAGGTTTGAGCTGTATGTACATGAGCACTGTAAGTACTGCACTCGAGCACACTATCACAGAAATGGACATGGGAACAAGTGTCCTGGTTCTAGGAAGCTTGGCCAGGTTGTATCTCCTCTACCCAGTGAGAGATGCGCTTCCAGAAGCTAGTCTGTTACAGTAATTTTTCTTATGAAGCATCCTAAAAAAAAAAAAAAAAGTGATTATATTTTTTCAATATGCTTGGTGACTTTCTTGTGGTAGCAGCAAAATGACTTTGAGAAACAGTTTATATGGAGGTGATCTCCATGTGTCCTTTCCAGACTAAATTACTCTGCTATTGATCCTTCTCAGAAAAAAAGAAATCTGTAGCAGGATGTGAAGCTTGAGTTTTGTTTCTGGTGCAGGTTGAAAAGGCTTAATGAGCAGTGCTCTGTTCTAGCAAAGTTAAATGAGAATAAACCAGGTGATGAACTTCCACAGTCAAAATCAGAATTCCACAATCCCAACAGCAAATGTTGCTTGAATTCCTGGGTAAATCAGTCAGTGATGCCCTTTAGTTAGAGACCACTTTAGGACTTCCCTCCCTTTGCAGCAATACCCTTGGGTTTCCAGAGGGTGAGACAGGAAAAGGCACACGTGCTCCAAGTGACGGCAGCTTGAGCTCATAATTTTTGATTTTTAGATACACTGGCATTGTCTCAACAGCCTGTTTTCATATTTATGGTCTTTCCAGACTACTTATCTAGGGGAAAAGTGTGCTTTCCATGCATGCTTAGCCTGCTCCAGTATGAGGGCCCAGACAAAGCACACCTTGGCTTGGGCAGCCCCAGCATCTACTCTGAAAGATGCAAAGGCAAGACAGAGCGGAGTAGTCCTGCCAAGCTACGTTCTGGCAGTCCCAACTTGGGGATCCTGTTTGGTGATCCCACTGTCTTCCTGCGGTCTTTTGAACAAATGCATCAAAAATAGCTGAACTATTAGAAAATTATTCCCTCCCATGAATGAGCATGTTAGCATTTTTGTAGCGAGATAAAAAATCAGTCTTATTCAGCACCATCCCTATTAATTTGCACTCCTTCTTGTTAATTCATCTTGGAGTGTTTTGGAAGATTTATCAGCATCTACCAGTGCATTTTGTGGGACAGTTTATGGAAAGGACAGAACATTTGCTGAAGAGCCTTTACTGTATTTTCCCGTTAAAATTTCCTACTCGGTGCTGAGGTTTCAAGAGGCTTTGAGTGAGATGGCTGAGCCTCCTTTTGAACCCATCATGGATTTTTCTTTGTATTTTATTTCCTTTAAAGTTAATTTCTTTCCTTATGGCAACCACCTTTTGCCAAATGAGTAAGGCACTCCAGTTCTTCCTGGCTTTTGCCCCATTTACCACCTTCCAAAAAGACTGCTGTGGCTGTATGACTGCATCTCAGATTTTCCCTGGAGTGATCTCTGATTTCTTTTCAATCAGTTCATTTAATTGACCATGTTTATTTCCCTAGCCCTTGTGGCTCCCTGAGTGCAGCTATTCGTCAGAAGCTGGATGTTAAGCATCCTTTTCATGTTTTACCTGGAGATTTTCTTAAACCATCTCATCTGTTCTTAGCATTTGGGGCTAAGCCCAAAAGGGAAGCTCTCTCAATCAAAAGGCTATCTAAATGGATAATGTGGTACTTTGAGACGTGTGACAAGGAGGCAAATGTCCCAGTCCCACTGCTCCCGTGCTTATCCCACCAGAGCTACGGTAGCTTTGAAGGCTTGCTCGGGCAAGGTTCCCAACGCGGATGTTTGCAAGACAGCAACTGGAACTTGGTACACGTACCTAGCATACTGCTCACATGTAGAGCCTAGGCATGATGCCCACTTTGGAAAGCAGCTTTGTAGTCTATATTTGCTTAATTTAGTCCTCAGCTGTCCTCCTGAGAATGGCATGTTAGTGTCCAAGAGCAGGAAACGATGGAGGCAACTTTCATCAGAAAGATGAAGTAACTTGGCACTCATTGGAGTTTGGAGGCTAAATTGCCTCTTAAAAGATCATCCTTACTGCTTGTCTAAGGAGTTTCCAAGCTGTAAATAGGATGGGAAGAAGGATGCCTTTGTGTCCTGTGTTCTCCTTTTCTAGATGTTGTCTTGGTGACATTAGCTTCCGTCTTCAAAGTCTCTAAAATTCTGTTTGAATGCATCTCATGCTCTAGTTTGGCATACAGCATAAATCCAAGCAAACTGACCTGAGACACGAATGCATTTTCCTCCTCAGTGACTCCTGTCTGTGTCCACTTCTAGTATCTATATTAGCAAATACAATTTCTTGGGAACATCCCAGGGCTTTTCTTATCCAGAATATTTTTAAAAGTGACAAAGCACTGTTATTTCCTAGAAAGTTTGGTCAGCTTCTTGCACATGAATTTTTAAATCCCTGTTCTATTATTTCCGTATGACACTTATTTTTATACTGTCTTTTTAAAAATAAACACTGGGGGTTGGACTAGATTATCTCCAGAGGTTCCTTCCTACCCTTGCTATTCTGTGATTCTGTGAAACATAAGTCAAGAGTAATTAGACAGAAACGCACCACATTTGAAGCATAAATAGAAGGAACTAAATGCTACAATGTGTCACTCCAGTCAGTGGTCAAATATCCAAATTTTAATCTTGATGGCCGAGTTAAATAAAAATAGATCCTTTTAAATAACTTAACATTCCCTTAATGATTCATGAAAGGTAAATCTGAACATTTGACTTCCTTGCAGTAATACAGCTAGTTTAAATTTTTATTATTTTTAAGTCTGCAGCCAGCACGCTGGAGTAAGTTGCAGTGTATTTTTAAAGTCCATATTGAAATATTAGCCATAACTATCTGTTGTGTATAAAGGGGGGGGGGTTATGTTTGAAGTTTAATCATGCTTCTACTTATGCTCAGTCCCAGAGCAATCCTTTTTTCTGCTGCTGAGCTCAAACAGCTAGTAGCCAGGTTTGATCTGCTGCCCCATGGAGCAGTGCCCTATGTGAATTTGAAGTTTTCTCAACCCGGGAGGCCTGCAAATAAAGACTAGCCTCAGGTAGCCAGATCTCTTCTTCCCAAAGCAGCTCCCGGGGCGCTGCCTGGAGCAGTCCTCCTGAAATTGTTTCAGGCAATTGCTATAGACTATCTCCACTACTGCCCCTCTTACCCCTCCTCTCTCCTCCCTCCTGGCATAAGGGAGGAGTTTTGGAGTCCAGGAGTCCTATTTGACTTTATAAAATGAAAAAAAAAAAAAAAGAAAAATAAAAAGCAGAGCAGTTTGTAGGGAACTGGCACAGACTGTGGAAACAGGAGCCACAGCAAGACAAAACCCAGTGGCCTTCAAAACTTTTTTCCCTTCTTTCTCACCACATGACTTGGAGGATGTGGACAGTAATTAAAGGACCCCCTAGCTCCTCATTTTCTGTGCCTGGTCCTTTGATCTGGTTCGTGTCGGGTAGCTATTTTCATTGTTCCTGTCTTTTCTTTTATTCTCACCCAGTCCCTTTGATGTGAGCAATGATGATCTTTAATTCCAAAATAGGAGATGGGCAGGATAGCAGTACTGGCCTTATATAATGCATCTTTCACATCTTATTTTTAAACTTGAGCATAATAGGTGTAAGTCAGAGCCTGGGGAGCATTAACCCTTTCCGCGCAGGGGAACTGCTGAGGAGGTTAAGAGCCTATCACTTTTGGTAACGTCAGGCAGGTTAATTTTCTGTAGATGCCTACAGATGCATTTGTGAAAAAGATTATTATTGTTATTATTATTATTAATATTATTATCATTATTATTATTGCTATTTTCCTGCAAATATGATGGATCTCTAAACATAATCTGGAGGGAGTTTGCCCTAATTGTTCCCATGTGAGAAAAATGTGCTGAGAAAGAACAGTAAAGCTAATGCAGTTATTCTGACTGGCTTCACTTGGCAGCACAGTGGGAGTGAAGCATACTGTTTATTAGTGTATGTTAATAAACTATAAGGGACAAGCTGCAGGTGGTGGTTTATAAACTGTTAGCTCAGGTAGGATAGATGACAATATGGGGGTTATTAGCAGGAGAGAAGGGCTGGAGGTTCTTATTGTCTTGAAATCACAGAGGCCCCTTCTGTTTCTGTGTGCTGCATGTTCATCACGGGATACACAAACCAAGTACCTGCTCCCAGCCAGAGTTGGTGGCACCCACGGCACTGGGGCTGGAGCACCTTGGTGCCAGACCATCTGAGGTGACACATGCAGATGTGCCGCCCCTCTGCCATGCCAGGGCATTCCCCTGCCAGGCTGCTTGGGGTGGCACACAGGGCCCCCCTGTGCCACGCTTCCCAGGGTGGCACACATGGCCCCCCTGTGCCACGCTTTCCAGGGTGGCACACAGGGCCCCCCTGTGCCACGCTTTCCAGGGTGGCACACAGGGCCCCCCTGTGCCACGCTTCCCAGGGTGGCACACAGGGCACCCCTGTGCCACGCTTTCCAGGGTGGCACACAGGGCCCCCCTGTGCCACGCTTCCCAGAGTGGCACACAGGGCACCCCTGTGCCACGCTTCCCAGGGTGGCACACAGGCCCGCCGTGCAGTGCGGGGAGCCCCGCGGCGCCCCCGCAGCCCCAGGGAGGCAGGTGGCGCCGGCTGAGCCCCGTGCCCGGGGTGTCCCCGGGGAGGCTCCGCATTACCGCGGTCCCCATCTGCCTCGGCGGAGCCTCCTCCCTCCGGGCCCCAGCAACAATGGCTCTGCTGCTGCTGCTGCGCCCTGCCCGAGCCGGCCCCGGTGACATTTGCAGGGTTCAGCCGTCACAGCACAATTCGCTCGGGAAATGCGGCTGTAATTGTAAATAGGTAGCCCAGTATTTTCAAACTTAAGGACTCAAGGCACCCGCGCCCAATTTAACCCTAAATGCCATGAAGGGGGGCCGCGGGGGGAGGCGACTCCGTTTTCCCCGATGCGTTTTATTTTATAAGGATTTGTGACTGTCTGAAAATCCGGAAAATTAAAGGTCTGCTGCTCAGCCACTCTAGCATTAATGTTTGAACATTTTTGTCACTGTTTTTCATGTTCAGAAGATCTAAACGAGCACAAATTTTTCCTAAAAAAACCCCAACATTGTCCCGGTTTTCCTGGTAGAATTTATTGGAGGCAAAATTTAATGAGTTGTCAATAAGAAATAACAGAGAAGCAGTGAGAATAACAAAGATTAGTGTGGCAATGGACAGAGGATAATATGCAGTTTGAAAAGTCTGATTATGCTTTACTTTACTGCCTGCCTTTTTTTTTTTCATTCACAAAATAAATATGCATAAATACCTCTAGGTCGGAAACAATTTTATATGTGGATTTAGTCCTTCATGCCACCCGCTCTTTTAGCGACGTAAAATGTGTGTTGTGTTCGCACAGTTCTTAAAATAACAGCTGTTTATTAGATAACTTTCAGGACAATTCTTATTATATGTTATGGTTCTGCCTCAGCAAAGTACTTCAGCAGATGCCCAGCTTGAGCACGTGACTGGACACGTTGGCTTTTCAGCTTCACTTGCTTAAACCTGAGCGCATGCTTAAATACTTCGATGAAGAGGGGCCAAGACCAGATGTAGTGAATACCTATAATTAACTTTGTTAAATGGCTTAGAATATGCCACTTGTTTCCATGTGCTTTTAAATTTCCCACTTGATTATCATTTGGGCTGAACTTCCCTGTGTTTGTCCTTGTCTGCAGAACACTATTTACATTAAATGCAGTTGCTTCCCTCAGAATATTTCTCAGTTAGGTGTGAAGGAGGAAAAATGCTCTTCCAGTTCTTCCAGTACAGTTTATCTTTTATACCAGTGGTTTTGTAGCTATGGTGCTCCAAGGAAATAAAGGAAGGAAAGGTTGTAGAAAGGAATAATATTTCACTGGAGCAGCTTCTGGAGTTGGAAAAAGTAAACACACTTCTCAGACCTGGCAGAGGGATGTGGAACCTGTAATCTTGTCCGCTTTTTCCAGCTATATCAGCTAATCTAATAATAGAAGCTTATAGGGCGATGTAATTTCTTTTTTTAGACAGAGCAAAATAAACATTGAAATTGCAAAGGGGAAAGTTGGCACCGATACATTCCTCAGTGAGTACTAGTGCCCTTTCTTGAGTTGGAAAGAAAAAAAACCCTCTTTCTAAAGCAACCTTGTTTTAAGGGCTCAAGCACGCCCAGATAGCCTCTAGTTAGGTTTCAGCAGTCTAATGAAGCCTGCCTTTTTTGTGATTTCACTGCACATACTCCCTGCCTGCCTTGATTGGCAGCTGGGTAGCAGACCTCTGCAGCTGTGACAATTTGCCTGAGGGAGACTGTAAGTGTCTCATTGAAACTTGCATTGTAAAATCCTCCAAAATGCCTCCCATAATATTAGGCACAGGAGAAAAACACAGGTGTGAAAAACTTTCACAGATCCCACGAGTTCAATGTCTCTTGGCAGCTTTGGTGGATTCGGTGTTATAATATAAATTTTAAACTTGCACTTACGAAGCAGAAGTTGTTCCATCTTCTGTCAGAAGAAGTGGAGGAAACTGGCGGCGCTTGCACCGCGCTTGCCTTCCCAGGATAATGAGGACTGGTTATTCACCGGTGAAACTTGTCTACCTGCCGTAACTCGGCAGCAGATTCCAGCACAGAGAGGACACAGGTGTCCCCACTGCTGAGGCATTTTGCTGGCAGAAGTTTTAGGAGCTCATATTTTCCAAGTGAAGGCATGGCTCATACTGTCCAAAAATGACTACTTGGTGATTGATTCTGCTTCCAGTGAAGGAGGAATTTGAAAACCTAAGCAGTGTCTCAATGAAATCGACCTTCCTATATGTATGTACGATTCTGTCATTTTCTCTTCCACTGGTTAGGCAGTTTAATGTACTCCTCACTAGCACATAGGTGAGATTCAGCATTGCCAGCACGACTGGAAGATGAATCTGAGTTTCTGAATGCCTGATCCTTTTGCTGGTGTGTTTGTTCCTAACTGCTTGCCTGTGTGTTACAGCAACTTTGCTTCTTATATTTGCCATAAATGAATCTCAGTATGACTGCAGCCTTAAGATCTGGCACTTCAGCAGTCTCAGTAGGTTCAACACAATATTCAGGAATTAAAGTTCTGAAGAAATGCAAGCAGCTAAATTTAGACTTAAGAAACGTGCCTGATTTGAGTGAGCTGTGGGTATGCTGATACATGGAACTTTCCCTGCAAGCCAGCCAGGCTTTATTTGTTGCTTAAAGGGAGGAGATTTTAGTGTAGTTGGAACATTTGATTTGCTTTCTTGAATTGTTTTTGATTAGTGACTGAGTGCAAGGTTAAGCTTTAATAACATATCCATTGTAATAAAATCATGCTGGTGAGTGATACATGTGGCTAAAAAGATTTAGATACACTAGTCTGTTAAACTAATATAATTTGGAAGTGCTCTGGAAATAAGCACATAAAATAAGAACCAAAGGCGAATTTAAAGATTTAACTCTTTCTGGGGGCTAAGATTTTTGTGACCAGACTGGCCT
This sequence comes from Empidonax traillii, assembly GCF_003031625.1. NCBI lineage: Eukaryota > Metazoa > Chordata > Aves > Passeriformes > Tyrannidae > Empidonax > Empidonax traillii. The sequence continues at coordinate 1,305,281 of NW_020955252.1, forward strand.
GTTCTGGCAAACTGGGTTAACAAGGCAGCAGGGCTGAAGCCTTGATAAAAGAGAAACTGTTTTGAATTTAGTAACGAAAAGTGTTAATGCATCACTGAGTTTCTGCTGCAGTGAACTAGTGATGGTCCCAGTGACTAGTTAATGCTGAAAACAACAAGTATTACTGGGTCTTGTCAAATCTCAAATTCAAATGACTTTCAAAAGTTTAATGAGAGACTCTCAATACTCTTTACCTTCTCTTCTGAACTAAAAACTTGAGTCAGTTCAAGAAAGGTCAATGATGCTGTAATACGTAGATTTTTGGAGTTGATAGTCGCAGTAGGGCTGAGGTTGTTTTAGTTTCAGATTTTTATCAGGGTTTTCTGCTCTCAGTGCTTTCTGCAGACCGTCCTAAGAGCCATGAAACTTGTGCTGATGTATAGTGATTCAATGCACTGTAAACTACACAAGAGGGCTCAGTTTCATGGATGTGTAAAGCTTTTGTATAAATCTTTTTAGTGGTGTCAGTTGAGAAGCTGAACTCAAAGTTCAGCTGAGCATTAGTGGTATCAACTGAGAGCTCAGTTCAAGATAGCTGCTGGACAAGGCTGGTTCATTTCACAGTAACACATCAAACAACCTTTGCAAAGCAGTTCAGTATTAGGTTTCTTATTTCATGGATGGGGAAACTGAGGCACAAAGTTTCTTTCCTCCTCCATGCAGTGCTGGTGCTGTGTTACTGACTGCTGTATACTGCTCCTTGTACTGCTCCTTGTCTAGCAGGGGAGTCTAGTTTGTGAAAGAGAGGGTTTTTTGTCTCTTCGTCGAGGAGGGGAATGGATTTAAATGTCAAATCTTGGGAAAGCCATTGTCTTCTCTTTTATGGCAGTGATCGTGTTGTCACTCTGCCAATTACCAAATAAATAAATGAAACTGTAAAGGAAATAGTAGTTATGGAAGAAAACCCCAACACTGTAGTCCAGAGCATCTGTTTTCTACTGTATTTTTTTTCCCTGGTCTCTTTTTGTAATTTACATCCAAAACATTAAGTGACAGAATTTGGCAGAGTCAGATCTGTGCAGTAGAGCTTAATGGTTATGTAGCAGGGAATAAATAAAGCCCCTCAAACCTGCTTAGTTCTCACCCATGCATGTGAGCTGGGGGTGGGGGAAGGAGTGTTGTATTTTTCTTGGAAAAAGACCTTTTCGGCTTCTCCTGATGTGGCACCTGGAGGTCCAGCTGTGCTAGCTTGAGGCTGTGTGTAGTCTTATGCATGGGAAAGATGATGGACAGGCTGCTGTAGAAGTTGAAATGTTTAACGTCTCTACAGACAATATATATAGCTCTATTTGTGAATAGTGGCAGTGCAAAATTGGAAGTGGAATTTACTCTTCAAACAATGATTTGCCAATCGTGCTGCAGTCTGGACTGGTTTCTGTTGTGATTTGTGGGGAGGACCAGCAGCGTGGGGGTTTTCCAGCCTTGCTTGCTCGTGCTACAGCAGCTATGGAGCCGCCGTGCCTGCCATCATTGCTTCCTGTCTCCATGAGCTGACTGCAAATTATTTTCCCTGAGCTGAGCTCTGCACATGGCCTGGAAATGTGTCACTCTGGTTATGTTTGGCTTGGCCCGCTGCTAATTTACACCAGTTTCTACTTCAGTGTATTTCCATTGGCTTAATTCAATGGCAATATTTCTAATTTACTTGGGTATAAGTAAAAGTATTGGGTTCATTACTCCTTGCAGTTTAGTTCTCTTGATGTATTTTTGTTCTTCAGTCACAAATGCCAAGGTTAATTTGCTCTTAAACACTTGACTTCTTAGGACAAAAAGATTCCATATTTAAGGAACAAAATAGAGGACAGTTTTATTCTGCGAAGTGGTTTAGGTTGGGGGATGGTGGATTTTGTTTGTTTGTCTTATAGAACGTAGAAAATGTTGCATTAACATTTGAGAACAGAGAGATTTAATTTGCCCCACTGGTACTCTTGGATCTTTTGGATTCCTCAGTCGTGGATTGGGAGCTGATATGGAGTGGCATGTACTTGGCCCAAGGTGTTTCCAGTGCCTTTTGTAATAAGTGATTTTAATGGAGAACTTCTCACAGCAGAGGAGAACTCGGAGATATATTTTGTGCTTTAATAAAGATGCTATGTCTCCACAGTGTACATTACTCAGTGAGTTAAACAAGCATCAACATTAAAACAGACATTATCCCCTGCAGTGTATTTTCTTAGTGCTTTGTCCATTACAGCTCTCAAATGATGAGGTTTCTAGTCCTTCCTGTTGGAAACAACCCTTTTCTAATGTTTATTGCGGATGTCTTCCTGGTGTCTAGCGTAAAATTTTGCTTTCTGCTTTCCTCCCTTTCCCAACATGCTCAATGGAATGCAATGATGGTGTTTACCGTACGTAAACCCCTTATAAGCAGTTCCTGCACCTTCCTTAGCTGTTCTTTAACAAAGATACATATAATCAGACCTTTTAACCTTTCCCCATAAATCAGTCTGTCCAGTCCATTAATCACTTCTGTTGCCCTCTTCTGAATTGTCTCCAATTTGTCATCATCCCGTGGCTGGGGACAGCTCGGTGACCGCAGCCCTGTACGGAGGTTCAGTGCCAGCCCACTACACCCAGAGCCAGGATTTATTTATTTTGTCACTTTCGCTTTGCTTCATTCCCAGTCAGAATATATCTCCTATCCACTCTGCATAATCACTTCTTTAAAACATTTTTGGAGATAATTTGCAGTCTTACAGACCCTCTATCATTCTCTGATGTCAAATTAGCAGAGGTTGAAAGGGAAGAGGATTGAACGTGACACACTTTGCTTCCCTGACTCCCCACCCCAAAATAAACAACACACCTCTTCATTTGGTGCATACTGAATGAGAGGAAAGAGGTAGCATTAGAGAGGAAAAAAGACGCTGAAAATATAATTGCCTAATTGTGAATCCTAAGTAGTGCAGGCAGCAGGGGCGGCCCTGACTGCAAGAAATCAGAGGGTCACTAATTCATACTGCCAACATCCTAATTAGCTGTGCAAATGTAATGTTTATATTGTTGGGGATGGATTACAATACCCATTGTAGAATGGAAAGAAATAAATGAATTGTGTCAGTGGAGCTATGTAGAAAACACTCCTGCCGCCCCATTAAACCATGAGAAGTAGCTTAGCTACTAAAAAAAGTTTGTTTTCAGGCTGATGCGCAAGTCTAATTGGGTTTCCAAAGAAAGGAACATGTTTTAATTATTAATTAGAAATCAGAGGAGTAAAAGAGTGGAAATCTGCTTCAGCTGGAGGTTTTGCTCAATGCTGGATTTCTCCTTAATAAGCTGAAACATTCCGGGCCTGCCTTAGTTAGCGGTTGGGTGCAGTGGCTTTACTCGGGGGGTAGACATCTTAATGCTCATGTAATTATCATGTAATTATTTTGTAATGTGGGATCAAAATTTTGCATGGATGGCACTCTTTCACCAAACTTGAAAAATAAAGAAGTTGTGTTCATTAATGCAGTGATTCAGTCATTTTGGTCTAAGAAGCAGGGTTCCCTCATCCCCCTCCCTCTCTCTTTAAGACACAAATATTTTGAAGCAGTTTTAGAGATGGTGACCTCAAGATGAATAGAATTATTTAATTTAGCTTTTGTTGAATATTTATCAGATTTCTTGTTGGTAATACTGCCTTTCAACACAAGTGTCAAGTGGGTTGCAATTATCATCAAAGCTGATAGGTACAAATAAATGATGATCCTGTCTGCTAACACAGGGCGTGCAGGTTCATAAAAAGGGATTTTTGTGGAAGTCGCTTTCTCTCTATGAATTTTCCTCCCTGTTGCCATTGAACTTCTGGAATCAAAGTTGTTAAAGACTGATAGACTTTGTCAGAAGATGTTAAGTGGATTATGGCCCATCATAATAAATATTCCCTATGGAGTGACAGGGTATGTTCTAATGAACAGAGAGTGTGGAGCTGCCTCTTTTGACTTGTGCTTTCTAATGCCTAGAAATATGCTTGAGCAGAGTAATACTTCTGTTTACAACTGCAGACAGCTTGTCTGCACAGATAAAAATGTTACTGGGCGAGTGCTGTAGCTCTTACTACTGAAAATCACTGACAGCCCAGATCCCAGCAGAATCTCAGGTTAAACCCAAGAAATTACAGAACATAACAAGAGCCGCTGGCTCTTGAGTGCCGGATGTTTGTAGATGAATGTGTGTTTTAAGGGGAACTGCCCATTAAATGTCTCTGCTTTAATAGGGAAAGGGGATGGGAAAGAAGAGCACTAAGACTCCATATGGCTCCCTCAGTGTGGCAGTAAATCCTTGTGTTAGTGGGGTGCAACTGTGAGGAAGTACAGAACTGTTGCTTGATGTTGCCGTTTCATAGTAAAAAATCTATGGAGGAGATGGGGAAGGATATAAAGCTAATGTGGAATGGATGACTTCCTTCAGGGTTATGGCTTCCATTAACTTGTAGATGTGGTATTATGATAAACAAAATGTCTGACTTAAGAGAACAACTGTTAAGAACATTTCAGTTGGCCTTTTTTCATGTGCATGCTAAAATTATTATGTTGGAAAATGTTTGGTTTGGATTCACAAAAGAAGTTAAATATCCTGACTGTGGGACGTTGAGCACCTGTTTCTACTTGTTAAGACTCAATATACCTTTTTCCAAAACCTTGTTTTAAGAAGTCTACGGGAAAAAGATTTTCTTTATCAAATATCTGCACTGTACTGTTCTGTGTCTTCTCTGTAGTTTATTTACATGCTCTTTAGTCATGAAGGATTTGGCAAAGATAGATACCAAGAGAGATATCAAGAAGGGACACTATGATTTGTGCTACTACCAAGAGCTAATTCTGCTGGTGTGGATTGTAATGTGGCCCTGATCCCCCTCCTACTTACAAAGTTTTTCCATGTTATCAAAAAGGAAACCACCTTCATGACTTGTATTCTCCCAGCAGAAGTCAGGTTAAGCTTCACAGTGTAATCGAAGTAACAAGTAATTAAGAATAACAAGCAATTGTGATTAAAAACTCAAAAGAAAACCTTCACTTTCAAGGGGCCATATGTTGGTAGAAGTGCTCCCCAGCTGAACCATATGGATGAGTGGAACGTGGGATCTCCTGCACATTGGGAAGAGGCCGTAGTAATTTGTGACTTGACATATTATTGCTGTGTTTCCTTTTGATCATGCCAGACATCCACAAGGCTCTGTCACATCCTTGCAGAAGAATGAACGTGGGTCTCTGTAAACTAAGTATCTTATGTTCAGAGTTAAAAAGGAAGTGGGCCCTTAATTAAAGCAAGACCAACTTCTAACAGACATGTTTGGTGCCTTGGTCAGATGATGGAGTCAGTGATCCTGTCCCTTCCTCTCTTTTGTTGGAAGCTAGAAAAACAGTTGCAAGTGCCATTTTGAAGGCTGTTTTGCCAAGTGTCTGGCAAATGCTTCAGGTCAAAACATCCATCTTTTCCCTCTGTGGGCAAAGAGCAAGCTCAACTCACTTAAATGTTCATTGGTCACACTATGAAGGCTAAACACACAATCCAGTAAAATGCTTTAGCTTGAAGAATGGAATCGGTCCTTTATTTTGTGAAGGCTGCTTTATTTTTTTTGTGGGAAAGGAAGCACAGACAAAGTTCTGCTGTGGAGCAACAGGGTTTTAGGTTGAGATTAGAACAAGCATACACACAGATACCTTAGAAAGGGACATTGCACAACCTCGTGTGTGAGTGTGGGGAATCTGTGTGATGGGACTGCTGACACTTTGACTTCTTGAATATATGTTCTACTGTTGTGCCTCATGGCACAACCTCATAGAAGAGCAGGCTTCTTCAACAGAAGAATGCTTCAAATCACAGATACTGCTTGCCTCATCTAAACTCAACTGCCAAAGTAATCCCCGTGATCAGGCTTTGCAAACAGCTTCTCTGTGTCATCCTGTATCATTTAGTTGACAGAAAAAAAGGAAGGGGCTATCCAGAGGGACCTGGACAAACTTAAGAAATGGGTCCACAAGAACCTCCTGAAGTTCAAAGAGTCCAAGTGCAAGGTACTGTGTCTGAGTCCCAGATGTGAGTACAGTCTGGGAGATGAACTCATTCAGAGCAGCCCTGCAGAGAAGGACTGGGGGATTCTCGTGGATGAAAGGCTTGACATGAGCCAACAGTATGTGCTCAGAGCCCAGTGGGTCAACTGTCCTGGGCTGCACCCAAAGCAGAGTGGCCAGCAGAGCAAGGGAGGGGATTCTTCCTTTCTACTCTGCCCTTGTGAGACCCCACTGGAGTCCTGCATCCACCTCTGGGGTCCTCAGTGTAAGAAAGATGCGGGCCTGTTAGAGTGGGTCCAGAGGAGGCCACGAAGATGATCAGAGGGAGGGAGCACCTCTCCAATGAAGACAGGCTGAGAGTTGGGATTGTTCAGCCTGGAGAAGAGGAAGCTCTGGGGAGACCTCATTGCAGCCTTCCAGTACCTTAAAGAGGCTTATAAAAGGGAGGGAGAGGGACTTATTATGAAGTTCTTTACTTCTCAGAGGGTGGTGAAGCACTGAAACAGGTTGCCTAGAGAAGTTGTGGATGCCCCATCCCTGGAAATGTTCAAGGTTGGATGGGGCCCTGAGGAACAGGTGATCTTTAAGGTCTCTTCCAACCCAAATGTTTAGTAAAGGCATTGTTTTCAGCTTGGCAGTTTCATCATCCACTGCAACTTCAGAAAGCTCATTGTTATATGGGAGAGGATGTGATTAGCAGCAGTGACATGTGCTTAGCACTGCTGTGTGATTTGCAGGGGTACTTGTGAGATGCCTGAAGGGTGTTTATGTTCATGTTGCCATTTTCAGTAATCAACTCTTATTGATTTTTTCAAGAAATCAAAGTTCTTTTATAGGAAAAAATTATGGAGGTTTCTCTTTCGTCAGTGGATTTTTGATTTCTGAAAGTTGTAGCAACTTAGAAGCTTTCTTGCTTCTTGCCCCCCTGTGCTTCAGCACATGCAGAAACCTGTCTTTGAACCAGTCTGGGATGTGTTTCATGTGGAACATTTGCTAATGTACTGGGTTTTTTTCCTAAACTATCAGTGGAACAACTTGCTGCTCCCTTCTTCTATGAAAAAGCTGACCCACCTCAGTCACCCTTAGCAGAGGTGAACCCCAACATGTCTGAAATAACGTGTGTTTCTAAGTAGTGTGCAGGCAGCATCAAGTTTGGGAGTTCTGTAGGATGTTGTTCGCAAGTCCTTGCATTACACATTATCAGTAGAACTGTCTTTAATGGAATACATACTCTCACACAAGCCCTAAATTCGCCCACAAACACATAGGTACAGCTTTAGGTATTATTTAGTCTTCTTTAGTTTAGGGAGGCTTTAGCACTGCGGTGGGTCAGTGTTGGCTGGCTGCCAGATGCCCACCCAGCTGTTCACTCACTCCCCATCCTTAACAGGACAGGCAGAGAGATGAAAGGACTCATGAGTTGAGATAGGGAAATTTCTTAGCAATTACTGTCACGGGCAAACCAGACTCGATTTGGGGGAAACTAAACTAATTTTAGTTTGGGCCACAGGAGGCCTGGGAAACGGGCGTTTGTGGCCAGTGCAGTGATGATCAGTCAGTGTTGGTTCTGTCGGGGAGCTGGCTGGATCCAGCACAGGGCAGCCCCTGACCTCTTCTCACAGAGTCCCCCCTGCAGCCCCCCCACTGCCACAGCCTGGACACGCACACCCAGTACACACACACACGTTTCCCCTGTGCCGTGCAGCATGGGCCCCGGCCAGCCTGACCCCTGGCCTCCAAGCAGATGTCTCCAACTTTTCTTGCCTGCTGTCAGGGTAAGTAGGTGATGGGCTCTCACCCGAATGTTGATCCTGAGCCCAGCTTGTGGAGGCCCCCTTTGATGTTTTATTTTGGCTGCTTGCCAGGGGGTCCAATTTTTAAAGCGCTGGGGTAGCGATCAGATTATTTTTATTATCCCTGCTTCAGAATTCACTGCTCTGCACTCGTTTCCTGCACTCTTGCTGGGGAGCTAGTTAGCAAAATGTCCCCAGGAAGGACGTGCCACCAGATGCAAGATCTGTTTCTGTGATGCTGGGAGGATTAACACAGGGACTGCAGAAGTTGCTTGTCTGTTCAAATGTTAATGTCACAAACCGTGGCTCGCTCTTCACTGCTTTCCTCATTTAACCATCCCAAAACACTATTTGGTGGCTCAAGAAAAGCCTTTCTTGCTTTTTTTAGGGATTCCTGGTGATGTGTGCTAGCATGTTGTGGTGCAAAAGCATGTGTAGGTTGTAGCAAAACTCAGTTTAGAATTCATACCTGCCTGGAGTTTCCTTTGTACTTAGGTGGGAAATTCAACTTTATCAATCGTAAGTGCCATTCAGATTTATGTACTACCTGATTTATTAATCTGAGTAAAAAGAAGGCAAAAATATATTTGATTCATTGAATATAATATTTTGGGCAGGTCAGGAAGATAAAGGAAAGTACTGAGCACTTGCTTGGCATAGAAATCTTCAAATATTATCATTTGATCTAGAAATAAACTGGCAGAGCAACAAAGGTTGCCTATATTTAGCATTCATAGCATTTTACTGCTGGATACAGTGTCTAACTCAAATGTCAGAAAATAAGAGACTTTGCACAAAAACTGGATTTTATTCATTTTGTGACACTCTTCCTAATGCTACCCAAACCAGCATGTGTTGGTCTAATGACCCCTCTGTATCTCCATTTTTATATCACTGTAGCTATTTGGAATTTGGAAATTCTCAATTACCCTGTGTACTGTAACATTTGAAACTGTGCTTGAGTGTAAATGTATTTTGATGCCCCTGTTTGCTTTAGATGGCAGAAGCACAGAATATAAAATAGAATATATTAGCAGTTTTCTGACTTAAAAGGTATAATTTATTGTGACACAGAAAGAGTTAATCTTAGACTTCTAGTTCTGAGGTTACTTTATTGAGCTTCTGGATACACGTGTTAATTTTCTCAGATGAGGGATAATGGATGTCACTTGAGAAAACAATACTGATTTGGGTTCTTTCATAGTTTGTGGGTTTATGTCCCACATGGTATAAAAGCAGGCTCTGGGAGATTGCCTGAAATATGCCTGGCCTCTCAGCTGCACTAAAAATAATTCCTGCTTCCCTTATTTCTAGATGTAATTCTGAGATGTTGCAAACCTTACCAGCTCCTTGTTTAGGAAAAAGGTCTCTCTTCAGCTTTCAAATAACAATAAGGGAATGCTCTTTAGGTGTGACTGTTGTATTTCCAAACCATTCCTTTGTAAGAATGTGTGTGTGTTTTGGACTTTTGTTGTTTTGTTTAATCACTTTTGTTATGAAGTGTTTGTGGTTGGGTGACCTTCTTTCTTTGAGAGCAGCAGTTCACATTGGATTTTGGCAAAATGAGTTTGATTGTCCTTGCTTTACTAAGCACTAGCACCTAGATGACAGTAATTCACCCTCTAATACCCCCCCAAAACCTATTTATGCAGAACGTGACATGATTTGCACTTTCTGTAAAGGGGGAACATAGGACTTAAGCAGCGCCTAGAATTAATTTTTTAACCTCCATTTCAGTTATTGGTTGAAGTATTGGGCTCTTCAGACAACTAAGCTGTTCCTGCTATACCCTGGCACTTAGCACCTTATAACAGAGTTGCACTATCAGTTCTGTGGCACTCACGTGTCTCCCTCAGACCTTGAAGGCAGGAAAATGCTGCCCAGCATTGGAGAGTTTCAGGCAGCCAATTAAACTGATCCTAGTAGTGATAATAGTCCAATCTGAGCCAACACAATCACAAACTTTTTACTAATATTGGCTTACCACTGTCCATTTTAACTGTAACATGTTGCCTGTGAATGCCAACAAGCATCCCGAAGTCAGATCCCGTCTGAGATTTGTGATCCACGGCACATACAGGTTCAGAGGTGATATTTTATTTGTTTGTCTCTGGAGACAGAAAAAAATGCTGGCAACTACTAGATTTTAGAGAGAGGTTTTTTTCCCCCAACACCTATTCTAGGGAAATGCGTGAATGGAAAATTTTGTTTCCATGAATTCAGATAACATCTGTATTAATATGGTATATTGTAAGGATCATTAATGTTCAGAGTATATTATCAGGTGTTCGCTAATGCATTTTTGATGAGCTTTAATGATGCTTGCTGTAGTGTTTTTTCATCTTTTCTCTCCCTCCCCCTTTTTATTTTTTTTTTTCTTGATTGTAATAATGACTTAACCCAGGTGGTAGACTCTATCCACAAAGTGCCCAAGGGAAATATTATTCCCTAGTACCAGCAAACATCACAGATAGTCATTGAGTTCACTATGGAAGTTTCCTCAGGAGGGAAGGTCTTGGATCTCCCCTTGGGTGTCTGGACCTGCTCCCCATTTGTAGTGTAATAATTTGGCCTTGGGATGAAGTGGAGAAATGGCAGAAAGAAACAAGATAAAAAGTGTAAGTGGAGGGGCAGGAGAAAAGCCAATAATGCATGGTAACTTTTGAAATTACTGATTTTTTTAAAAAAATTAACTTGTAACAGAATAGGATCCTGGAAAATATTTGGATTGCTTGGAGATTATTAGAAAAGACCACAATGCAGTTTAAAATTACAAGACTGAGTATATGTACAAGGATAGATATTTTTCTCTTTGGATATCTCGGGGTAGAGGTTGGTTGTGATCATGGTAGAAAATACTTCTGGTTTTTGGATTGAACTGATACTTGTCGTTAGTATTTGTCTTTTAGAGCTCTCCTAATCTGCACTGTCAGTCAGGAAACATATTTTAAAGCTGTAGTTTCACGGTCCTTGTTGTGCCATCCAGTTGCACGGAAAAGCAAGCTATAAAGTAAACGCCACAGATAGGCTGTGGCTTCACTGAACAGACGTGCTGTCTAAAAGTGCAAAGTGAAAATACAGTCAACGGTGATAGAAAAATACTCCAAATACTTTCAACTGAGCAAGTTCTTTGTAGTAGTGAGTTTGCAGAGTGTCAGGTATCACTCATTGTGTGCCATTAAGATTTGCTGGCAGTAGCCAGCGCATGCACCACAAGCAAGAGTAAATCACGTCGGTTGTTTGAAAGATGGTCTCTTGTAAGTTTACCCAGGTTTACAAGCACAGGAGGAGAAGGGGGTTCTTTGTTTTCTTATTTTTTTTCCAAATCTTTGCTTCATTGTTTGTAGAAGAATTCAAAAGTAAAGTACCCAGGAAGAAAATTATGCTGTTAGGTTGCTTTTGGCTACGCTGTATTGAAAGCTATACTTTGCAAATGTAATCTGTAACAGCGAACGGTGTGCAAAGGGAAAGGAGTCATGTTGTTGCACACGGTGTTTTCCATTTGCTGTACAAAAGCTTGTTTCAGTCATTTTGTGCCCTCCCCTTTTCAGTGTCTTTCCTAGGCAGCAGCTGAATGTGGGCCCGTTACCCCAGGGCTGCGCACGTGGTGTGGGGAGACCTTTCGCAGCAAAGGGTGCTCCTCGCAGGGAGGCTCAGGCACAGCTCCCCCACCAGTGGCCCTTTTGCCTGGGATATTCCTTGATTATTTTCCTTGGGGTTATTTCTACTCTCCGAAAGCACTTTGCACCATCTCCTAAGCCGCTCACATCTGCCCCTTTTAGGCTGCAGGAGCCCCTTAATATTCTCCACAGATGGGGCAAGACTAGAAGGACACTCTGGAAGTCTCCTAAAATGGAAACAAAAAACCTAAGTGATATCTGGCCCAAAACTGTTTTAGATTTCTCTTGGAAAAAAGAGGCTTTTTAGTGGTCTTTCACTTCTGGGAGCATGGTTTTCCTCCCCAGTGAGATGCATTTTGTGTCAGCTGTTTCTATATTAAAAAAAGTCTCCTAAAATAACTGCTTTTGGCTTGTCAGCATCTGGCAGTCCTCTCCTCCTCAAGCAGGCACCACCAAGGTCCCACACGAGCACAAAGGACCTTTCCCTGTACGGCCCCTGCAGAGAGGGGGGTGCCTGGCCCGGCCGGGGTCACAGGTGGGGCAGCCCGAATGGATTGCACTGCGGTTGCTTCTGATGTGCCTGGCCTGTGCATGCACACCCCGATTAAATTTCTCTTCTTGTCAGTCCATTAAACCTCCCAAAGTGATTTGTTCTCCCCAGAGAATCAAGGGAGAGGGGGTGGAAAGGTAAAAAGAGAAAGGAGAAAAATAAAGAAAGGCTGGCGGGAGGAGAGGGTGAACCAAAAATGAGTAAAACAGAGCTGCTCAATCCAATAGCCAAGTATTACATTATAGACTCCCAGTCTGGATATAAACAAAATGTTTCCTTAGAGCAGAACCGCATCCAAAAATTTGAAAAACTGTTTTCCAGAGCTGGAACAGACGTGTTCTGTCCTGCCTCAGGAGTGGGAGATGGTGACTTACCTCTTGCACCCCTGCTTTCCTCCCAGCCCTCTCTCTCCGCGTGCCCACACACGTGTCAGACCCTCATTTGCACTGTGAGCAGCCAGCAGGATGTTTTTGAGGGGTTGCTTATGTTTTATAGGTGGATCTCTGGGTGATTTCCGCTGCCAGGGTAGGCAGTTGGCTGTCCTGGCTCCTGCAGCAATTGTTCCCCCTGCTGCTGCCGAGTCCTCTCCTTCCTCAGGCCAGGCCTGTGAGTGCTGTCGTGGCTTCTGCAGCTGGAAGAGCCCAGCCCCTCACATCAGGACAATTACCATTTTCTGCCATCTACCTTATTTCTGCTGCGTGCCCTGGGTTCAGCTGCCTGCCTCCATCTATGCAATCCTTGGGCTGATTTCCATCATCTTCTCACAGCACTGCGTTAACTTGCCGTGTACTCCAATGGCCCTGATTTGACCAGCCAGCTTTGTTGATGTACTGTTCAACACTGCAGAATTGAGTGGGTTTTGCAGGCTGGTTTGCATGGCTCTGTGTCACAGTGACCACCACACAGTGGCCTCCCCAAAATGTCCCTTCAAAGGGCCGAGGATGGAGCAGGAGAAGGCAGTGTCTCTTGACAGGTTTTAGGTCAACCAAGTTCTTAGCTTTGGAGAGTCTGTTTGTCTTAAAATGTCATCCACCTAAATTGAAAGTGTTTTCTAATGAAACAAGAAAACCCATGCCAAAAGAGCATGAATGTTGTCACCAAAGTTAATAAAAGTAAGGAAATTAATACTTATAGTTGACCTCCAATACCTAGGCACAGTGGGGTGTAGCAAGGAAGTAGTTAGAAAGGCACCATGGTGAGCCTTAGCAGTGAATTACCTTACTTTTATTAACTTTCTGACAACCTCAGTGAATTTCCTTTCTTTTTATGAAGTGATTAAAAAAGCTAATCAGATCATGTAATTAAAATACATAATTACACAATCTCAGAGTTTTTCATAATTACTGATCATGGTAAATATTGTTACCTGATAACACTTTGCACAAAAATTCTGACAGGAATTTGTGTAGGATGGTTAGGCAATGCCTGCTTTCCAGTGTTTGCAATGGAACCTTTCCTAATGACACTAGATAGATAGTAAAATGTCTTAAAATGGAAAGTATAGTGAAACTTCGAAAATAATGACTCAGTTGTCCTTTTTTAATGCTTTTGTACATACTGGGCAGCTGGGATGTGTTGACACAGTGTGTTCCTGTGCATTTATGATGGCTGTTTCCTTTGTGCTCACACCTCTGCTTCTATTTTGTTAGGCACCACCCACTGGAAAATGGGTGTTTTGATACAAAGCAACACAGTAAGAAAAAAACCAGATCAGATCCAGTATCTCAGTTCCAGCCAAAGAACTGCATTAAAATGGAGTCCCTCTTAAGCCTGTGTACAGTGACTTCAGGGTAGGCATGATGTTGCAATCTTACTGGTGTCAAGTAGTGAGGAGGTTTATATTCATAGGAAATCCAAAGATACAAGGTATGATAATCCTCAATAATGGAAAAATTGTTAGCCAAAAAAAAAAAAAGGTCTGATGTGACTTTAACAATCAGCACCTAAAAATCCAGGGCCCCAGTCTCCAAATTGTTTGAAATCGTACAGAAGATGTTGAATCTTGAATACAGACAGATAGTTCGGTCCTGATGGGGAGCCAAGGCTGGTACTCGTAACTCTTGGTATTCATACTTGCATGTGCTAAACTGAGTATGAGATGGAGGAAGAGGGATTCAGTTTCACAGGTAATTCTGGCTTAAAGTGGGAGGAAGCAGTTACTGAATTTTCATTTGGCTGATTTTGTTTTTGCAAGGGTGAGATGGGCTAAAGGTCTTATTTCAGACAGCAGATTATCTATGGTCAGAAAATTGTTTTATCCTGAAAACTGGCCACAACTAAAATAAATATTAGAAAAGCCTTGACAAAACAGGAAAATAATGTGTGAATTCTATCTAGAGAACCTTGCTCTGTCAGTGTTCTATGGGAGACACCAGAGTTGCCCAGTTAGTGACTCTGCCTGGGAAGGGAGCTTTAGCTGTGGGTCTGGGAAAGGGTCATGACAAGACCAAATGGAATCCAGGGAGGTGGCAAGGGCTTTTCAGTATTTAGGTATTTTATGACACCAGGATTTTTGCAGCAAGTGAAGCTGGTCTAAGCTTTAAAATTCTTGGTGTTGTTTATGAAAACAATAATTTTTCATTTCCTTCGGGGGGGGGGGGGGGAATGTGTTCTGCCGTTAATTCACTGGCGATGGTTTTTTTGAATTTATCTGGTTCTGGAGGTACAAATGCATCTATCAAACCTCTGATCCCTGATTTCCCAGAGGGTTTTTGGTTTGGTGTTTGTTTGTTTGTTTGTTTGTTTTAATGTTCTTTTATGGTTTGGATTTTTTTTGACCATTTTTCCTCTGCTGGAAATATACCCCCACCCCAAAAATCCACCTCCACCTTTCACTCACTTTTTAGTTTAGTGGACTCTTCTGTACAAAGCCTGTACCTTTCTGTAAAAAGCCCTTCTGTACCTGTACTGTCAAGATGAATCTTTCTAGGGTACATTTGATCTCTCCCCACTGCCTCCTAATTTCTTTTACTGAGTTATTTAGTCTATTAACATTCCCAGATACTTTTCTGTAAGTACAACCAGTCCTCATCATGTGGGCAAAGTTAGAAAGCTATTGACTGTAGCTTTTCCCTTTATTTTAATTCTCTGATATCAGTGCCAATGCCTGTGTGAGACTGCTCTCAAATGGAAGAAGTGCTGTTAGCGAGTCGGTGGGGAAACAGATATTTGTTTGCAAGTGCCAAGACATTTGCTGTCCCTCCTTCTCTTCAGGGATAAATTGAGATGATTCAGTGTACGCTCCAACCCTAATTTTAATCCCATTTAAACAAATAATTGTGCCCTGCACCTTTCCTCATTATAAATTCGCTCTCTCATGTATCTGTGGCCAAGGCACAGAGACAGTTACTAACTAGAATAAATTGTACTATTCACCTTTGCGGGAGGCGAAAAACCAACCACACACGTGTGGTCAGAAGGAAACCTACATTGCTGGTTAAACTGGAGCCAACTGGATACAGATAACCAGCACCTAAGACTGTAAAACAGTTCAGGGGGAAGGCATCGGTGCTGTTGGGGAGCTTTAAGGAAAGCGCTGCCCTGCTGCGGTTTGTGGGCAGAGTGTGGTACCTGCAGCTGGGACTGGAAGAGCAGCCGTGGCTGGAGGGGAGGTTTCTGCCAGGCTCTGCTTGTCTCTTGGCAGGAGCACAGCAGGGCCGGAGGGGCTGTCGTCTCCTGGTTGGATTCACTCTGGCTCCCCAGCTGCGCTCCCCACTCCTGCCTGCCTGCACTGATGAGCATCCTCCCTACGGGAGGCTTTCTCCGGAGCGTGGTTGGTGCTGACTGACATCCTGAGAAGCCTCTAAAGAATTTAGAGATGCTGAAAAAGTCTCTCTGCAAACTTGTGGTGTAGATGGGGCACAGCCTGGGTTGATCTCAGTGCCTGGTGCCTGCAGGAGAGGGATATCCAGTGTGCTGTGATTCTGGGGTGCTTGGAGTGGGCACCATTGGGTCATCCCCTGCAGCTGCATGGGTGCTTAGCAAGGTTGGGCGTGGGATCCCTCCTTGGGCTGCACCAGTGTGGGTGTGAGCCCTGGGAAAACAGACCTTAACTGTTGCCACAGCTTTTCTTTTGAAAGCCTGAGAGCACAGTCACACGATTTGTCATTGGGCCCTTCAGTCAAAAAGGGCAAAGATGTGCTGGAAGAAGAGAGCAGCTTTCAGTGGATGGTTTTGTTGTATGGTGCAGTGCAAGTCGTCAGATCACAGATGCCGGGTCACTGACGGTTAAACTTGAAAGGACTCTCATGCAGCACGTTTGTTGTAGGGAACACTTGTGTACCAAGAACGATTCTTACCAGGTGGCAAATACTTTCATTTGCTTGCTTGTTTTAAAAGTCTCTTCTTGTTTAAAATGATGGATGCTGTTAGTAAAAAAGAAGTAGCATTACCATACAGCATGATATACACATCTCTCCTAGGCAAACCATGCTGTTTGGCTTTCATCTTGCATTGTACAAAATCTATAGTTATTTTCTTTTTAAACCTTTCAGTTATTTCTGTCAGGTATTGATAAATGGAGAATTTCCTTCCCACCTCTCTTTCATGCAGTTCCCCTCAGTCCAGACACGAGCATGGTGTAGTTTCATGACTGATGTCTGTGATAATCAGGAATGTGCTTCATATTCACCAGCATGTTTTACATTTGTGGGTGCTCTTTTTGGTTTTAAATTAATTAATTTTTTTTAATTGTTCACTAATAATCCCAGAGCCTTAACTAATTGTATTTTGCCGTAACACATACTGTCCCCAAGGGATGGGAGATTTACTTAGCTGGAGCAAAACCCATCGCCAGGCTTGGGTCAGGTGGGGCTTGCAGCTTCTTCAGCTCCAAGGATACCCACTGGGGTCACTGGGGCACACGAGCCCCTCCAAAACCAGGTGGATGAAGGCCTTGGGGGTCTACACTCACCAGGCTTATGGAAGCTGTGATGTTTGCAAGCGCAGCATCATTTCCATTCCTGGTGTTCGCATGAAATCTTGACTCTAAATTCATGAAAGGGACACGGAATACACACACCTTTCCGAAAACATCTCTATGTAGAACGGGACGTATTTCATATTTATGTCATTTGAATTTTCAGGAGTGTCGAGTTGTTGCTTTTCCTATTGAATTCAATAGGATTGATGTGAATACACAACACATTTGGAAGTCAGAACAATAATCCATGTGCATAGCTATAAAACAGGTTACTTGATACTGTTTGTCACACGTAATTTATTGATTTTTCTTCCCTTCTTCTTTGAAGGCAGTATAAAATCTGGTGGTTGTTGGTTTTTACTGTTTGTTTATTGCTGAGTAATTTCAGCCAACATGTGTTTTTCAGCATTAGTTCTGTTCATCATGAACATCAACCCATTAAAACTGTAAGTGCGTCAAAGTTTTCCCACCTAGATCAAAATGAGAGTCTGGAACTGCCTACTTCTTTCTAACTTAACAAGCTGGTTTTATTTTCCCCTGCAACTTGCTCTAATAATATGACTAGCTTTAAGTTCCTCAGGCTGGAAAGCTTGGCAGTAAAATCGTGTGCAGGGCTGAGCTTTGAAACATGAGTTTTTTCTCAGGTTTAAAACATGGAAATTGTCTTTTCTGCTGAGCACTGATGGAAAATACTCATTTAGAAGCAGAAGTCTGTTCTTGGGGAAGTAGTTTTCATCTGTTACAGACAGGGACTGCAAACCCATTTTCTTAAGAGGTCAGGTCACCACATAACATCAGTTGAAGACTGCATCACAGAAAGCCATCCTAGAAATGCAGTCACTTACAGTGACCCCAGCCAGAAGACACAGAGCATTTTTGGTCTCTGGTCCCAACTTTCTCACTTCTTAGTGGTTCTTTTGTCTCACAGTAGATACATGACACAAAAGTGGAAACAGAGTTCTGCAGAGAGGGACCCCCCACTCTAATATTCTCAACCATCACCGAAGCAGATAGGTGTTTATCTTAGCAGTATCAGCAGCTTATCAGAGAAGTCTTAGCGAAACATGCTTTGTCCTAGTTTGCCACTGCCCCAGTATTAAAGGCACTTGTTCCTCCAGACTGCTGCCTACACCATCAAAATGAGCTCTGACTTGACTCTGCACAGGCTGAATATCCTGTGGCAAAGTGCAGCTTGTCCTTGACTGTGCTGGCTTCCAGAGCTCCCTGTTCACCATGCAGGATATGATCCTTAAATGAATTTTATGAATGAGCTAAATGGATTGTAATTGATGACTTAATCTTCACTTGAACGTACAATGCAAAAACATGAAAATGAGCACAGTTAAGCATTAAATTAAATCACACCAATCTGGTCTGTTCATGGAGAAAAGTCTGTCCCTCTTTGCTTTCAGCTTCTGTATTCATTGAGTTTCTCCCAACAGCAGCAGTTGTGTTGCTGATGCTCAGTTACGAACATGCACTGAGGGGAAGAGGTTGAGCTGAGTCTGTCTGACCGCACGTGCCTGAGGGTACTCAGGAAAACAGCCTGAGAACAGGTGCCTGCTGTATCTGAGAGCTGCCAGATCAAAATGGGAGAGAGGAAATAATAAATCTAGGAAATTAATCTCATGCATTTCATCCCTCCAGAAAGGCTGTCCCGCCGGCCACATTTCCACGAGCGGTTCAGTCTCAGTGCTTGGGGGTGGGCCGTATGGGAAGCACCCTCCCTGCTAAAAACAGCAAAACACAAGGAAGGGAAAACATCTCTATATATAGATGAGAAAATGTATGAAGTAATGCATGAACTGCAGAGACCTTCATGGAAGCTGATGCTCTTTCACTGCTCTGGGCTGAATCTTTGGCTTTGCAAAGGGGCTAGTGCAGGGCCCAGGCCTGGCCCCACTCACGCTGCGATCAGGGCAGGCTCTGCAAATCTGCCCTGGGGTCTGCTCAAACCACTGCAACCACCTGCTTGTATCCCTAGGTTTAGATAAAAAAGGAAGCAGGCAAAGCTCTTAACCGCTGTGTGTTGTCTCTTTGTTTTGTATAATCAAGTGTTGAAATCATGATAAATGTTGACGTCAAGTAGCAAGAAGTGCAGAATTTAATTGTGTGAGTGTAAGGCCAACGGGGTCATATGAGGTTTGTGCTGTGGCTAACATAATATGAAGAAATATTACTAACGATTAGCATAAGCATTACCATTTATTATAACTAATTTTATAACTAATTATTATAAGTTATAATTATTCTACTAGGATTATTTTCCTGAGGGCTTTGTCATTCCTAGTGTTTTGAAAGTTGTACATGTCGTAGCCGAAATTCTGATTTTATAATATTCTCTCTCTGTGACTGTTGCATCTGTGATGCATGCCAGTGACTCCATATAGATTTTTGTTTTTTTTCACATCTGTCTTAAAATGTGCCTTTTTGCTAAATGCTCTGTAGGTATCAAAGCAGGCAAGAATGACACAGGACCCTCTAGGTAGCAGGGTAGGCACGAGCAGCAAGCTATTAAGATCTTTCTGTTATTTCATTGATGACTTTGTAGGTATCATCTTCTAATCTTGCTTAAAAAAGACTGAATGTGCATTTGAACATTTCTGAGGAGCAAATTGCTAAGCAAAGTATATATATAATCCTAACATTTTGGTAGAAATAGGGTGAGTTATTATTGATTCACAGAGCACGACAAAACATCACTGCATGAATTAGCAAACAGCTGTTTCTAATTTGAGTTTAGAACTGTACACAGAGGAACTTGTTTTAGTGTTCACTCCTTTCATTTATAATGAATTTTAATTACCGCTACAGGTGAGAAAAATGTAGAAACAAGCTTGTATCTTGTGGAAGAAACAAAGGAGAGACAGATGCTAACAGATTTACAGTCTGTGATAAAAGGAATGTTTTGGTACACTTTACATGTAATTAGAGTGCAGCTGTTTTCAGTCCCAAGTCCATGATGCACAGCAGAATATAGTATCTGCTGCTTTTCCAAAGGGAGTAAAGAAAAACAGTGATTCAACTCTGAAAGCATTTAGCTTATTCCTAGATCTAACATAAAACTTTCTCCTCCAGCCCTATTATGCCATTTATTGAAGTGTGAAATAACTTATTTAACGATATGTTAATTTTTTCTTACCAGCAAAATACAGATTGTTTGACATAAGAAAAATAATGTTAAAAATAGTTTCTGATTTTATCATCTGCATAGAATTATGGATCACCCTGATGATGGTCATTACTGAGTCTTGATATCTGCTTATGGGAGACAAGGGCTCAGGCATGCATTACTCTGGCTTAACAAGTTTCTGTATATCAACTAAGCTTCAATAGACATCTTTGTGTGTACTTTTAACTTGCAGCATAAAAAAGACTAATTAGATGTATCTTTGATCACTACAGAAAGGTTTAAACAAAGACAGCAAGGTTTAAACTGCCTATGTGTAACAGTTTATCTGTGGCAGACATCCCAGCAAGTTTAATGTTTGAAATTCTGCACTACATCTTGTGCTGATTTTGTATTCTAAATACAAAGTTACTCTCTGCATGAAAAGAAAAATTAGATTATATATACTTTCCATTGAGCCAGACGTCTTTCTTGCTTTTTGAAAAGCTTCACTAAAAAATAAATTGCGGTGTGAAGCTGAGAAGTTGGGAAAAGAGTTGCTAACCTTCGGTAAGTTAGTCCAACAAAAATGCTTACCTCAGAAGCACATGATTAGGTATAAATGCATTTTTCTCAAGTCACAGAAGACAATGAAAGCACTGCCTGTGGTGCTGCTTATATTAGCACCTCTTGGATTTTTATCCAACTCCAGGTTTGCTTTGAACATTTTATGCATATCTCTATATGTATATTAAAAATGGCATAGTACCTTAAAACATATCTATGCAAACTGTTTGGTGAAGGAGCCAATGTTGCTGAAGTCTGAAGCTGTGTGTAGAGTTCCTCAGAGCAGCGTGAACTTCCCAGGGCTCCCCACTGCCTTGGCTAAGGGTGGGTTGAGCAGTTCTGGGGGACAGTTGTGTGATTTTTTTGGAGGAATAATTATAGGTAGTTGCAGATACCTTTCTCCCATTGTTTAGTGAAGTGTGCTGGAGTGTGCATTAGTGCTGGGTTTCAGTCACAGCCCAGCAGTTACGGTCCCATTCAGACGTAGGTGCAGTCTCAGCACACAAAGGCTTTCACTGCTGTAAGGGCTGGTGGTTCACAGTCTATCATTGCCTTCTGTGACACAACAAACAGACATTGAGTTTGGATTATTAATGATACTTTTAATTATTAGTTATAACTGTACAGGAAATGTGCAGGAAAACGGGACTAAACAGTTTAAGCAAAAAAGCTGTCACAGGGCACTGAAAACATTGAAGCTTAAAACACTTGCTATGTAAACTTGATTTGCATTATTTCACACCAGCACTGCAGTGTAAATGAGCAGTGTATGCTATGTGAGGTTCTTACAATAATCCATTGTAATGATCTATCCTTGGCTTTAATACATAGTGCAGAAATGCAAAATTTGATGTAACCAGTACTGAGGATTTTTTAGTCCTCAATCTCTGTGTTTTAGTCTCATAGTTAAGCATCTTCAATAATAATAATTTTTGAAATTGATAGCATTTCTATTGGGCCTTCCATCTAAGGATGTCTCGGGGTTTTCACAGCTATGCAGAAGTAAGCCCTACAATTTGCCCTTGAGGAGCAGATGGCTTTTTTCTATTACGGTGATGAGGAACTGAAATACAGTTCAGAAGCGTGTTTTATGATGCCAAGTTTGTTTTCAAAAGCAAGTTACATTTTGGGTGCTAGAATTCCATCAACTTTCAGTAGCTTAAAGCAATTTGAGTGCTTTGACCACCCATAACTTGTGTGCCATGAAGGGGCTTGGAGAGTACCAGGAGTTTGAGCTTAAATCAAACAGCAATCCTTTCTTCAGCAATTGATTTGGGGGTTTTCTGTTTCTTAATTTAACTGTTTCTCTAGCTCTAGAGGGATAAACGTGATAGAAAATAACATGTTCTAAATCTAACCTCCTTGGTTTATTTTCCTGTGCAGAGATGCCTTCTGAGCTCAGGAGGGGAGTCTCAAAGTTGCCTCTTTGGCCAAACCCTGGATTTTTTTTTGATGCCTAATCTGGGTGTGCAGCTTCTTCTGAAACTCGTGGTGCTCAGTCTGTGTTGGTGGCACCCAAACCAGCTGGGATAAACTGGCCTCCTGTACTGGGCTGGCCACACTGCGACGTGCCCGTGGTGTGGAGGGACGTACGGAGGGCCTGGGGAAGAGCCACCTGAACTCTCTACACATAAGGGAGACAGAGCAGGGAGATTTTTTCACTGGAGGGGAACCTGATGATGTTCCATGTTGATAAACAGGAGGGTTTAGGCAAGGATGAACTTTAGGTCCAGGCCAGCAAATGTGGTGTCTCTGCAAACCTTTTGTTTTTAAGAGAAAATGCAACTGGCTGGGGGATAGCCTGGGTTTGTGCAGCTCCTGCCTATGAACTCTGACCCCCAGGGCTGGGGTGACTGGGCAGCTGAGCAGGCCTGTCCCTCTGCAACCCCTTCAAGTGCAGCTCTGCTTAAAGTCTGGCGGAAACATAATGTTTCCAAGTAGCTTTGGGCAGGTAGATGGAGGACAGTGTTTTGCAGGGACTGTAAAATTGT
The DNA here is from genome assembly GCF_003031625.1 of Empidonax traillii. Classification (NCBI taxonomy): domain Eukaryota; kingdom Metazoa; phylum Chordata; class Aves; order Passeriformes; family Tyrannidae; genus Empidonax; species Empidonax traillii. The sequence continues at coordinate 1,327,870 of NW_020955252.1, forward strand.
GTCTGGTTGATTATATTTCTATTAGCAAAATAACTCTGAAATAATAAATATATCAACGTCATCAGTGTATGCTGGGATGGCAGTGCTGCTTACTCCTGGCAATCTGTGATGTGCTGTTTGTCTCCTTTCTGAGAGAGATCATATTCTTTTAACACTTCATTTTATTGTTTTAGTTTCGTGAGTATATTTCTGAACTTGGCTCATGTTATCTGGAAGACAAATAGAGAACAAAGAATGATTTATACTACAGTTTGGCCAAATTGTTCTTATTAGAAGGAAAAATACATTTATTGAATGCATTGAGGCTGGAATTAGCTCCTCACTGATGATGATAAATGCTTGCAGTCCTGTAAACGTGCTGAACATTAAGTTGCTAAATTACTGTACCACTTTGAGATTGATTATCAAGAATGGCCCTTTAAGCTTCATGACCTGCACATATATCCTGAGGACTACTGACATCCTGAAGCTTCTTTAATGCTCTTTTTTTCCTAATTAAACTTTTATTGAATTTTCTTACCCTTTTAATACTTGTTTTGATTCTCTTATGCGCAAATGACAAAAGCCTTGCACTAGCCATGTGATTCTCTATTTTAGAACAGTCCCACTTTGCAGGATTAGCCATTTTTAATGACTTTAATCTCCTTTTTGAAAGTGATTTTTTCTCATTCTGCTACATTCCTTTGATTGCATTAATGTAAAATTATTATTCTAACCATCATTGCCAGACATGTCACACCACATCTAAAATATATCTTCCCACTAAAATATTACTCTGGTAAAATACCTTAGAATTTCCTTCTCAGTTCATTATAGGTCTTTTCTTCAATTTAATATGGCAAGTTAAAATTAACAGGGCTATTTTTCATTCCATAAAGAGATTAATGATAATGAGTTTTCCCTAATTTCTTCAGTTTAGGCATTTAGTAATTTAGTATCTTGTTTGTAAGAAGTCCAGTCAGGTTGTTTCTGGAGCTTAAAGTTTCCTAATTCTTTTAAAATTGTAAAAGTATGAGAAAATGGTGCAAGAAAAAGAATCTAGAGGTTAAACATAAAAATCGGTAAAAGGTCCAAATCAAGCTAACAAGAGGAGACAATCTTTACTTTCACCTGTCTATGTAAATGCTTCCATTTTTATTACAAATCCAGCTTTTCAATCTGAGAAATGTTAAATTTTTTTGAATCCAAATTATATGAGCCCAGAAATGGCTTTGTGCTTCATTCACAAAGTAATACTAATACCAGCTTTCTTGCATTTTGTTTTCTGAATAGCCCAATATGTTTGAAGAGCAGCAGCTGGAGGGGAACTGGCCCTATTTGAATGTTGAGAGTGCGTTTTGAAGTAGATCAGCTCATTTTAGAGGAAAAAGAGACTTTCTAAAGATTTGTTCAGTTTGTGTGTTGGGCCAGTGTAATGGTTGGCATAAGTGCATGTGGATGTAACGAAGTTAAAGCAGTTGGCCCAGCCTGTGTTACCCCTGGATTTGGCCCATTGCATGCACAGTTTCAGAGCTGAACAATGAAGCTTTATTCAGTGGGGCCGACTGGAGTGCTCTGGGTTCTCCCCGGTGCAGCCCCTTCCTCTGTGTGCAAGGCATGAGAGCAGTCTGACTGTGAAAGAGAAGGTATTTAAAATGCACCGTGTTTTTAAAAAGAACTTCTGCAAATGGACATTTTAAATTATTTTAATTGCGGCCAGTAACCCCCAGCAGTAAGCAACACAATGGTGGAGTGCTTTTTCTCCTGTTGTTGTCTTTCTCCTTCCCCCCCCCCCCCTTCCCATAGAGAGCAGCAGCGGCAGCAAACGCAACATGTGCTGCCCTAGTTCAGGCCCAGCATCCCCCTCGTGCTCCCCTTTGTCTCCTTGCCCCTGGAGGAGCCCAGCTGGTGAGAGGAGGGAATTAGGCAGCCCTGAGCTACCGGCACCTCCCCGGGGCCCCTAATCCGGGCGCTGGCAGCCGGCTGCCTCCTTCCCTCCGACGGCCCGTGGCCGCAGGTCCGTGGGGACCGAGCCCCGGATACGGCTGGCGGCGGAGATGGGGGGATGGCGGGGGCTCCCTGGGGGCCGAGCAAAGCTGTGCTGGCAGCGGGGTGGGCGGCGGAGGTGGCTTAAATTGGGAACATGAGGCTTTGTTGCAGCCGCAGAGAGACAGAGCCGTTCATGGTCGGGGGAGTGAAGCCTGAGAAAAGTTTACGTAAAAAAAAAAGCAGGAGCTCATTGCCCGTGTTTTAGGTTTGGGCTCCGCCAGACTCGGAGGAGCTGGTCGAGCACAAAGACCTTGAGCATCTTAGAAGCGCGGGTGCTTGCTGAGAGTCGAGGTGCATTTCGGGAGCAGGAAGAAGCGTGTTCCCGGTGTCCAGCATCGCTCTGGAGCAGGAGGTTTAGTTACACGGGGGAGCGGAGCTCTCTGGGGAGCACGGGGCGAGGGGGGTGGACGCCTGACCTGTGCATCCTGAGGAGCTGGCATCCGTGCCGGGCGGGAAAAGTTGTTTGGGTTGTGAATATTTGGTCTAGTTTTTTTTCCAAGGTAGCGCCTCTCTTTCTTTCCTGGAATGAAAAAGCAGGTCTTTGCCAAAGCAAACGGTGCCACAGGAGCTGCCTCGTACGGTGGTGATATCCTTACTAGCCGAGCCTTTCTTTGAGAGCTCCTCCGCTGTACATGTGCTCTCCTCCGCCTGGTGACTCTGTAGTTGGCAGGCACGAGGAGTGTGCGTGTGGCAGCCTACACACACAGTTGGGGATTTTTTTTTTTATTGGTTTGTTTTAGTAAAAGCTGAAGTAGGAACATTAAATGTTTTATAAGGACAGTGTATCTCAAGAACCAGTTCGTTTTTGGAATCTTCAAATGTTTATGCGGCCAGCGCCTTCCCTCATTTACATGAACTTTATTTTTGCTCCGTTCTGTGGTTTAGTTTTATATCAGACCGGTGGTGTTTTTGTTTCGCTCAACACCTCTGCATTTGTTGGAATTAGGGTATTTGAACTCAATCTCTTCTGTTGCATATTAACAACTCTGTTAATGAAAGCTAGCAACATTTTATGTATTTTTCCTAAAATGACTGTTTTACTGCTGGAGTTGGTGCTGGTTTTCGTTATGGTAATATCAAATTATAAAATATTTTCTAAAGCTTCATATTAAGCAAAGGAAGTAGTTATTGAAACAGAGGCTGGGCCACTGTTGGTTTATCCTGAAGTTGATTCTTTTGTGATGTCTTTATATGTCCAGTGGTGATTTTCCTGGGCTTTTTAAAATTTGGTTTTGTACGAAAAGGACAACATTGCCTTTTACACAAGCGAATGTGGTAATGGTGCATATCTCTTTTCTTATTTTCTTCAGCTGCTTCAAATCTTATGCTTTTATTTCACCTACGTGTTTGACTCTGCCTTTTAGCAGCCTTTAATTCTGTTACAGTTTTGAGACAGAACTGAAGGATTTTGTTTAATGGAGACATTCCTTAAAATCATCTTAATGTAGCATTAAAAGACCCACAAATTCACAGGTGATCACTTAACACTGTAGCTTTTCGAAATGTTTGTATTGCTTCATTGCACATTGTGTTTCACTTTCTTTATTCATTGTTTATTGCTTTACAGTACAGTGAGCAGGTGTTAAACCTGCTAAAGAAAAACGCTTTTTATTAACACTAGATGTTGGCATATTTGTGAATTATGTGTACAAATATATTTTTATTTCTCTTTCTCAAACCTCCTTTGAAATTCAAGAGGGTTTTTTGGGGGGTTTTTGAGTTGATTTTTTTTTTTTTAATGCTGTAGTAGCAGAAGCCCATAGTGTTGTTGAGAGCTTTGTCCTTATTTCACAGATGCACTGGGAATTGTTTTTAATCTCCTTTCTGCTTTCCCATTACAGATGGTGATGACGACCCACAACTCTCCTGGGTGGCTTCATCTCCCTCCAGCAAAGATGTTGCATCACCCACTCAGATGATAGGAGATGGGTGTGATCTCGGCATCGGGGAGGAGGAAGGGGGGACTGGCCTGCCATATCCGTGTCAGTTTTGTGATAAGTCCTTCATTCGCCTGAGCTACCTTAAAAGGCACGAGCAGATCCACAGTGACAAACTACCTTTCAAATGCACCTACTGTAGCCGGCTTTTTAAGCACAAGAGAAGTAGGGATCGCCACATAAAGCTTCACACAGGGGATAAAAAGTACCATTGCCACGAATGCGAGGCTGCGTTCTCCCGCAGCGACCACCTCAAAATTCACCTGAAAACCCACAGCTCCAGCAAACCGTTCAAGTGTACTGTTTGTAAACGTGGGTTTTCATCTACCAGCTCATTGCAGTCTCACATGCAAGCTCATAAAAAGAACAAGGAACATATGGCAAAGACTGAGAAAGAGGTGAAGAAGGATGATTTTATGTGTGATTACTGTGAAGAGACATTCAGTCAGACTGAAGATTTGGAGAAGCACGTAATGACACGCCACCCACAGCTTTCTGAGAAGGCCGATTTGCAGTGTATTCATTGCCCTGAAGTATTTGTAGATGAAAACTCGCTGCTCTCACACATTCATCAAGCCCATGCCAACAAAAAACACAAGTGCCCTATGTGCCCAGAGCAGTTTTCTTCAGTGGAGGAAGTCTATTGCCACTTGGACAGCCACAGGCAACCTGACTCCAGCAATCACAGCATCAGCCCTGACCCAGTCTTGGGGAGTGTTGCGTCCATGAGCAGTGCAACGCCCGACTCCAGCGCATCGGTGGAAAGAGGTTCCACCCCAGATTCGACCTTAAAGCCTTTGAGAGGACAGAAGAAAACCAGGTCTGTTGACAGAGAGGAAGGCCAGAACTGGTCTAAAGTTACTTACAGCTGCCCATACTGCTCGAAGCGCGATTTCAACAGCCTTGCTGTTCTGGAGATCCATCTCAAGACCATTCATGCAGACAAACCTCAGCAAAGCCACACGTGCCAGATCTGCCTTGATTCCATGCCTACACTGTACAACTTGAATGAACACGTGAGAAAAGTGCACAAGAACCATGCCTATCCCATGATGCAGTTTAGCAACATTTCTGCCTTCCATTGTAATTACTGCCCGGAGATGTTTGCAGATATCAATAGCTTACAGGAGCACATCCGTATTACTCACTGTGGCCCAAACGCTACCCCTCAAGATGGCAACAACGCTTTCTTCTGTAACCAGTGCTCCATGGGCTTTCTGACCGAAGCAACCTTGACTGAGCACATTCAGCAGACTCACTGCAATGTAGGAAATTCAAAATTGGATTCCCCTGTCATTCAGCCAACACAGTCTTTTATGGAAGTTTATTCATGCCCTTATTGCACAAACTCCCCCATTTTTGGCTCCATCCTGAAGCTTACAAAGCATATTAAAGAAAACCACAAGAACATTCCTCTGGCACACAATAAGAAGTCAAAAGCAGAGCAGAGTCCAGTTTCTTCTGATGTTGAAGTCTCATCCCCTAAAAGGCAGCGGCTTTCTGCTAGCGTAAACTCAGTGTCTAATGGTGAATACCCATGTAATCAGTGTGATCTGAAGTTCTCAAATTTTGAAAGTTTTCAAACCCATTTAAAGTTGCATTTGGAGTTACTGTTGAGGAAACAGTCTTGCCCTCAGTGTAAAGAAGACTTTGATTCCCAGGAGTCTCTTCTGCAACATCTCACTGTACATTACATGACAACTTCAACTCATTATGTATGTGAGAGCTGTGACAAACAGTTTTCTTCAGTGGATGATTTGCAGAAGCATTTGTTGGACATGCATACTTTTGTGTTGTATCACTGCACCCTTTGCCAAGAAGTTTTTGATTCCAAGGTATCTATCCAAGTGCATCTGGCAGTCAAGCACAGCAATGAAAAGAAGATGTATCGTTGCACAGCCTGTAACTGGGATTTTAGGAAGGAGGTGGATCTCCAGATCCATGTGAAGCATAGTCACTTGGGAAATCCATCAAAGTCTCACAAATGCATCTTTTGTGGTGAGACCTTTAGCACAGAAGTAGAACTGCAATGCCACATCACAACCCACAGCAAAAAATACAACTGCAAGTTCTGTAGCAAAGCTTTTCATGCCATCATCTTGCTCGAAAAGCACTTGCGGGAAAAACACTGTGTTTTTGATGCGAGTGCTGAGAATGGTACAGCTAATGGCATGACCCCAACAAATAAGAAGGCAGAAGGGGCAGATATCCAGAATATGTTGATGAAGAATCCAGATACTTCCAATAGTCATGAAGCCAGTGAGGATGATGTAGATGCTTCTGAGCCCATGTATGGCTGTGACATTTGTGGGGCTGCCTACACTATGGAGGTCCTCTTGCAGAACCATCGCTTGAGAGATCATAACATCAGGCCCGGGGAGGATGACTGTTCTAGGAAGAAAGCAGAATTCATCAAAGGTAGCCACAAGTGTAATATCTGCTCAAGGACCTTTTTCTCGGAAAACGGCCTGAGAGAGCACATGCAGACCCATCGAGGCCCAGCTAAGCACTACATGTGCCCCATCTGCGGGGAACGTTTCCCGTCACTCCTGACCCTGACGGAGCACAAAGTCACTCACAGCAAGAGTTTGGATACAGGGACATGTCGGATCTGCAAAATGCCGCTGCAGAGCGAGGAGGAATTTATTGAGCACTGCCAGATGCATCCAGATCTCAGAAACTCCCTCACCGGGTTCCGCTGCGTTGTCTGCATGCAGACAGTCACCTCCACCCTTGAGCTGAAAATTCATGGGACATTCCATATGCAGAAATTGGCAGGAAACTCTGCAACCTCGTCACCCAACGGCCAGGCCTTGCAAAAACTCTACAAGTGTGCGTTGTGCTTGAAGGAGTTCCGGAATAAGCAGGACTTGGTAAAGTTGGATGTGAACGGCCTTCCCTATGGCCTGTGTGCTGGATGCATGACCAGGAGCACGAATGGACAGTCTTCGGGCTTGACTCCACAGGAGGTGAACGAGAGGCCATGTGGCAGTCTGAGGTGTCCAGAGTGTAGTGTCAAATTTGAAAGTGCTGAAGATCTAGAGAGCCACATTCAGGTAGACCATCGAGACCTGACGCCTGAGACTAGTGGCCAAAGGAAAGGTACCCAGACGTCCCCTGTTCCCAGAGTAAGTACAGCTGAATTTAAAATGTTTGAGGGATAAAATGTAGACTTTCAATGTGAGAACTGATCTCATGTTTTGTTTTTTTTTTTTTAAACAGTCACACTGTTACTTTATCAGGTTAATTGTGCTTCTAAAAAACCCAACAAAACAGGAGGAAGGGTGATGCACATAGAAAAATTAAAAGTTGTTCAGCCTCGCAGGCTCCTTGATTCCTAGTGGCAGCACACCAGATTTTTTTACCAGAGATCTGCCCTAGATCTAGCAACAGAGAGCTAAGACACTTGAACAGTGGAGACTGAGTTTGTCCATGAGCTCTGATTCTACTGAACTGGCAGATCTCGAAAAGCTGGGGCAATTTAATGAAAAAAAGGAGATGCTGAGTACCCAAAACAACAAAAAAAATCTAATCTGTCATGTATGAGGAAGAAGATTATTTTTTACTAAGGAAATAAAAATGAGCAGGAGGATACAGGAATTTTTGAGGAAAAATGTAGTGAATTCCACCCTATCCCCTAAATTGTCACCTAAAACAAACTACTGTGCTAAAGAGCTTGCCCTTATGTATGTCTGTTAGAGTGAGTGGTTTGATGTTACTTGGATGTCTGTGTGCATACATGTGTGCATGCATGTATGTGTGTATGATTTTGAAAGAACCTGCTTCATGGCCCTTCTGTAAGTTTAGTTTTCTTGGACATTGTTGTCTAATGCAGATCACATGTAAGTGTGCTGTCCTTGACTGTTCACAGATAGCCTGCTTTCCCATTTCTGAGCTTACAAGTTATTTGGGAACATGCAGATCCAAGTAAGGTTCCAGAAGCCTACTCAGGAGATTAATATCATTTGCAGTTTATAGTCTTTTAAAATTATTTGTTGACGTTTTGGTTCAAGAATGGGCCAAGTCAGTCCTTCCTCTGTCAGGAACAGATGGAATGAGAAGTGGATTTTGGAAATCTTCTCAGGAGACCAACAGCAGACACATCTGAGTATTGATATCATCTGACATTTTTAATTAAACATGATGGGGTGAGATTTTCAAAAGTATCCAAGGAAATTAGGCACCCAACTCCTAATGAATAATTCCAGCCGTAGATGCCTGTTTATGTCAATCTGCTAATTAAAGCACCCATAAACACATCTTACTGAATTAAAAGAACCTGAAAATACCATTCAACTAGAACACCAGAGGCTCAGTAAGTAAAAGAAGACCCTAAGTATGTGCTGAGGGTGTAGGCTGAGATGCCTCCAGCAGAGCTGGTGCAGGCTGTGTCCCCGCAGGACACGTCACCTCTGGTCGAGCTGGGCTGTGCAGGGACACACTGGCACTGCCTCAGTGCCCTGACCCAGGCTCCTGAGACAATCCCACAGAAACTTTAATTTCTTTTATTTTTTTTTTTCTCTGTTAATAAAACACCTGGATGTTTTTCCCTCTGGGTGTGGTGAATGTGTGACTAGGCCTCCAGGCACACACACCTAATTTTGCAGAAGAACAAGGAATGGAAATATCCCTCTTTTGATGCGATACCTTCTGAGATTTCAGCTGAGGCTCTGGCTGGGTCATTGTCCTTCCTCCTCCTCAGATCTTTATTTCCTTCTAAATTCTTTAAAACACCTCTGTTATCTTAGGTAGGACTAATTCATATTGCTGTGCCTGTAGCCTAAAGTATTACCTTTTCCTTCCTATGAACTGGAAGAACACATTGCCATTTTCTGTCTTATTTCTTGCTTTAACTCCTTCTACTCAGTAACAGCTTCCATACTTGTTCTCTCAGGGAAAGTTTTAAGCTCTTCAATAAGGTAAATGCTTTGGATTTCATCCCATGAGGAAAGTTCTGAGGTCCTTTGAAGAAGATAATGAAAAGTCAGCATTTGTGATGATGGCAAATGGCACCTTCAACCTGTATCTATGGCCTGCTCATATGCTAATATCAGAGACCTTTGTGGTATGCATCCCAGGAACAGATATATTGTTATTAGGAATAATTCATTATCTTACCCTTCATTTTAGGTACAAGACCTGAATTCTGATATCAGTTCACTTGAAAACTATTGGTGTTTCACTCAGGTTTCTTAAGGCAATGAGTGCCCTTTGTGTCTGCCTAGTACAGGGATTTTCAAAGAATTATATTGTCTTTTAAATGGTGATATATCTCTGTATTTCAAGAATAGCATTTACTTAACTTCACTGGCTTCATAGCAAAGCTAAGCAAGTTGAACATGATCTCTCTTGTCATCTTGTAATGTGCTGTGCACAGTAAAATACCACTTTACTGGAGCAGTGTTTAGCACACAGTGCATGTAATCTGCACATGTCCAGAGAAGAGCTACTTCTCTCCACTTCTTGAGCACTTCTACATTTCTTTTTACAAACACCTTACTGATTTTTCTTTCTTAAGTGGAAAAACAGCTACAGTCAGAAGGAAAATATAGGTAGACTAGATTTTTAGAAAGGAAGAAAACAAGTATTAGCGCTTCATGAACAAAGAATGTTCAGGAAGAAAAAAGAGCAGGAGAAACTGAACAATTCCTTTTTATTGAAGTTTATATATATGTGCAAGTGCATATAGCACCACAAAGGAAGTATGACTATTTTGTTATATTTTGGTTTCACTTTTTACTATTGAATTATTCGAGATTTTATTCTGAAAATCAGTTGGAGACACCTAAATGAGCATTGAAAACTACTTAAAATTGCTTGGCAGTTTTGGAGTTTGGTTCTTTTTTATCCATAAGAATGAAAGAAAAGTAATAACCCTTAAAAATCCTGCTGCATTCTGTCTTCCTCTTACAATTTAGAATGGCAAAGAAATGGGAAGAAATATCTGGGAATTGATCACCTTTGTTTCTGGATGCCTACCTAGGATCCAGTCAAGTTGGTCAATAAGATAGATTCCTAGGCAGGCAAAGTTTTTGCCTTGTGCATATGGCAACATCCACTTTGGAGGATTTGTTTTTAGGAGATTTTAATTCAAGTCAGTAGTCTTCTGTAAGAAGCATCACTAGGAGCAATAAATAAAATACATCTTAGTAGTAAAAGATTGCTCTAACATCAATTTGTGTTTAATTCTTATAGTTTTACATAGGCTATTCTGTTTGGATAGGACTAAAAAGTTTTTTTTCCAGATAAGCATCACTAGTAGAGGTACCATTCAGTATCTGATACATGTATAGTTCAAGACCTTTTTTGATTCTATTAAGATCTCATCAGAGGTAATGCTTTCCTATTTTTCTGAACTTATTTCTGTGCATGGCACCTTCAGTTTTGAAGACATTTTATTAATTCCTTTTCACATCCTTTCTAAAGGAATGTGCATATCTTGAGAAACGTGACTGGTTGTTTATTATTGAGATTTCTCGTTTCCCAATACTGGACACAGTCACATTCCAAGCAGTTCTTACTTTTATACAGATTTATCCTTATTTTGTACCACAGGTATCATGAACACTGCTTGTTTAACGTTGACAATGACAAATGCTTAGACTTCAGTTAAGTTTTCATCTTGAATGGTGTTGCTATTTTTAGCCCACCTAGGTTATTTGGACCGAAGAAGCAAAGGAGGCAGCATAGAAAGTTGGAAGAATGAACCCTATTGTGTTCCTTTACTCAGTTCCTTTTCTCCTGCACACTTTCTTGGACTCAATTCCTTCTCTTTGTTCTCCCCCACACCCCTTCTCTTCCCTTGTAAATCCACTTGAATGGAGGAATATTTTCTTTGTAGAACAGGAAACCATTTCCAGATTTAAAGGAGGATAGTCTGGAAAGCCCAGGAGAACAATAGATACTTCAGAAAAGAAAACAGAACCCTCTGTTGTTATTACTACGGTTTTGTGCCAAGACTAGAATTAAATATCTTGACTTAATAGGGATTGAACTCTCAGCTGAAAGTCTGCTCATCTGGTCTCTTTTGTCATCTAGGTGCCATCACCTAGACTGTGTTAGCTCCTCAGAGTGTGGCCATCTTTGTTGTCATGGCTTGTGAAGATAAAACTTAAGAAAAGGATAACTGATCCATTAATAATGTTCATGAAGCAGAAAAAAGGTAGTAGAAGACCATATTTGGTAGCAAAACTAATATAGCCTGATATTAAAACTAGTGCTTCCCATTTACTGGTAATGGAAGTATGTGACATTCTTTTAAAGAGAGTTATTAATGAGCCAAAAAATCAGCTCTTCCTCCTCTTGCATGTACATTTGTGTGCTAATATGGCTATAATTATTTTGAGACCTGTATGAGGCCATTTATTAACCTCATTCCACATCAAGTGGGGTGCCTTGTCACAGGAGGCATCACCTTGGTCGAGATGCTCTTTTGCATGCACGGGTCTCAACTGAGGCTGAAGGTAATACTCAGAGGAAGTCTGAAATCTGCCATCTTCTTTGAGAGGTGCTCATGCCAAGCAGGGTGTGAAATGGTGTAGAGTTTGTGCCGGGTCTGTGGATAAACAAGGACATCCTGTCTCCAGATCTGTTAGTAAGTAGCTTTCAGAAGCACCGAATCAATTAAAAAAATTATTCATTTGTCTGTGTTTAATATAACTTTAAAGGTTTTAAATAGAATCAGGCTAAAATATTGTCCTCTTTAGCTAGTTACTTAGGGAACCCTCATAACAGAGATAAGCGTTGGACGAGGCACAAAACTTAGCTTTGAAGTTTTAAAGAAGAGGAAGGTTTCAAGTTTTACATGTGACCACATGAATCAGTCACTGCCCAATCCCATTTTTCTCTTCCAAGGTTTTCTGTGTTTTGTTTTGTTTTTAAAGTTAGGAGCCCTCAGCATGTGTATGCCAGTGTGTTTGAGAGGTCATGTGTACGTATGTGTGCTGTGCTTGTCTGCCAGAATAGATTCCCCAGAAAGAGTGCTGCAGAAATCCAGCTGCTTTTCCATTAACAGCCTTGATTTCCGAATGGACTCCAGGAGGATACTTTCTTGAGCTACCTAGGGATAACTAGCCAATCCAAACTATTTCCTTTTATGTGGTTGGCTGTGACAGCTTTTGACCAATGGAGAATAGCCTTCTCCCTATTACCATGTTAATCACCCATTGTTATTTTAGCCTAGAAAGCCCTGCCTACGTGCAAACACACACTGGTACAGAATTCATGGACTACACGTAACATCCATAGACTGGTGCATTTGTTATTATGGTATTACAGCATGTTCATTAACCTCCAGCAGGCTAACTTGTTGCCATTGATGACACGGGAAGTAGTTAAGAAGCTCTTGGCAGCACCTAATTTGTTCTTTCCTCAGCAGGTGCTCGAGGAAATTGGATCCCATGCACAGAGGGGGTGGCAGCAACTCCCCTGTCTAACTCAAAACTTCTGACTTATTACTGCTGTCCTAAAAATGGGATTCTATGTCTGGGTATGGGGTGGAGGCTGTATGAAAAAGTGATGGGCATCTAAAAGTACACAAAAAATACCCACAAAATGTTTTCCTTCTAAAAAGTTCAGAGGGTGTTGCTTACTGAGTTGGGTTTCTCAGTGCTGTTGGCTTGGGGTTCTCATCCATCGCTCAGCTAACTGAGCTGGTGGCCAGTGTGCTGAGATGTCACCTGTGTTCTGCTGCCATCAGCTCGAGCTGAAAGGTGTTGCATGCTCCTGCTCCTGCCTAGTGGCAAGTGTTGCAGTAGGAATTATTTCCAGTAAGAAGGAGGCACAAAAGGACCAATTTTCTAAATTACACATCAAAAGATGTCTATTTAGATAGCATATTCCCATGCAGTAAATGAGCTGTACATTAGACCAAAGCACCACACTCCTGCTTTGGGAAATAAGAGTTTTTGCAAGTGTACAAAAGCTTAGCATTCATGGGTTTTGTGTTTTTGTTTTTTTGTTTTGTTTTGTTTTTTTTTTTTCCTGACTTGGATGTCTACCTTGTCAACATGCATTTTAATTTCTGGTTTCATGGATTTTTTCCTGTCATGTTGCAGAAGTACATGCACCACTGTCAATCTGAATGCAAACCCCATTTTCCCTGTTTGAATAAATGGTTCATGTAATTGCTTCTTCACACTGTCTCCTGACTTCTGCACCTAGGCCTCCCTGGTTTGACTTTGAGATGGAGATTGTGCTAGGAAACAGTTCTTTTGTGGTAATGCAGTTTTTCCAGGATTTCTGATGGGAGACCAATACAAAATGCATTTTTTTTGTCCACTTGCCCATGTAACTGTAGGTGCTTTACCTACTGTGTTTTGAGTTTAACAAAAGGTAGAATTTTTTGAGAAAGTTGATCTTATTCTGAAAACAGTTATTTTTCTGTCTTTTGTTTCACTCTGTGGGAATTTTACTGCAATGGGTTAAATGACAGGAGCAATCTCATTATGGCTCAAGTACTCAAATTTTCAAGTACTGTAATTTGAAATTTTTTAAGTTGAAATCGAAATTTTTTCGTAAATCAGGTTGTTAATTAGAGTGTGTTTATGGTCCCAGAAAAGCCTGATCTGGGGATATATGAGCAAAACAGACCTCAGTGGAGGAAATTTGAAGCATGTAACATGCTATATTCATGATCACACTTGCCTTATGCTACAGTGCAGTTTTCTCTAATCTCTTTTTGGTTATTAAACAGAAAAAGACCTATCAATGCATCAAGTGCCAGATGACCTTTGAGAATGAGAGAGAGATACAAATCCATGTCGCTAACCATATGATTGGTAAGACATTCTTTACACTAGGCCACTCATTGGCTGCTTGTTTTTTGCTACTCTTTGAAATTCTCTATACGAATTACTTGTTAATATTCATGCTGTAATTTATTTTTTTATTTTTCAAGGAAAATGATTTTGATGTAATGATTCTTCAAAGCTTTTTAAATATGTGGTTATAAAAGTGTTACTACTGAGTTTTTTTCCTTATCCTTTTGAGTCCTCATGTAGCATTTTCATTTATATTAAAATCAAACTTTTGACAGTATCTTCCATTTGATAGCATAAATTTCTCTCTATCTACGTAAAAAGTACTTGCCAGTTGTCAACCACTTAGGAGCAATTATGTTTCAATTTTGTATGTCATGACATTGAATAGATGTAACTGCTAGCATTTTCCCAGCTAAGTGTGGTGAATTCCTGAGGAACACTGTCAAAACAAAACACTTACAGAGTTATTTCAATGGATTTTTTTCTTTTTCCAACAATTCTGGACTTCAGGAAGCTCAATTTTTCAGACATGCAAGTGTTTTAAAATTCAGTGCTTTCTGCCTTCTACTGCAGTCCTGTTGCAGGAGTTATAAAAGCGTTATTGTGATCTGATGGGTTGTATTTCTGCTGCAGCTGTATGATTGCTTTTCTGAAAGGCTTTTCCTCTCTGTACAGATGTTATAAATATATGTGTTGACCCAAGAGGTCCGTTTATTTTGATGCATAGACCACAAGGAGTTATTTACACATGCATAGGCATATGTTGGGTGAGACCCTTCAAGGACCCTACAGTGCTCTCCGTGTGTCTCCTACCTTCACATGCAGTATTTATCTCCCATAAGCCTAATGGCTTTCCTTCAACAATTTTACATTTAGGAAATTATTGTCCCATCAATTCAAGTATGTAACTCCTGTTAGCTTTGAAGTAGATTATGCATAAATACCAGAAAGAGAGAGAAATGTGGACTGACAGTCTTCAAACCCTCACCCCCAAATGAAAAATAGACATGTCAGTCACAATAATTTTCATCCAAGAGCCAGGCAGGAGTTTTAAGTTAATGTCAAGCAGGTTAAGATGAAGATATCTAAAAATGTTTGCTTTTGTAGCAGGTGCTAATGTAATCTCTTGTTTGCAAGCTTGAAGAGTGAGATCCTTATTAATTGGACCATAGTGATTTCATGTAGCTCCCCCCTAGATTTTTCTCTAAGAAGGAAGTCCTTAGGCAAGCTTAGCACTTGTTTCAACTTAATTTATGATCCAGTACCTAATAAATGATTTTTAAATACAAAGGTCTTGAAACGTCAAGTTAAGGTTCTGCTTGATTTAAGAGGGGAATCACTTTTCCTTTTGGAAAGAAATAATTTTTTCATTTTCCACTAACTGATGTGTGTAATTTATGTATGTAGGTCCTCAAATTAGTGCTGTCTGGAATCATACACAATTCTCTACACGACCTTACAAGGTTCACCATTAGTACTATTGGAAAACAACAGGAATAGAAGGCATAGAAGGCTGAGAAAAGTGTGGTGCTGATGAATACTGTACCTGTTGTTTCCTTGAAGCTGTACATAAGTTATTATACATACTTGGAAGAACTCTGTAAAAATACAAAGGTGCACATGGGCCTGGTTCTGTACACCTAAGACATTGTAAATACCAGGACATGGTAAGAAAATGTGTGATTATTCCATTGTGGTGTCGTGTCTTCATATTGCTTTGCTGAGGTATGGTCTGAGGATGTGCATTAAGTTCTGGTCATCACTTCTTTTAATAGTGCAGTTTAGGAAAGAGCAGTATAGAAACCTGTAATAGCCAAGATTCCTCCCACTCTGAGTGTTTTGGTTCACAAGGCACTTGGGCCCCCTCTCCTTCAGGACATGCAAGTGCTTCCGAAAAGGTGTTGCCAGTGAGTTTGCTCACTTGTATTTGTTGGTATTTTTTCTTTGCTAGGGAATACTGAAGGGAAAAGAAGAGGCTAGATGTCACCATTTCTTCAGCAATAAATTTTATGCAGATTTTTGGTGTTAATGTGCGTAGTTCTGAGTTGGTAATAGTAAGGAGAGTGTTGGACTGCCTCTTGGGCTTGCTCCTGTGCCCTTTGATCACAGCCTTGAGAGCCTTGTTGCCTTGTTCAGGCCTCAGGAGAGACACGGCTCCTTTCTGCTCAGGCTGGTTCCTCACTTATAAAATAAGAGGTGCAAGAGTTTCCCTGCTCTGTGTTAGATCAAGTCTAGCCAGATGGGCAGTGAGAGACAGAAGACAGGGTAGCTGTTTCTGCAGCCCAGATCTGTTTCACAGGGATTTTTAATGTCATCGTTGTCAATATAAGACCTGCAGAGGAGGATTTGTTAGTGCTGGGGGAACACTGAGATCTCAGGGTGATCATACAGGGCTTTGGGGGACAGGTGGATCTTGCTCTCAGACTGTGTGTCCTCAGGAGCTTAGGGCTGGCCTTATCTCAATGAACTTGTATCTGTCTAAAGTTAAGGTGTCTGGTTTAATATAGTCATTGAGATGCTGTCTGGGGAAAATGAATGATTGATACCAATCCAAGATAAGAGTTTGACTAGGATAAGCATTTCCAGGGAGAGATTTTTATCTCTCTTTTGAATTTGAGGTGAGCCAAGACAATGAAGTTAGCCTTGACATGTAATTTTTAGGTAAAAAAATCCCTTGGCTTTGATAATCCAAGTCCTCTCAGCAGCACTTTCTTCTCATACTTTGAGAAACACAAAATCAATAGTTGAGATATCCTAAGCACTTGCTTACAGTTTTATTCTGCTCAAGTGACTGTCAACAAAGGAATCCTTGCTCTGTAGCAGCTATACTTGTTAAGTATGAGTGTCCATAATACGATTAAAGAATTCAATTGTTTCTGACATCATAGTCTTAAAAACTGCTTCCAGTTAAGTTGACTGTGCCTCCCTCTTCCCTCCTCTCAGCTCCTCAGTCTGGAGTCAGAGGCCCTGTTCATAATTCATGGAGGTAGGGGGGTTATTTCTTTCAAAGCATATGCAGGGAATTTCCAGTGCTACTCCCACACACTGCTTTGAAAAATTACCCTTCTGCACTCTAGCCCTTCACATCCTGTGCACAAACACAGAGGCACATTGGGTCCTGCACGAGGTCCCCAGGGAAGGAGCAGGCTGGTTACATCCCCAGAGGAGGGAAACGGGAGATGTTTTGTTTCAGTTTCACTGGGGCCAGTGGAAGGGCTCTATGCAGCAGAACAGACCTCCTCAGCTGGGGTTAGCCAGGAAGGAATCTGTTTAGGAAGCTTTTCAGCTGGTGGAAGAGGGGCTGTTCTGGTTGGAATTTTTAGAGAGCAGTGGTCTTTGAAACATTGCACCGATTGGGGCTCCTTTGAAACATTTCCATGCCCACAGAAAGGGGATCCCCCTTTGAAACATTTACAGGCATTGGGGAGTCCACCTGGGACTATATCAAAAACTTTCAGTAGTTCTTGCAGCCTCTGTACTTGCTTACCTCCTGTTGCGCTGACCTGGCAATGTTTAAAGCTTCTCCCCCTCATCTCCCCACCTACCACTGCCTCTGATGTGCCGTCTCTATTAGATGCAGGGGAGGATGGGCGTTCGCGGCTGTGGGCTCTACGGGGGGCACTGAGCAGCCATGGCAGCAGCCAGGAGCGTGGAAATCTGTCAGTGCAGCCTCTCCCCAGTGGCTGGGGGAGCCGTGGAACTTCAGTCTCCATCACGGGGTCACTGCTGAGTCCCCACGGCAAATGAGCAGTGACTGCTCCCATTGTGCACTGCCAAGGGAAACCCGCTCAGAGCCCTGCACAGGGACATAAGGATTACACCCAGGGTTTTCATGTTGGGTTTTTACAGCTATGCTATTCCCACAGCCAGGCTCGATGCCCTAATTAGTATTTTTCAGGGTGCACAAAATTCCACAGACTTGTTCTCCAAGTGGGTCAGTTCGCCCAGTATCAAGGGGAAGCACATTTGGATCCCTGCTGGAGTTCTCAGCTGTTTGGATAAGAGAAGTGGCCATAGCAATACTTGTCTCTATCTCGATTAGATGGGGGATGTTTTCCATTTAATGTTCAAAGAAGATGAGCAACTGTCCCAACCCTTCTGTCTCCCATTCTTTCCTGGCAAACATGCACAGGAAACTCAACTGGGGCTCAGTTAGTGCTGGAACACACTGATTCCTGGTTTGTGCTCTAACATTGGGATTGCTCTAACATTCCTTCTGGCTCTGGCTCCAAAGGAGTGCAAGTGTTAATGGGGTCATGGGAGGCTCTCTGAGTCATTGGAGCTCAGCAGAGCCCTGCCCTGGTGCTGCTCCTGTCCTTACCTTTGCAATTGCCAGTGTTCCCAGTCCAGATTCCCGTCTCAACACTGGTGAGCAGCGAGGGAGGGAGGGGCTGGGCTGGATGTGCTGCAGTGTGTGCGATGTGAAGCATGAGGCTCTGTCTGTGCTTTGGGAGCCACTGGGGATGAAGGGGAGTGCTGAAGGGAAAGCTTCCAGAAGTCACAATGAAATTGTTTTGTGGCCTGGTTCTTGAACTGCAGCCTGGACAAACACCTCCCTGCTTGATGTGTTGGGGACAAGCAAGTTAAACATTGTGTTTGGAGGAACGGGGAGAGTTTTCAGAGGACTGCCCCAAGCCATGGCATATCATACATACATTGTATGTAGCGCAGGACTCCCAAGGATCTTAATTACCTTTCCTGCCCTTGGAGATCATGTTTCAAGTTCTGGAAACACTCTGCCAGATTTAAACACAAAGAGAGGAGGGGAAACATCCATCCACAGTTACATTTCTTTCAAATGCATGCCAGTGTTCTGACCAACTATAGATTTGTTATTTTGTTAATGTTTTAAAATAATATAATATTTAAAAATAATGAAATCAGTTGAGTGTTCATAAGAGGCCAAACTGAATTAATAACTATAGAAATAATTTTCTAAAAAGCAGCAATTTAGAAAGTTGATTTTTATGTTTGGAAGAATTAGCAGTTGATACCAATCTCCATCACTAAGATGACACCAGCACAGGGGTGAAGGGGTTGAGATAGTACTCAAAATCAAGCATAAATCAAAAATTCCCAGTTATGTTTTCCTCTTCTGTTTAAAAATTGAAGCAAACAGGTTTTTCTTTTGATTTATGTTTCATAGTTTCCATAAATTCAGATCTTAGCAAAATTGCTAATTTATATATTATATGAATAAAAATTCAGACTCATTTTGGATTGTCTTGAATTCCTATCTGTCACAGTAGATTCTGAGTGTGTGACTGTCTAACAAGGATGTAGATAAGCATTGTTTTTCCAGAAATTACTTTTATACATGTAAAGAGACTAGCCCTGGGTACCTCTGATGAGGATGGAAAGTGCTTCTGATACTCAGGCCTGATCTTGTGAAGCACTTTGTTCCTCTTTCTCGCTGAATTGAGAGCAGCAAACTTTTCAGAATCTCTCTTGTAATAAAACATGTTTTATTTTATGTGAAATAAATGTTGTCAGTATTGGAAGAAGGGCATCTTTAATGCTTGTGAAATTCCTATTTTCTTCCTGCACATTTCACACAGTACTTGAATTCTAATTGATTTAAAGTTTAAGGGTGCTGTTTGTGTTCTAAAAATGACTGGATGTGGCATGTAGTGGCACAGTCTAGTTGACAAGGTGGTGATCAGCCAAAGGTTGGACTCAGTGATCTCAGAGGTCTTTTCTGATCTGAATGATTCTGTGATTCTGTTTGGTAACATACTGTCATGACTGTGTCCTGAGACAAAACTGTTCAGTTCTTGAGAGAAACTCTTCAGATCTAAGCACTGCTGTTAGTTAAAGCATCTACATTGTAGCAATGATGATGACATTGTAAAGCACTATCTTGGTAATAGCTTTTAGGCATTAAGGCAAATAAAAATGTGCCAGATTGTTTTTGAAGCATTACTTGCAAATTATCAACAGGAACATATTTCTGAACTCAACAGCTGAATGTGTGAATTAATTATAGACACATTAGGAACTCAGAAATGTTTTTTTTAAACTTTGATGTTTGTAAATCATATTACAAGTAATTGCTCTTTTAATGCAGAAATGAAGGTACAGCCTTCATATATTTACTCAGTGCTTGCTTCAGTATCCAGTTCTATGTGGAGTTGCTTTAATAAAGAATATGTACTAGACTTTTATTTTTGTAAGTACACCAAAGTGTACCTACCTTAAGAGATGAAGAACATACATGATGTCTCCACACGCCCCTGAGAGCCTTAAACCCAGGGAGCGAAAGTGCCGTGGGGTGGCCAGAGTCCTGATGGTGCTGCCACAGGAGACTTTGCCCAGGTGGAGATCGTGGCTGGCTCAGGCTCTTGGGCAGAGGGAGCTGCTCGTGTCAGTAAGGTCCTCCTGGCATTTTGTCCAGCTCTAAGCCCTGGTTAGGTATTTTTGCATTCATTACTTTTAGCATTAACCACTTGTACAAGTAATTAAGTGTTGCAATTAGTATAATGTAATAAAGGCTAGAAATGTTTCATTTTACAAGTCAGACTTTTTGAAGTGTAGTTCTCCTGAAAGCCACTGCTAACAGACAGAAGCTACTCCCTTTAGTATAAAACAACACTGGCCCTTTATATAATCTATTACTCAGCTGGTTTCTTACTTTGAAACTAGTTTCAAAACATTACGTTTTTACTGTTCCTTCCTTTCTAAGGCTGGGAAATTACTTATCCAAACTCTTAATAATTTTATGCAGTTGTACTGTGCATATGTGGCCTCCTGCAATTGTTATCTATGCATATTTGTTCACACAAATTACTCCATTTCATGAGAATTTATTTATTTTTGCTTGTTTATCTATCAGGAAAGAAATAACATTTCCCTTAATGTATTCATTCACATATTCCTTTTGCATTTTTCATTTCATTTACAACTTGGTAATAGCAGTTCAGTTTTCACTGACATTTTTATAGCTGCTATGACAACATTCCTGTTTTGCATGATACATGCATAATCGGCTGTGATCACAGTTTTACATTGCTTTCATTCTTTCTTAACCATGTTAAGATTCCTTATAGCCACCAAACTCAATTTTCATATGCAGTGATGATTACACCTGTTTAAACATTTTCCTGGTAGTTTCATATTTATTCATAAAGGGAGCAGTTGATACAGCACCTTTTCTGCAATCAGAGTTCTAAGTGTGATATTTCTTCAAAGTTATCTTTAGCAAGCACCTCAATCTGCCCCACTCTTTCAACATCAGTGTAGCAAAAAAATGCTGTTTTTCAGTAAACTTTGCTCTGTGTAGAAGTAATTTTTCTGAATGTGTAACTTGGTCTTCATTTTATTAATGAACCTTGAAAACTGTTTATGTTTGTATTTAAAAGTCTGCAGAGATGCTTTCTGCCTTATTCTCAGATATTTGACATGTGCAGGGCTCTGTATTTCTAAGTTTACAAACAAATTTCTTATCCCACTCTTTGCTTATCTTGAATATAGAAAAGAAAGCAGGTCCTCACCATATGGGGCTTGGGTTTTCCCTGCAGATGGCAAAATGACTCTGCTTTCTGGTGGAGAGGTCAGCACCCCTCTGTGCCCTACTTTTAAGGAAAAAACTGCCAGAATATATCTTGGGAGTGGAGGAGGGAAAAACCCACCACCATTTCTAGGTGTAGTCTTCAGGCTTCACATAAGTAATGTTTTCAGGATGTTGTCCTTCTCCTTTTGTGGGACTAATGTCTGTATCAGTTATGTCCTTAAAATCTAGGTGTTGATGATTTCTCTACGGGAACTTAACTAACAGATAACAGTTTTATCTGGATAAAGTAAATGTTATCCCCATTTCTTCTTTATTTGCCAAATGAATGTATTGGTTTGGAAACATCAGGTACCAGTACTACCTTTCTTGACTGACAGAAAGCTTTGTGTGTTTTCGTGAAAGAGATGATACATGAGAAGTGAGTAAGGAACAAAGGATTGAATGTTTAGTGAAGCTGGAAAAACCTGTACTGGGTTAGCTAGGAATTAGCTTAGGCAGAGTTGTAAAATACTCTTTTTACCTCTTTGGGGAAACCTAGACAATGTTCCAGACTGTTTCCAGCCACAGGAAAATGAGAAAGGAATGTATATAATATCAGTAATCTGTAGTTAAATTCCTTTTCTGCTGATAAAACTCTGGATTTCATTCTTTCTGAATATCTGGTTCAATATTCAGCACTTTTGAGCACTGGACCTAAAATGTTTGTTTCTCCTCTTTTGATTAAGGAACAACCCTCTGGTTTTGAATCAGTAAGAGTACTGGTGTGCATATGCTGTACCCTGGCTCTAGTTATCAGAAAAAAAGGGTTTATTTGTATGTTAAAGGTCCAGATTTGTACCTCCTGTTACTTGGTTGACTTCAAAGTGAGACAGTTGGCCCATTGCCTTTAATTATAGTTCAAACTCAACAGCATCCTTAACCTTGGGGAAGATTTAATCTGGTCTCCTAGAACAAGAGGTTGCCAACTGACATGACCCTTAAAAAATTATTCCTCTTTTGTCATAGCTGGCAAGTAATTCAAATCAAATACAAGCCTCCCTGGATGCTCTGTCTGTTTGGGGCACCATTTTTTTTTTTTTTTTGCATTCATGGAGAAAACTTTTCTATCCTGAGGTTCCTTACAGTGATCCCCATGAAGGAAGCCCTTGTAAACTATTTAAGGCTTTTACCTTTTTTTTCCATGTTTCCAGGCTCCTGGCACACGTAAAGCCTTTGCCTCTGTAGTTTGTGCCAGAGGAGCTGCTTCCTCGTATAGCAAGGTTTTGTCACAGACTTTTTTTCATTCAATTTATTAGTAACTTTTGACAGCTTTGGGCCTTTTTTTAAAAATCAGAAGGGTTTTAATTGCATATTTTGACTTGGCAGATTCACTGTGTGCCATTTAAAAAATTACATTTCTTTAGTTAAAAAATAAAAAACTTACATTCTTGCGACAGCCAGTAACTACCAGGTGATTGCACAGTAAGCTTGAGGAAGAAGACTTCAGGCTGTCCCTGTCAGAATTCCCTGCAGTAGTGTCAAAAGAATTGGCAGATCATGATTTTATAAATGAAAAAATTTTGTCCTGCCACAACTGAAAAACTCAAAGAAATCATGGATATGAATACCATGGTCTTCAGAAGGCAGAGGTACACTGCAAGCCAAAACATCCCAGTGTATTCCATTGTCATCTGTTTCACCCATTTCATAGAATCATTTGGAAAAGAGGTCCAAGATCATCGAGTCCAACCTTTGACCGAACACCACCCTGTCAACTAGACCAGAGCACTGAGTGCAACATCCAGTTGTTTCTTGAACGCTTCCAGATATGGTGATTCCACCACCTCCCTGGGCAGCCCCTTCCAATGCCTGATAATCCTTTCAGTGAAAAAATTCTTCCTGATGTCCAACCTGAACTTCCCCTGGCACAGCTTGAGGCCAGTTCCCCTTTTTGCTTGTTGCCTGGGAAAAGAGGCTGACCCTCACCTGGCTAAA
This sequence comes from Empidonax traillii, assembly GCF_003031625.1. NCBI lineage: Eukaryota > Metazoa > Chordata > Aves > Passeriformes > Tyrannidae > Empidonax > Empidonax traillii. The sequence goes on from NW_020955252.1 coordinate 1,351,080, forward strand.
GCCTCCTTCAGAGAGTTGTAGAGAGCACTAAGTTCTCCTCTGAGCCCCTTTTCTCTAGGCTGAAAACCCTCAGCTCTCTCAGCCGCTCCTTGTAGGACTTGCTCTCTAGATCCTTGAGCAGCTCCGTTCCCTCCTCTGGACTCGCTCCAGCACCTCAATGTCTTCATTGTCATGAGGGGCCCAGAACTGGATGCACGACTCGAGTTGTGGCATCACCAGTGCCCAGCACAGGGGGACAGTCCCTGTTTTGTGTTTTGTCCTGCTGGCACAAATCTGTAGCTGACAGATGGGGTGGATGAGGTGCTGACCCCATGGGGAGGAGCTGAGCCTTTTTGCTTCCTGTAGGAATAGGCCAAAGGCAGTTTGGTCCAGTGTTTCCTTTTTTTGCACCTCCTGAATTGGTGGAGAAGACTACAAAAAATGGTACCTGGTAGGAAGTGCACAGCACACTGCTTACATGTTTACACCCCACTTTAGTCATTCATAGCCTACTTGGGATTTAATCCTGCCTTCAGCTGCACATCATTCATCATCTGGTGGCCAGTCAAGGGCCTTAAAAATGACCAAGTCTATTGAATGTTGTGTGTGTAACTGTGAAGTGTTTGGATCTTGTGATGACTTTATCCTGTTCTGTATTCACTGGGAAGTTTTTTAGCATGGTTCAGGCTAGGCAGATCCATAGGTTTTAGGTTTGCTCTGAATAGAGTTTGGATGTTTTAAAGGATCAACATCAACTAGCACCACTGGCGTGTCCTCTGCTGTTATGTTTTGCACGCATCAGATATCATGTATTATTGGGGTATGGAGAAATATTTCCTAAACCCCATGACTGTGAGTTATATCCTGGAATAAATATTGGCAACAAAAGTTAAATGATGAAACCTCATGCAATGAACAGTAACTGATTCAAGCTGGGCCGGATATAGATAGCTAAAGTCGAAGGGAAAGTATTCCAGTGACATTTTCTTCTTGTTTACTTTCTAGTTAAGAAATTCTCTTTTTATCCCCCCTTTTTCTTAAAAAAAAAGAAGAAAAAAAAAAAGGATAGATCAACTTTTGATTTGGAAAAAAAGGATTTGGGGTGAAAAAGGGAAAGCAAAGCAACTTTCCCTTCACCTGTAAAATCTTTTAAAACTGGTAGTAGCGGTGCCTTCACTTAAAGAACATCAATGGAGAGAATTTCCTTTGAAAACTAATTCCAGTGTACCCAAAAATGAAACCAACAATGTTTTTATTAAACCAGAATGATGACCTTTCAAGGAATGAGGAATTTAAATCATGAGATGTTATTTATGTAGTTTACTTTATATTCCATCTGAAAATCTAGATGGACAATTATACTACAGGAATCCAAAAATACTGAATACAGGTATCCAAAAGCAATGAAAAAATACTTGAGGTATTGGAAAAGTTAAATATGTTATTAAAGCATTATTAGAAGGAAAGCTAGGTTCTTTAAATGTTTTCACTAAAACTTGTATGGATTTTTTTTCTTGTAAGCATGTTAGTGGTATTAATACCCATTGTCAAGGCATCTGATGCTCAGATACCATTGTACTGTTTGATTGTGGGAGATTTCTGTCCATAGGTGGTCGACTTTGGGTGTCCAAGAGTCTATGTAGAGTTGATGTGGGGAAAACTTACTCTGTATTTTTTTAAACAGCCTGTTTTGATAGGGAAATGTGCAGTTGCTTGTAAATGCTCCACTTCCAGGGAGTGAAAGATGGTGAAGATTAGCAGTTCTGGAGTTCAGCGCAGACATTGCCTGGAAACATTAACTGCAGAGTGGTTTGTGTTTTGTGCACTAGTAGTCCATGCAATCTAAACATCAGTCTGCAGTTTTAAAGAAGAGACCTTTGTCATGCAGGCTATGAGGCCTAATTTCACCTGACACAAAGGTGTGGCTCTGTTACCTCTAGAACTATGACTCGATACTCCTTTATTGTTAACAAGTGATTGAGGTTTGATTTTTCATTCCAGTGGAAGTACTATTAGACCATAAATGTACAAGGTGTAATTATATTTATCTTGTATCTTTGTTCTTGTTTGAACATAACTTACTAGGAAGAGAACTCTAGAGACCCCAAATATGTATTTTATATGGCCTAGTCAAAGAGTTTTCCCATTTTTGTAAGCCTTAAACTGGGGAAGTAGCTGCCATTTGCAAACTAGCAATACAGTAAAAGCACATCATTGTACAAAACATTTTATTTGGACAGCTGTATAAAAATGGCAACACACTGTGAAATCCATTAACAGCAAAACATGTTAAATTCAGCAAAATGCATCTCATGTGGAACACTGAATAAGAAATTATAGTCTGAGTTTTACTAGCTGGTTATCAGAGTCTGTCTTGAATGAAGAAAATTGAATTTTTTTTCATGTGTCTGCCTATAATAACGGTGAATGCTGTACAGTGGGTTTTGAAACTAGCATGTACCTGTAAATTCTTGGTTCACAGACTCTTCTGCAAGGTTTTCACAAATCTAAGCATCCATGAGGAGTCTAAGGGGGCGGTTGTCACACAGGCAAGTAGCTCTTACTGGCATGTTGGGTCCCACTCACGCTCATTTGCATTGCTGGGTTCAGAAACATTTGTAGGGGTAAGTTTTAGGGGATGTAGAGTAAGAGGTCAAACTGTGAAGAAATGGATTCTCCCCCGCCTTGTCCCTCTGCCGTGCCAGCGAGGACTGCAGTCTTGCCAGGCAAGGGTAGGGACTTTGACTCGTGGGATTTGCACGGGTGGATTTTGCTGTGCTGCATGTTGTAAGACTTTTCACAGTTAATCAATAGCACTTAAAAATTCAAAACTCATCTTCAAAATGTTTTGCATTTCCATTGTTCGCACTGTTTAACTATGAGATGTTGCTCATCAAGATAGGATGCCATTAAGTATTCTGGTAGAGAAAGAAAAAATGAGTTTACTCTTGCCTGGTAGAAAATGAAACAGCCATGTTAACTTTAGCTCTAATCATGAGATTAAATGTCTAATGGGGAATAATATCATTTTCACTCTTCAAAGCCAGCGTCAGTGACCTTTGGAGAGTTTTAACAGCCTAATGATTTCTAGAAGATGCAAAACCCAGTCTTTTCCTTGACAAGGAAATGAAAAGTGGGTGGAAAAAAGCAAGCGCAAGTAACAGTACGCTGGAGCAGGCTAAATGACTTTTAATCATATTCAGTACAACTTGTGAGAGATTGTTTGCAGGCTTTTTTGTTCAAGCCACTGGCTGCTCTGAAGGGAGAGAAATAAATGCAAGGCAGAGCCATGGGGCTGGGGGACAGTGTGGGGACAGCTCTGCTGCTCCACCCATCTGGCCCATGGCGGTGGCCACTCTGACCTACGAGGCTGAGTGTGCACTCTGCTCGTCCTGAGCAGGTTTGCTGTCGTGTGGGGCTTGTTTCCTGTGTAAGAGCACTGGAATTTCTTGTTTCAGTTCCTGTTTGCCGTGTTTGTGAGCTCAGGCTGTTGCTCTTTTGCCAAGCTGGCAGCACACGGGGGGGACTTCCTGCGCAGGGGATGTAAAAGCGATTCTCTGATTCTTCCTCTGCAGCCATTGGGAGATAAAAGCCAGGACATCAGGGACTGCAAAGAGGGAGCCAAATTATATTTATAATATTAAAGTGAGTGCATTTGTGGTTTTGCCATTCTCTAGGGTTTTTCATAAGTAGAAAAACATGAATTAGCATTTTCCATTTCCATATATTGACTGGAAAAATAGCCTGCTCTCAATTAAGACCTATAGCTTTTGGGATGTATGCAACAATTTTATAAAATATTTACAGCAAAATTTGCATTTTACATAGTATTACAGTTTTTCTTGTGTTTAGTAGAAAGAACTTAGGCCTAAGAAAGGAAATCCATCCAGCGTACCAGAAGGGAACTATATCTAAAATTAGATTGTTAGTATTCACAACAAGGAATGTCCAGTGCTGACTGTTACCTCCAGTAATTACTGAAGGTCGCTCTTCCCCCCAGCTATTTGTTACAGCTGCTGTAAGGACCATGCTCCCTGTGCAGAGCTATTGCTATCCCTTTAAAACTGCCTTTGGAAGCGACTGGAGCTTTGCGCTAGACAGATAAGTAGAACATTTTTTACCAAATGTAAATGCGCACTGTAAAGAACACAGCTATTTCCTGGATAATTTGCAGTTGTATATTTTATGTTAATTTCACCGAAAATATTGCACCCCTGCCAGGTTTAGTAGAGGCTCACTGTGATATGAATAATTTCTAGCGAATCTTTTTTTTTTTTTTTCCTTCATTTAAGATTTGGCACCTTTTTAAGATTTTAATAATAGCAACAAGGAGGAAGATTTAGAACAAGTGAAACATTAGAGCCAAAGAAATTCACATTGAGAGCTAATGTAAAATAGCAAGAATAATTACATGGAAAACAGTTTCCGCAGATGTTTTTCCTTGTAATGTAATAACTATTTACTAAACTGTTTATTTTAGGCCCTTGGTTTACAATAAAATATTTATACATGCTCTGCTGTAATAAAAAAATATTGACAAAATACTATAGAGATTTTTAAAAGACAATTAGTATTTCCCTGTCTGGAAAGGGAACACAAGAGAAGCAGTGCCAGCCCTTGCCATGCTCGTGGAGAGGAGATCTGGGGTTAGCAACAACATCCCTTTTGGGTTTGTCTGTGTTCAACTGAGCTAACAGGGAGGCTCTGGACTTGCGGCAATCCAGAGGGTAACTTACTGAAGAACATCAAAACTAACACTGAAGACTGTGGAAACCTACTTTTCCACTTCATTGCAATAGGAAAAAACTTTATTCCATACCTGAGTTATTTTACAATAAAGCTATGTCTTGTCTGAGCAAAATATACCTGTTTTAGGAGCAAGTTTAAAGTTCAAGATGCCACAATCCTGAATCTTGTTCTTAAAAAAGAGTGAGGGACAGTGACATCTCTGTGGCATGTTTATTGTTTAATCCTGACCGAGCCACATCTGTCATACACTAATTCATAAAGTTACTTCCATGCCTATAGAGCATATACACTACGTTACACAGGGGTAACTGCACCTATGCAGATATAGTGGTGTCTGAGGGTGCTGAAGTAATAAAATCAACAATATTGAAAGGTCTACAGATCCTACTTTCCGTGCGGAATCATAAATTGTCTATTTTTCTGTTCATGAATATATGGAAGAAACTTAATTTTCAGGTGTCTATGACCTTACCTTTTAAAATCTTGAACAGAGGGTAGTATCCTATAAGAAACTTCAGTTCCTGCCAATTTCATAATGAAGGATTTATTTTTTTTTCTTCAGAAGTTATTGTACATCCTTTGCTTAACTCCAGAGTGCTGACACGCAGTAACTTTAAAAAGAGGCCTCCAGAATAGAAGAGAAAATACCTTTAATTTCATGGATGCAGACCCTGCTGTCTGTGTGCATTTGAGCACCACCAACATGATAGAGGAACCTGAAGTCTGAGTAAAGACTGCCTGAACAGCCAATGTTTGGGAAGCAGGATGGTTTCAATATCTAGATATGAATCCATATTTAGCAGTTCTGGCTCTACTTTCAAGTAGACAATTCCCTTGAGTTTCCAGGCTAGCAAGTTGTGAGCTTTATCATTGCAGAGGAAACAGAGTAGCTGCCTTGTGGAATGATTTGAAAAATTAATTTAAAATATACCTATGAACCTCCTTTCTTGGTGAAACTAATAACACTCACCTGTTTAAAAATTATTGGCATGATTAACTACGGAAATTTTTGTCTTGCTGAGTTGTAACATGCACAAAAAAAAAACAGAGCAGAGTAGAAAACAGCAAGCGTGAGAACTAAAACTGAACAAAAGAGGGAGCTAAGAAATCTAAAATGTTCAGTTTTAAGGCAGGAATAATCATGGTTACCAGATGCCTTTTGTTGTAAACAGACTGTTTTCCATGGTTGACTCTTACACAGAGGCCAGTGCACGCAAAGAGGTATGTGAGCCTTGTACCGTGCCATGCGAAACCACCACGTCCTGTTCCCATGGTTTGCCCTTGCAGAACCTACCCACAACAGCTTTTGGAGAATTAAACATTGGCTTTCCCTGTGCAAGTCTGGATAATTTAATATCAGACTTACAATAAGAAAAATAGATGGTGTAACGTGTGCAGTATTTTCTGTAAATTACGCCAAAGTTGGGTCCTTGGCTTTCAGCCTTTGCTACCTTCCTGCCTGTGCAATGTGGACACACTGTAGAGTGCTGCCAGGTTATGCAATTAGTTCAGTGCAGCTCCTTTTGAGTCACTGGTAGGGTCCAAAGCTAGCATTAAGGAAAGCAAAGGAATTTGTGCTTGGAAGTCAGCATTGCTCTGTACACAAAAATTTCTTTATTTTTCAAGGACTTTTATTGTGCAAGCTAATGATTTTGTTTTTAAGTTATATTCTCAGGGGCATGGACATCCAGGATAATCAAGGATGTACTTTTAATACCGATCCCACAATGTTAGGTCTCTGGTGGAAAAATTGGACTGACTGCAGGGCTTGAGCCTTGGATTAACCCCTGCTTGGAAGAAGTGTTGATTTCCTGGTGCTGAATGTATTTGTAAATTGATACACATTTCCTATGTGTAAATTAGTTCAAATAAGAGTAAATTAGTCAGTTCCCTTCTCACTTGCATTTTAAAATGTCTCTTAGTGTTGATCACAGTAAAAGTCATTATCTCTTTCAGTAATTTTGAAAACTAAGCACATCTGCCAGGGTTCTGCCCTTCATTGTCTGAGCCTCACCTGCTTGGCCCTTCCCTGCTTCCTCCCCCAGCTCCAGCAGCAGGCTGGGGCTCCTCTCCCTGGAAAGCTCAGCTCAGCTCAGCTCACAGCTCTCTCTCCAGTCCAAATCTGATGGCGCTTCAACTGAAGTGGGAGTACTGCATGGTATGTAAAGCCGAAATGAGGGATGCAATATCTGTGGGTCTGAAAGACAAGGAGGGCATCTTTTGCAATTTTGAATTGCCTTTTTTTTTGGCTATGGAGAGGAGTTTAGAAATTACCCACTTAAACTGGACAATGTTATTGGTACTTCTGCGTGGAAAAGTAGTATTTTAAGAGAGGTAGATTGAGGAGCAGAGCAAGGAAGCACATGTAAGGGAAGGAGGAGTTCTTCTGGAAATTCATGTGGCATGAGTTACAGCACAAACCTTTTCAAACAGTCTCCAAAAGCAATCACCTAGTATCCCTACCATACCCCTGCATGTAATGAAACAACTGGCAGAGAGTATTATTTTAATAAAGCATTGGCTGTTAGTGACTCTCATACTGAATCGGGAAACGAGTTCTGAGGAACAGATACTGCTGAAGAATCTGTCTCCAATTTTCCCTTGGAACTGCACTTCTAGGGTCTTTAAAGGTTTATGTATTTAACAGTGCAAATCTTCATTTTAAGTTTTCATTTGCTGCTTGGGATTTTTATTAATTTTGCAGTGTTCATTTAAGTTGATCCAGCCCTTTATATCATTTCCAGCTTGAAATATTAGTTCAGAGATAAGCTTTGTTATTAAGTGCTTAATCTTGAACACTTGTCTTATTTGGTAAGAATTATCTCTGAGAAGTAGGCAAAGAGAAGTTGACTACTGTGGTTTTAAAGCAGCTGTAACTGGAGTAGCCCAAGTATTAGTTTAAAAAGGTTGGCATCCCTTCAGTTTGCCATCACAGCAGCTGGACTTCATTAAGTGCTGGTGTTAATTACTGGGAGAGTGTTGGTTCAGTATGTGAGCAGCAACACTTGGGGTGACACAATAAGAAAAGGGTCACCTTGAAATAGAAGCTTTTTTTTTTTTTTTAATAAAAAAAAGGCAAAGCAGGGCTGCCATTAATTTTGTTACTGCTTTTAGTTCAAACTTTCCCAGCAAACAGTGAAATAAGCACTACTATGCAGCAGTGGGGAATGGCTGAATTGTGTGCCACTGAACAGGCCGTGAGGAATGGAGGTGCAGTGCTGGGTCAACTTGCCCCATAATAAAGGAAGATGTTAATGTCACATTTTCTATGTGTGTGGTGTGAAGGAGAAGGAAAATTCTTTCTGTATTCTCCAGAGTTTTCAAGCCATATGCAGTATAGTTTGAAGAGGAATTATTAATAATTTCTGATACTGTAAATAGTATTCTATGGAGAAAACCTGTTAAGGGTTTGTAGCTAAGGAAAGTTTAGGAGATGAATGTCACGGAGAATAAAATAAAACATGTGGTAGCATAAAACAAGCATTTCTTGGAAACATGTCCTAAAGCTGATGACATTCAGACAAAGTGGGCCAAGTCCAGCCCTGGTGTAAGCAGCTAGTGGTGCACTCTTCACCAAGGGAAAGTGAATTTTTATCTGTGTCTTTCACCTGGCAATTATCTGGATGTGGGAGCCAGGTGCCCGGGCTGGAAAGGGTGTGTGTGAGGATGTTGGAGGAGAATTAGGTTATTACATTTCCTCCTTAATTCTTCATCAGGGCTGCTGCCTGTATTTTCTACAGAAAAATCAATGCATTCTGATTCTGTAATTTCCCATGGTGCCTCGCCGGGCGCGCGGTGTGCCGTGGGAGGTGACATATCCGGTCATGGCAGCTTGAACTCTTTTTTCCAGTGAAAGAATTCATTGGAATTTCACAACCTTTGCATGCTTTTGTGAAAACACTCATTTGTGTTTGCGCCAACCTGCTAATGGCGGATGCCGGGGCTTGCGAATCCCACCTACATTCGGTGCTCGTTATGGCATGGAATGTGCCGTTAATAATGCATCTGTGAAACTCAGCTGCGAGGGAGCCAAGTAATTATCCCACCGTAGCGTTCCCTGCTTCAGTGTCATCACAACTGGGGCTTCATTAAAAGTCCTAACAGTAGAGATGTTGTGTGGTGCAGCCTGTATATATATTTTTTCATTTAAATTATCAGCAATGCCATGGCTCAGAGGTAATTTGACTTTTTGAAACCGTGGAGCCCCTGTGAATTTCCTTCCTCCTCTCCCTCTCGCTGCCGCACCAGCTGATCAGCCCCAGAAGAACAAAAGGTTTATCTGAAGCTATGAAGCATATATTCACCAGCTTCTGGCGTCTAGATAAAAAAAAAAAAAAAATCAAAGTACTCCATTGAACATGTTAATACTGAGCAAAATGCACACAGCCAGACACTAAACCTTTACAGGGATTTAGGCATTTGAAAAGTGATACTCTGATCAGGTCTTGAGTTAGTTTCCTTAGCATAAAGTAAAGCAGAATCTTAAAGTAATATATGTTTTTAAATAAATGGAAAGCTTAACATTACCTCCCCCTCCCCTTTTGTTTTATTTCTTTGTCTGGTTTCTGTCAGTCAGGCAGTAACAAAATCTTGGGCAAAGGTATGCTGTAATGGAAGTATTTTCCCTTTTTAATATCATATCTTCCAACAGAAAATATAGTATGAACCTCTGGCATAAAAATAAACGGGCATGAAGAACAAAAGCATCTGTGGCTCCTTTCAGGTCTCTGAGGGAGTTTGGGATGCTTCAAAAAATTATTAATCTGGTACTTCATTCCTCCTTGTTGTTGGGTGTTTTTTGTTTTACTGCCACTGGCTTTCTGTTTTACCATCCAGCTCCTGGGGAGACTGGGGTGTAATGGGAGCCCTGCCAGTGGCAAACAGGACACTTGGCAGTGGTCTCAGCAATTTCAGGGTTTTTCTGGGCTTCTCCCCAGCAGCCTGATGGTGGTGGTGGCTCCTCCAGCCCCTGGGCAGCGCAGGGTGCCAGGCAGGAACATTGCAGAAAAGGGGAGGGGGTCCCCTTGCATCCAGGAGCTCTCAGCTGGCCAAAGGCTGTGCCTTATAGCCATCCTCTTGGATTTTGTCTGGATCTGTAGGTCCATGCTGGAACAATTGCTCAGTAGCAGGGACTTTCCACCAAAGCCTTTCCGATGTAACTCTTTGCCTGGCTGGTGGTTGTCCTCCTTGTAAGCCCAGGCTGTGCTCCATTGCTTTTGTGATACAGGAGGTCTTTAACCATGGGAGAGCAACGGGCTGCCTCTTGGGGGATGTAAGGTCTTGCAAAGCTCCCACTGTTTACACCAAGTTTTCTCTAGGGGATATATGTTTACTGGAAACCAAGAAG
>NW_020955252.1:1366154-1484595 GCF_003031625.1 Empidonax traillii
TTATGAAAGTTTAAAACTTCTCTCCCCTCTAACACACTGCAGAGGACACAGATTATGGTTGGCTCAAGGACAAAATTTGACCATTTTGTCCTTTCTGCCAGAAACCAAACACGCCAGTGAAGTTGTGAAGGAACTGGTTTCGTTCAGTGACAGAGTGTTTAGTAGTGTCCCCATTGATAACCTCCCTAGGCAGCAGGGTAGGTGTGTAGGAGCCAGAGGCAGAGTGGGAGCCCTTTGTGCTTGGTGCTTGGGGGTCATGCAGGGATGGTGCTCAGCACAGGGCTGCAACTGAGCAAACCTTAGCATTGCTGCCTAATATGCACTGTCCTTGAGCAGGGTCAAAACCCACACCCCTTCTCCCCAGGGTGAAAGCAACCCCAAAATTAGACCATTGCTTCAAACTCCACCACAGAGGTTCATCATGAGCTTTCCATTTCTTTGTGTTAGTTGTATCACTGGCCAGCTGGTGTTTTTGCAGAATTTTTTACTTGACTGAATTCCTCCATGCACTTCTAGGTGAGCTAAAAATAAGATCTTCATGGGCAAGACAGCGTATTGCTTAACCAGAAATGCAAATACCTACAAGAGCTGATAATAAGCATAAATTCACTGGCAAATAATGTAGTTAAATACATTCTTACTTTGGACAAAGAGCACTGAAGTCTGTAGGAGGTTTCCCTGTGCAACCATGGCATATCATGAGTTGATTACTCAGTGAACAGATGTGAACCTGGACGCTCAAGTATCATCTTGGTGAGAAGGCTGCCTTTGGGTTTCAGGTCGTTTTAGTGCCTGGGGGTTTGGAAGAATCACAGTATGTGCCCAGGCCTCGTGGCCTTGCTATTTTCAGCCCCTGCACTGCTGTCTGCCCACAGCAAAGCTGTGAATTGCAGGTGGTCAGCTGGTGCTGAATAACTCGGCGACATTTGGGCCATGAAGTCCAAATTACCTACGCAGAGTCCCAGCTGCTTGCCCTGTACCAGCAGCACGTATCGTTCAGCCTTTATTTCAGGGTTTCAACTCTAGACTGAGCAATTGCCTTTCCTTTCTTAAATATAGATGTGGATGAGGAATTACAGCTGCCCATGGTTTGTTAGTCTGTGCACTTCTCAGATGCACGGGGCTGGAGGGTGCGTTGTGCCCTGGGCTGCTGGGAGGCTGAGGAGGAGGCTGGTGATGGAAAGGGTCCGTGTGCAGGCTGGCCCAGGGCATCCATCTTGCCACAGGTGCACAGGAGGATCCATCTTCTGTATTATTTTTGGAAATAGGGAAATATTTTAATGATAGGTTGTTTTGATGAGTTTTGAAATGAAGTGCTGATCTTGACTGTTTGAAGGGAAGTGAGTGACCCTCAAGATTCTGCCTTTTTTTGAGCAAAAAGTCTGTGGTTTTATTTTTCTCCACGTGATCTCTGTAAGGGGTCACTTTAAGGATGCATGAAGCACACTTACAGAAGACAGGAGTAGGGTTTTTTTTCCAGTAAAATATTCAGTCAGCGCTCTTTGTCTCTCCCTGAGAACATTGCAGGATCCAGGAGCATTAAGTGAGCCACAGATGCCAAACCAAGGGGAAAAAAAAAAAGAAACAAACTATATTTTCTGCTCATCTGTGGAGTGAGGATAACACAGGCCCAGAAGCGCACGTTGTGAAGCAATTTCAGTCGTAGCTGAGTGCCTGTTTTCCCCTGGAGCACAGACTGTAAAAACCTTAAAACCCTGGTTTCTATTTCCTTAATATTCTAGTTTTGAAGATGATATTCTAATGAAGAAAGGAAGAGGAATGTCCTTTTTAAAGCTCTGCTCACTCTTTTCAGTTTGAAGATTTGGACAGCTTAAATAGGAAAACCATGCACTACCTTTTCAACCTATTTGTAATGCATAGATAAATATTTAATTTAGAGAGAATGAGACATGAACACAATAACTTATATTTGAAGTGTTAAACCCAATGTAAATCTGGAGTAACTCCAACATTCAGAAGTCAGCCTTGTCAGTCTGGGTTTATCTCCCTGTAATTGGGATAAGAATCTGGCCCATTCTCTGCAACAGACTGCAAAGAGCTTTTTACCTTTAAATCTATCACATTGAAATTACATGGGGCCACACTGTGTCACCTACATCCTTGACTATTTTAATACAAAAATATAGTTTAAATCTCCCTGGATTTGCTGATCATCTTGGGATTTCTAAAGATACTGTTAGGCTATAATACATAATGAATATCAATGAAGAAAAAGGTCTATATTCAGTTTTCCTGTTTTAGAATAAATAATTTGATTGTGGTGTAGTTTGAGTCTTAGCAGTGTGCAGCCTGTTACTGGCAGCCACACCTATGGGTGCACACCTTTGGGTGCGCGTAGCCTGTGCTCCTGTGACACGAGGGCGTCACCTCCGACACCGCTGCAGGCTTTGCAGGAGGCGCTTCCTTTGGGCCAGGGTTTGTGAGCTCACAGCCTGTGGCCAGAGTAATGCTGTCCCGTGAATTTTATTTTTATTTGTTGTATTGCACTTTGATTGCTTTCGCTCTCTACTAAAAAGCATAAGGGAGTCCAACAAGAAATAGCAGTAAAGACAAATTAGAGATATTTGGCTCTCTTAGTGGGTCATCTCCCGGGTGAGTTAAGCAAGGGCAGGGTACAGAGGCTCCATCTGCGGAGGCCAGCACTTCCTCTCCTCCATCTGCTGGGTGGACACCGGCCTTGGCTCGATGCACAGCAGACGAAACACGTACAAGCAGATTTTTCCAGACCAACCGAAATGAATTTGACTAACCAACAAATGGCTCACTCGGCGAACGGGGAGGGGGCAGCCTGCAGATCTATAGGCTGGGCAACCGTAGATAATTCATGCGACAACCCAATGCCTTGCTTAACTGTGCTGTACAATTGAGTAAAAATGGCACATGGCTTACAATGAGGTGTCGCATCTTGGCCAGTAACGTTCTCTGGGCAGAGCAGACCGACCCCCTTTCAGAATGGATGTGAGCAGAAGCACCGCTGTGGCACTGTGAGCCCCTCAGCTGACAATGCAGGGCCTATTCTAAGCTAACATACAAAGTAATAAGCTCTTAAAAAAAATATTTTAAAAATCTATTAATTTTTCCAAGAATACTGGTGTGAGAGGGGATAAAATCCTGATCCCATCAAAGTTAAGTGGAAGATCATAGTGCAACTAGGACTTTATTTGGAGAGCTACAGAGGTACTTTCTAAAGTTTTTCTTTTCCATAGCAGATCCTCATATTCATGGAAATAAATGCCTTGCCTAACCTGCTTCAGATTTTCAAGGAACCTCAGAGCATGAGATACAGCAGACAAAGATGACTGTGCATGTACTCAAATTTTTTTTTAAAAGCAGCAGTTTAGAGAAGTCTGTGAGGAAGGTGAGTGGATAAACTCATCACTGTCCTAATAGTTATCATTGAAGTTTGTACTGAGAATGAATACTTGCTGAACTCCAATAACAATGATATGAAACAAAATGTTAAAAATGGGAAGTGGGAAGGAAAGTTTCCTGAATAAATGGCTAATTTGCTGAGGAAAAATCACAGCACTGTTTTGATGTACATTCACATTTTACTGTGGAGTTTGTACAGAAAAGTTAACTTGGCAGTTAAGTACTAGTTGGGAGTCCCTTTAGAATTACTTTACAAAGCAAGAAATCGTTCAGTTGTGAAGGTAGTAAAAAAAGGAAACGAATGCTTGTCATAGAAAATCTCTTTTTTTTCTTCCTTTTTTCCCCCTTTTTTTTTCTTTAAAGTGTTAAAAGCAAGTAAACCCCCAGTGATCTTAAATAATTTGCGTAAGTACACTTAGCACATTCACTTCCTTGGGAGTGCTGATTGGGTACCAATGTATTAGTCCCTTGAAAAAGAAGATAATGAGAGGCAGGAATGCTACCTTCGTGATAATTTCCTGGTATTCTGCTTTCCTTGGAGGTCTGGTGTGTGGGAGCGCTGACCACCTCGATACTCGGGCAGATAATAGAGTCACTTAGGAAATGAGAGACGGCAAATGGCAATTTGAGGTGGGAGGGATGGCTCCAGCAGTAAATGGCACACATTAGGACAGCCTAATCACTTAAATGCAGCCTATTAGTAAGTTTAGCTGAAGATGTTAAAAGAATCCTTGCAGCCTCTCCACTGGCATGTTTGGAAGGGAGTTCAGTTATGAGACTATTAAAATGTTATTTTGATAATTAAGCCCACAGCTGTTGTGAGGGCGTTGGGGGCAGGAGCTGGCGAGGCAGCCGGCTGCACAGCGCGGGAGGCAGGCGGGGAGGGGAGGGCAGAGGAGAGGAGAGGGACCCCAGGGAGTTCCTCAGCACATGGGAGGGCTGGAATGGCCACCTCCACCGCGTGGCAGGCACGGCTTCCCGTGGGAAGGTGCGAAGCCAGGAGGAGCTGCTCCAGGGGCTTGGTCTCTGATTTCTGCAGTGTGGGCAGCTGTAAGTGGCAGGGGGAGAACAGCTCTTCCAGGATGTGTGGAATTGTTTTGCCTTTGTGTAGAGAAGCGTGGCTGGATAGAAGAGAACTTGTGTCTGAGGGAGAATGGCTACTGTGGGCTGCAACAACAGTTAAACACGGGCCCCCTGTATCTGCCAAGCTGGGCACCAGGACCAAGCATGTCATGGCACAACTGTAGTGACAATATCTAGTTCACAAGAACGTGCAGTGTTGATCTGTCCCGTAGTGAATTCTGATCCTTGATGGATCTTGCCTGCATCAGTTCTTTCAGCTACTATCCAGAGTACCCCTGTCTAAATGTGTCTACAGATTTTATTCTCAAAATTAATGGCAGCATTTCTGCTGTTTTTAGAAGTGGAATCAGGCCCCCCTTGTGTTCAGACTTCAGGAACCTCTGTCCAAACAAACAAACAAATTTGGAGGGGCTTGGTATTTTAGCAGGCTCTGTTCCCTGGGAGTGACCTATAGTTTGCTTTAGTGCTTTAAGTGCTTACTAAACGTGCAGTAATAAAATCACAACCAATTTGACCGTGGCAGGAGACCTAAACTCTTTTGCAAGCCCAGAGTTTACATTGTATTTTATGTATACTGCTACAGAGCAAAACATACTGTGCTGTATGCATACATAAATAGTTTATCTGTGCTTCCCTAATCTTATCTTCTGAGTTAAAATTAGGATGATTTACAGCATTTATCCATATCGAACAGGACATCATTGCCCAAATTAAGGCTGTCCATCAGGACAACTGGTAAATTCAATCTCTTGACTGTGTGTGTCAGTGGTAACCTTTCCACAATTGCTCCTCTACCCGCACTGCAATGTCAGTTGTGGTCCCTTGTTGACTCCCTGCCTGCACATGCTCACTGATAAAGAATCAGAAAACAATACGTGGGATTTTATGAAATAGACCACATAAACAGACTGTAAAATGTGGGGAATTAGACTTCTGATGAAAAGGGGAATGAAACCTAAAAATAGCTCTTTCCCCTGTATAAAAAGTTGTTGTACTTGCATAATCTTTTCAACTTTTCAGCCATCTCGTGCTTCCTATGATCACAAAATTGTATCTGTCTTTTTTCTCAATTGAGATACCACTGAGGAGGGCCAACTTTTAAAATTTTATATATAACACGAATTATGTATCCAAAGTAAATTATTTGTCAGCTCAGTTTTTAATTATCAACTGGTTAATGTATAATTACAACTACTGTCAGTGTTGATCTTTATTAACATCCAAATAACATTTGGGGGTTAGTTTTAGAAAACACAAAAAAATAAGGGAAACAGCCCTTTAAAGTTTTGCCAGAATAGATAGACATTAACCTCACCTTCCTGGAAGGTCCATGCTAAAAATTAACTGATAGTTTCTGCTCTACCTATGAATGATCTACTTTAAAAAATGTTCTGTAATCATAGTATATACTTTGAAGTACATTGAGCCTTCTTATATTTGCTGTTTTCACACAGCACCATAAACATCCTCTGCTCTGTGCCAAGCACGTCAGATAAGGCCAGCAGGTAAACATGGGCAGCCAGAGGACCCTGGAGTGGGTGCAGCATAGGGAGGTGCAGAGCTGTGTGCAGTTTGTAGACGTTTGCAGAAGGTGATGGAGAGCTTTGCACAGGCAATGTGTGTTGGGACAGGTGATCCACCCTGGTGTGTCTTACCCTGATTTCATACAGGTTTGATTTCCTCTCTTTCACTGGGGTTATTTTTGGTGAAGGCTACTGAAAGTCCTAAGGAAGTGAAGCAGGAACCCAGTACCAGCGCACAGAGTTGGGGCCGAGGTGTGCTTTAGCGAGAAATTGTTCCCACCTGCAGAGTTAGGAAGAATCTAAACTTGAAATGTGTGAGGCAAAACAAATGCAGGAAGGTTTACCGTATGAGAGGATCTTGGACTTAGAGCCAGTCAGTGAGATTGTCTTTCTGTGAGCACCTTGATCACACCACGGGACTTGAAAACCAAGAGGCAAGGAGACCAAGGCAAAGCAAAATGTTGCATTTAAGGCAGGAGATGGTTACAACATGGGTAAGGGATTTCACAGTTGAGACTAAGCGAAAGGAAAGATTTTTGTTGAGGAATAAGAGGGCTTAACACTACTACAATGTTATTACAAGTCTGTTGAACTTGTTTTTGCTTTAGGGTGTTTTGATTCTTGAAAAGCGAATTAATTACATAGTAACTCTGAAATCCTGGCTTCCTTACCACTAGGAAAAGGTTACTCTTCCCTTGTGGCTATTTCTTATTACCACCTTGTGATGATAAAGTATTTGGCACATGGAATTCGGATGCTTTGGAGATTACTACATGAGTTATTAGCCTATCTATGTACCTGAAGTATTTATAATGGTATTAATGTCTTCCACTGTTCAACCTTTGTAACAGGGAGCATCACTTGACAATTGAAAGTAGATGCTTCTTTTCCCAGAGCCACGGCCACGATGTGACCTTCCAACAACCTTGCAAAGAGACATCTTCACACGCGTGGGCCACACTCTTCTGTGCTGTTCATTGTAACACCTAGGCAGGTAATTTGTTAGAGACTCAACCTCTCTGAACAAATTTCTGTTGCTGTCATTCCAGCTTACAGGAGACGTAAGTGAGAGATGAGCCCAGAAAAAATAGGAAGCTTTTTCTTTTTGGAAAAAACCCTCTAGGATAGCCATGGCGTTGGGGCAGGAGGTGAAATATTGTCAAGAAAAGAAATTGAATGTTCTCATTAGATTTCTACACCACTTTCCTCTTAAAGAGAGTATTAAATGTCCTTTAGGCAACACTTTGAAAGCACCTTTTCCTTTTTCCAAATGGTGTAATTAAAAGCTATATATTTGGTACCTAAGTTAGGAATCACCTTTCTCCATGTTAATTAAAAGCTACAGCTTACTAGGGCTACTAGGGTTAGTCTTGGTGACTTCCGGAGGTCTCAGAAAGAGTCCTGGTCAGAAGCGCTGGAACATCCTTGAAGCAGCCACTTGGATGACAAATGCCTGCACTATTGCTTTTTGGGGGCATAATGATTATAAGCTCTTATTCCGAAGGAGGTGCCATTCTTCATAGCTCGTGTAATAGGTGATGGTAATTCATCTAAATTAGATAACTTGTCCTCTTTATAGTGTCTGTAGATGCAGCATTTGTGTCTTTACAGGTTTTTTTGCTGGTAAGTGTGTGTGTGTGTATATATCTCACACACAACCCCTGGTGTACAGCCCCAGCCATTCATTCTGAGGAGGCAGGTGTGCCCTTCGAGGAGAGGAGGAGTATTGTGCCTCCTCCCCCAACCGTGACCTCTTAGACTGCCTGAAGCCATTAATCCTCCATTCCAGGGTACTGTGAGCACTGCATTTGTTGTAGTTCATGGCAATTGTGTTTCTGTGACACAAAGGGATTTTACAGTGAAATACCAGCCAAATATATGGTGCATTTATTGGTTCTTTTTCAACTTTTAAAATATCAGTGTAAATAAAAGAGTTGAAGTGTGCTGAGTCTCCCCAGCCTGACAATAGAGTGAGGCCGAGTCTGTGCCCTTGGCATGGAAGATGGCATCAGCCCATCTCTGCATCCAGGAGGCAGAGCTGCCCAAGGGCCTGGCTTGGCATATTCCCTGGGGCTGGTCCTGCAGAAAGGATGCAGGAGGGCATCTCCAGCTTGGAAATGTCCCTGAAATTGTCTCAGCACCTGGAGACCTGCAGGGATTTGGCACAATCCCAGCTCCTGTACAGCCTATGGATCTCTCTTGGGCTAAGGCACTGTCCACTCCTGGCTTATTTAAGTGAACAGAAATGACGTGCTGGAGAAGCATGAGTAGGTTTTTGTGCAGTTTAGAAAAGAATTTTAACATAGCACCTTTTTTTCAGGGAAGTGCAAACAGTTTGCCCCCAGATCTCAGGAGCTAGGCTTTGTAGTGTCAGGGATTTCTTCTGTCAGTTTCTAGTTATGAAAATGCCTTGAGTAGAGATCTCTGATTATCTGGTTTATTTGAATTGCTGAAAGTCCCATCCTGCAAACTGCTGGCTGAGCTTGAATGAAGCTAAATTTGGATAATGAAAGATGACCCACTGTAAAGAAAACGCTGGGAATAGTTCCTCTGTTCTGCCCTCTGTAAGATTCTCAACAAGACGTTTCCATTTTTAATTCTCCCTATGCATCTGTGAGATAAAACATTACATTTTAGCTCAGAGATTTCTTTGTCCTTTACTCTTGCTTTTGGTACTTAGGTACACAGTTTTAAGGATCAGTTGCTAGGTATAAAGAATCAGATGTAATTTTTCTCCTCAGCAAAGGATTTCCAAAATTGTGATGCCTTCTCTACACTACAGCAGAATAATGGGAGGCTGGTGGTGCTGTCGTGGTGCCATTAGCTTCGCTGCTCGGTAGCTGCACATCAGCACAGTAATCATTTTCAGATTTACAAGCATTAAATATTTTAATTTAATGCCTTGGCTCTCTTGTAATTCATGCACTTAATTATATGATAATTACTCAAATGAAAGAGATACAGCTGCTGTTGTATCAATTCTTCTAGGAATCTGAGATTCTGGAATTGGCCTTTGATTTTAGGGTGGTTGTTGGTTTTGTTTTGTTTTTGTTTTTTTTTCTTTTTGCTGTCCCTTTCCAAAAACTATTGAGCACATAAAGGTCATTTTTTGAGTATGTGGAGCAGAGGTGAATTTCAGGTAATATTACCTTCCTAGCTTCTTTTCCTGGAGCGTGGTGTACATTTGGCAGCTGAGGGACTGGGCACCGCGCTGGCTGTTTTTACTGCTCCTTGTGGATTACAGTCATTAAAACAGAGGAGCTAAGGCAAAGCTTCCACAGTGCAGGACCCTGTTCCATTGCAGATGGCTGCGGAAGGAAGCGAACTGCAGGAAAGAGGTGTGTGTTTGTGTACACGTGCACATAACTGTATAGGATTTAATACCTTCATAATGGGCCAGTTGCCCAGTCTGCAAGCACCACACAATGAAATCACACAATCAAGTAAAGTCAACTCTAAAGGTTCAACCAGGTCAAACAGACCACCAACTGGAACAAGAGGATTTGGCACAAAGGCAGACCCAAGTGACCTCAGGGGAGAAGGGCAATTAACTCACCGGGTGAGGAAGAGAAGTTAGCAAGTACAAGAAAATCAAAGTCGATTCAAAGAAAGGAGCCCCTAGAATCTGTGCCAAAATACATGGAGCGTCCATGAGGGCCATGCCAGTCCTGGGCTGTGGCATCTCCTCTCCAGAAGAGCTCCTTTTGGGCATCCTGCAGCAGGTAATGCCCCAGATCCCTGGTTTCTGCTTTCCAGCTCTGTGCTTAACTGTTGAAAATACACAGCAATAGACTTTTTCTTAGGAGAAGCAGTAATTAAAAGATGGTGGAATAGGTCTTCTGATTTTTACTATATTTGTTCTATTGTATATCTCCAGTGCTCAAAGGTGGAAAATTAGCATAGGTGTACTCTTCAGTTAGGAGGTGTGCTAGTGAAAGTCTCTGTAAAGTTATTCAGAACTTAAATTACTTTAAACCTTTGAAAACTATTCCACCCGTATGTGCAGCTCGCTCTGCAGGAGGGTTGGTGCCACATCCCTGTGAGTCTGTGCTGGGTCGGGTCCGGCAGGAGGGCCACGTTGAGCAGCAGCTTCATGAAATTGCTTGTGCTCTGTACAAATACTTGAAACCTTCCATACTGAGCCCCTTCCAGCCTACCAGAAAAGAAGGAGCAGTCTCAGGCCTGGTGTATTCAAAGGAAACGTGCTTGTGGGCTGGCAGGAAAGAGGCTGTTCCCCCGGTGTGGCTGCTGGAGCTCTCTGGGATCACTTTCTGCAGAGCTTCACATCGTGTGTTTTAACTTCTGGTTGTTTGCTGCTGCCCTGTCTTCTGACCCAAGTTGATTAAAATGTTTGGTGAGTCTTCACTGCTTAACCACAGGACCCGCCCTGCTTGAAATGTAGGGGATTGTGGCTGTGGGGCCAGCCAGCAGCATCCCTGCCACTGAGGGGCAATGATTGCTGTGCCTGAGCTCCTGGGCAGGCAGGGAGGAACTGCCTGGCAGCAATTCACAGCCAGCAATGGCAGATCAGCAGCAGTGCCATGATTTGCTGCCCCTTTTCTAGAAAACAGAAAAAGCAAAAGACTTTTTAACAGTGATCACAGTAAAGTTTTGCGAAAACATGTTGCAACCATATTTAAAGTTTTTGTTGGTGGTGGTTGTTGACATGTGAGATTATGTTTAATCCTTCAGGGACTCCGGATATTTTGTAAGAATTGTAAGTGTAAATATTTGGCAATAGTTTCATATCCGTCCTCTCTGAGTCTCAGTGGAATAGATGACGCCGGGTTACTGTACTCTGTGTAGTTTCTGTTGATGGCAGTAGCAGATTTAACACTTCTACACAGTTGCATTTTGCTTTATGAGTATTTGAAATTTGTCTTGTGTATGTGGAGTAATTGCTCTGCAGCATGCTTTCTTGGAAGAGGATATAATGTTTGTTCAGTTTCTTAAAAGCTGTAAACGAGAGGCAGAGCAAACTACAGACCAGTCACTATTAAAAATACACAGAGATGTTTTCAATTGCTAAAGACATCTAGCATAAAGCAGAAGTATTTAGTTGCCTGGTTTGTAGTCTGATTGTCAGACTTACAACAAGGCTAAATTCATTCAAACAGTTACTGGAAATTGGTATTTGAACTTGTGAACTCAGGAAAACTCCTAATCTGTGCCGAGGTCTCTGGCATGCCCTCCGAGCCCTGCAGCCTGTTGTCTCAAGCTTTCCTTTAACTCTCCAGAGACCTTGGTGGCTGTGTTTCTGAGTTCCTGCCTAAATAGAAGTTGCACTAAAAGGGTTACAAAATTTTAAACCCTGTGTATGCAGACAATTTTCAGCTAGCTTACAGCAGCTGCGGAGTCGTGCTGATAGATTAAAAGCAGCTCCCAGCCCCAGAATGAAGTACATTAGAGCTCCTGCTGAGCCGAGCTGGGGTGAGGCCTACACAGCTGTCATTTAGGCCAAGTTTCCAGCCGAAAACTGAAGAAAAGGATGTAACTTAAAGAAAAGTTATATTTTAAAATAAGGCATCTGGTTATTAATCAAATATAGGCAGGAGTTCAGTTGTGCAGTGGTTTTCAGCCTCAATGGCCTGACACTTGGGAAGGTAGGGAGGCAATTTTCAAGGATCAAGAAGGGGCATGTCCAGTCAAAGGCTGTTACTCAGTGGCACTGTAAAAATAATCCTTTCTTTTTTTTTTTTTTTTTCCCCTGTGCTAGTCTCTCCCTGCAAAAATAAACAGAATATGAATATTCTTGAACTGTTGCATGTCTGAGCAAGAGACTGACCAGCTCACATAGTTGGTTTTTACTGGTACAGACCTCAAAGCATAGCCAATTCCCAAGGGAGTGTGCTCATAGAAATCTGCAGTTAGCAGAGAGGTATTTATAAGCACAGAAGTCTTTAGGGCCTGTCTTCTATTTCCCAATATGTCTCTACCATGGCAGAGGTGGTCCCCACTAGCGTGGCAAGCTCAGGAAATGTTCTGAGCAAGGCTGATCCTTCACATGCCCACTCCTGTGGCCTGTGGGTAGCAGTGCTGCAGCCAGCACCGTGCTCAAGCTCACCCCTCGATCCAGTTCTGTTACTTCTCTGCAGGAGCACATTTGTTGGACCATGGCTCATCCTTGTAGCAGAAATGAGCCAGTGCCTTTTGGTTGCCTCTTCACTTCCACGACCAAGAGGAGCTTGCTCGTCCTTGGTACATGCCAGCCTCCAAGTGGCTTCTCCATTTTTAATGCAAGAGGGTCATTCATGAAAAACTGAGCAAAGAACATGAATTAATTATATTATCACATTGACATACTTTGGCTTCCGAGGACTTTTGTACCTGTTTTTCATTTAGTTTGCCTGTACAGTCACGGCAGCTCTGGCCCTGCTCCTCACTGACTGTTTATCTCACAGTTTCACCTGCAAGTGCCTGAGCCAGATTTACGTCTGGTTCATTTAAAATAAAATATTAAAAAATATTTGTTTAAAATACTGACTTTTGTCTCTGTATACTGTGTGGTATGAATAATTTGTTGGAGTTCAGACACAGTGTTTCAGTTCTTATCAGAAATGTACGATATGAATTTGAAAGTATGCCCTCTTGCTTGCTCTCTCATGTATGGTGCATAATGAATTTTCCAGCTTGGCAGAAAGGAAAGGATCAGAGTAGGAAGCAGAGTATACCATGAGGATTTATCATGATACCAATGAAAACAATATGACAACTCTGGGTAATTTCTTTGTTGCTGAAGTAACAATCTCATTTGAGAAAGGACTCAATAAAATAAAGAACTTGTATTCTTCAGCTAAAAAATAACTATCAGTAATTAATTGGGCTGATGTTATAAGTAAGTCAAAGAGAAATCTCTCCACTTGGCAATTGCATTGAATCACCAAGCAGTGGCAAATAAGAAATGTGTAGGTTGAATTTCCTAATCTATGTGGAATAAGTGTTAACTCTGTATTCTCTCCTTGGTGAATGCAGGGCACATATGTGGATTTGGCCTCTAGTAGAGTCAAATAAGTCACCTTTACCAGCCCTTGAAAAACAGGACTAGCAAGGCTTCCTGCTGTTTGTAGAACAAGGTTACTAAGCTAGTCCAGCGCTGGCATAAAAATGTATTAACCACTTGTAAAGAGCTAAATATCTAAATTAATAAGTGCTAAATGTTAAACGTTATTTTCTACTTGTGATTTTGAAATCAACGTGACAGATGTTCTTACAAAATGTACTTGCAACTAATGCATATGTTGCAAAGTTTTGTTGCAGGAAAATTAAAGCATATATAGTGCAACTAAAATGCATTATAGGCCTGAACCCCAGCACATCACAGTTAGCCGAAATGAAGCTTGCTACCATTCAGTTGCTCTTCCAGAAAGGAACACTGTAGTGCATTATTTGCAATAATAACAATTTAAAAAAAAATAAACCTAACAAACATTTTCATTTTTAGCAACTGTTAATTGAAGTAAGAGGTTGAGTTTTTAAGGATTTTATTTCTCACTCAGTTTAGGAATGTTATATTGTAATCTGCGTCACTTATGAGATTTTAGTTTTCTGTTAACTTCCTAATATAGTTGTAGGTGAATAAATCAGTGTGCAAACAGAATTAATGTGTTTGGGATTTTGGGGGGAGGTTTTCTGTGAGTTTTGTTGTGGTTTTTATATTATTAACATTTGGAATATTTCTATCTGTCTAATCTCATCTGAACACATGAGGGTCTGAATATTATATATTTATATTTTGGAGACCTTCATCAATTTTTATAAGTTAACATGGCAATTTTACATTTGCTAGAATGCAGCAGCTTTCCCCACTTCTAAAAGGTTTTATTTTCATTAAGCTATGAATGCAGAAGAGTGTCTGTCAGGTTTTTTTGCATTAGCTTGGCTGGTTTATCTTAAGCATACTCAGTAGACTTGCCTCAGTTTTTCTCAAGCTATTGTTCTTTTTTACACCGCGTTTGCACACTGCAGTGCATCTGGGGAATTTCAGCAGTCGGAATATACATGAAAAGAGACCCGCTCTACTTTCATAAGGTCCCTGGATGAATTGGACGAAACCTCAAGGCCCCATGGTGGAGCCAGAGCCGCATTCATATTCCTTGCCATCACCACACATATGATAGCGTGAAGCCCAGACCAATCGAAAACTTGACAGTAAGCCTTTTGATTTTGCGGGGAAGCCTTCATCAAGCTGAGAGAGGGAAGAGAATATAGCCCAAACTGGACTTCATACTGTGGCAAGTTTGAAATCCCAGCCCAACCACAGAGCTGCTTGATTGGAATAGTTGGAAACTGTGTCCAGGAATTCGGCAGCAGGAACTTGGCTTTCAGTAACTCCTGCCTTTTTAAAGGAAAACTTGCCATACGGTCACTTAGGAGCCTTTTTTATGCTGTCAAGGTTTTAAATATGTACATTCTTGCAAAGCACAGTTGTAACGTGTAGTGTGCAGTGCTTGCTGCTGTACATTTCTGTTCCACAGCAGCTTTGTTTCTTAGCCTCGTGGTGGAACACTCTTGGCTAAAGCTGCCACACTTGGACATTGTGTTCTACGCTGTTTCGTTATTTGGTCCTTAGTCTATTTAAGAAGCAGAAAGAGACAAAAGAAACTCATATCCTGTATGTGTTAACAGTAAGTTCTCCTTTAAACATTATGTCTGCCCCTGTCTTGTAGGTGTGTTATGAAACTGATCTCTGTTTATTTGTCTGGGCATTCCAGCAGTATGTCAGAGTTGCTGTTGAACTCACTAATGATGTGTCATCAGGTTATGCCATTGAATAACTGTTATTCTTCATCCTTTTCTGGCTCCTGTGGCTGGGTGCTGGCATGCATTGATAGCTACAGTGTGTTACTGCTAGTGGTGCTTTTGCATCTGCAGATAGAAGAGCTGAGGATTTCCTCCTGGGGGAAATGGTAGAGCCTCTGCTGCAGGCCTCCCCCCCACCGCCCCAAATGCCTAATTTTAAAACTACAAAGATTCTGCACTTTGGTGCATATCTAGGAGTACGTTTTATTCATTGTCACCCCTGGAATTGGGATCCAATTATGCTTCAACCCAGCTCTCAGTCAGACAAAACTCTTGTTGACTTTCATGAGAGTTTGTCTAATTAAAAGACGAGTTGGGAGTGCAGAAGAGATAAATACCAGCAGCATGGAAAAGTGGCAAACTGATAGATTTGTGCTTTGTGTCAGAAGGTCATCCCTATAACACACTTTCCTGATTGCGATGGGAGACTTCTTTTCCATGGAGTGGTACAGAGTCCCCCCTTCAGTGCAGTGGTGCCTTTTATAGACTGCAATTCCTTATGGCTGAAGCACAGTGCAAAACACATAATATTGTCTCGTGGCAAGTAGATGGGAGTGCTACTACTTTAAAATTTTTGGTGTCTTTTGTTTTGTTTTTTTGTTTTTTAACTGCAGCTGGACTTTTGTGCGGTGGCCTCCTGCCACCAAAAAGGTAGGGAGAGGTTGGTGAGGTGTGTGGGACATATCAGGAGTCCAGCTTGAAGCTCATACAGGAGACATACAGGAGGGCAGCTGGAAAGAGGTGCTGGGGTTTGCAGTGCCCCCCTGCTCACAAACTCTCCAAGGGCTGTGCTGGCCATGAAGCAGAACAGAGGCTTGGTGCAGATCCATCCCTGTGGCACATTAAGGCTCTGTTGGATTGGCTATTCATCGGTGTTTCTTCAGCCAACATTTCGGGTTTGGTTGATTAGATTATTTCTTAATACCACAACACTGTATAAGAGCATTTACTTTAGCTAATAAATTTTAGGGTAAGCTGCAAGGTTCAAATGAGTCAATTTTAAGCACAAAACATCATTAGAAAATTATTATTTTAGAAGCTTAATGTTAAGGAGGAATCTAAACCAGAATTTTTAAGGTTGAATTGTAGAATATTCAAATGTCTTTATAGCTTGAAGAACTGTGTCCAAGAAACATCAAATTTGAGACTATAAAATTGAACCAGTCTGCATCTTGATCCCACATCTCTGTTAATTGTGAATACATGAAAATTGCATCATGTAAAACCGTAAACAAGGTATGAGGATGGCATCTCAGAGTTGTATTTAAATGGCTGCAGAATGTAAACATCCTAGGCTCTGTATATGTCCAAAATTTAGGCAACATTCTGCAGAGACAAAAGCTCTGAGCGGTTCTTGCTGAGGGCTCTCTGTGTTGGATCCCAGAGGGTGCTGAGTTCCCAAAGCACTCGCCATGTTCCTGGAAGAGCAGAGTGTTCCCACATCTAGAGAGGATGTTTCTGTAGCCCCCTCCTCTTCTGTTCCTCTGCACTGCCAGGTAGTTACTGCCAACAGCACCAGCCATTCTCACTGCAGTACCCCCAGTTGCCTCAAAGAAATTTTTGTGAAACCAGAGGATCCCATATTGTCAAGAGTTAATAATTACACCAAATATATGCTTGGTGATTAAATAACATGCAGCTGGAAAAATTAATCACTTCTTGCATTGAGCAATGCTTAAGACTTTTAAAGCAGCTATAGGTGCAGAATTTAACATTTAAAGATCCCTTGAAATGCCAGGGAATGAATATAAATGACCTGGTGCTCTACAGTATCTTGATACAGTGATGCCAGCCAATGGAAGTGCAGGATTCGATCCTTCTATTTTATAATAGGCTAGTAAATATTTTCTCTTGTGCCTTGCTCCTCTAACGAGAAATTTTAATCCAAGACCACCACTCCCTTAGTAAAGCAAAAGTTTAAAATCCATTTTCCTTAAGGGCTGAGGCTGTCTGTTTACCCCACTGCCTGGGGAGAGAAGAAGTGTTCTTTTTTGTCTGCGCTCTTTCCTTCTTTCTTCATCCTGTTCTGTATTTTAAGATTTAAGACCTTATTTTTCAGAAGCCTTGTCCCATTCAAGAAAAAAAAATCAAATCAAAATATAGTGCCATTTTGTTTGCTTTGCTGAAGGCACAGACCTGAAGAATCAGTGCTGTGTATAAGCTGCCTGACCCTGCAGTTTCTCTTACCAGGGGCTCATTTGTATGCAGAGGGGATTAGTCAGAATTTACTGTAGCTTCGCCCTGGGGAGCTGTGAACTCCCTAGGAATATGCTCTGACGAAAGCGTGCAGTTGGTAAGATTAGAACAAACCCTTCTGCTACAGAAAGTGCCTTGGTCACTCACTAGGCCTCCAACATTGAAATCATTTTCATTTATAACCTTTTTGATCATTCAACCTCAAAGAAGCCTTGGCTTTTATGACAGCTTGCACCAAAATTGCCCAATTATTTGGGGGGGGCGGGGAGGAGAGGAGTGAGGGAGAATCTGAAAACAGTCAGATGTGAAAGACAGGGCACTTGATCTGTGCTCATGGCTTTTTCTTCCCTTCTCCTACCAATATTTTTACAGCTGTTGACATATATTGAGTTACATGTGGCTGTGCCATATCCCCGTGGTATAGTTTCAAAGATCTGTTCACCATAAAGTGTGCTGTTCTCAAGTAAATGACTCTGACTTCAAGAAAGCACAGTAGTTTAAATGTTACTATAAATACAGGAGCTAAGACATTTTAATTATAATTTTTGAGTTATACAGTGCTCTGTACGTACACGAGGCATTTACAAAAGGCTGGGGATGTGCTCAGGTTACTGTGCTCTCTCGTGGATAAGGCAGTAACTGCAAGCAGCTCGTTCTGCTGATCTCCTTTATTTACGTGGATTTGCACAGTGTTTATTGACAATGAGCATCTCACATTTGGGAGCTCAGCTGCGGGAGCTAAAGAAGGCAGAAAAAGAGGCAGTTCAGAAAACAATATATTCCAATGCATATTCAAGAGAATTTTTTCACTTTGGGATATCCTGCAAGCGTTACTTTTGTCAGAATATGTATAACTTTAGTTAGGAAATACCAGCACATCTATTGTCCTTTCAGTGCCCTTCCAACTCACATCTGGTAACTAGGGCAGATTGAGAATTCAGTACTAACAGATCTGTCAAATTTTGAGAAAATCCCAGGGTGTGAATTCATTGCTGATTAATTTTTTCATCAGTGTAGCAGTCTTGGCTTTAGTGAGGTTATTCCTAATTTGCGCTGATGAAAGGAGGAAAAAAACCCTATTCTTGAAATGGGTGCTGTTGTCTTGGGAATAAATAGGTACAGGGTGTGAGCAGCAGTATGTGCCAGGAGGTTCATTTTTAGCTGTCAGTGGGTTGATGGTGCTATTTTATTTTTTTAGCTTGAAAACAAAGCATAAAAAGCTTTTGTAGGATTTTGTCTTGTCCATCAGTACCAGTTATGCACAGTAAAGATTTCCACCTTGGATATGGAGATCTGATCCTTTGAGTTTGGGCTGCTGCATACAGTAGAATGGTGAATATAATGGTCAGTCTTCGCGAACGAAGAACCGGGGAAGGTCTTTCCACCTTCCAGCCTGCGCATTGGATTTTTTTAGGTGAGACACAGCGTGCGCGGAACTGAGCCCACCCTTTAATCCTGAGGTTCATCTGCCGGGGCCAAGCACGCTTGGACGGTGGCAGCGAGGTCCTCAGGACGTAGATGGATTGCCTTAAGGGCTAACGAGCTCCATCTGCCCAGGGAGGGGCCCCGACTGGGAATCGAACCCGGGTCTCTGCAGTGGCAGCGCAGCGCCTTTACCCTCTAGACCACCAGGGGCTCCCAGAATGGTGACTATAAGCTTAAACAGTCATGCAGGGTGGTGACATCGCCCTTGGGAGAGTCCTGCTATTGAGATCTATCAAGTATCAATAGGATTCCCTAAATGCATTTGTCTCCCTGCTTTACCTGTGACAGAGTCTCTGTAATGGAGATTTCAGCTATCTCTGCTGTGACTACTGCAGTAAAAACAGCTCCTCTCAGTGCCTTCAGGGCTTCGACCAGTATTCACTGGAATCAGTAAAAAAAATAACCTTTCGATGAATGAATCCAATTTTGGATCAAGCCTTTACTGCAGGCATGGATGCCCATAGTTGCTGATGGCATGTTTTTGGTCATGCAGTCTACCAATCTACATAAATTAATAAATAGTATACATAATAGATGGCACACGTAGAGTGAACCACATCTTGTGGCTACCCTGAAAGACTGCTGCAGTTTCCAGCAGCATTTCCCATGGCCTCGACAAGAAAAGCTGCTGAAGCTGGAGGCCTCTGGGCACTGTGGAAGTCCTCAGTGCCATTGCCAGCAGATCCTCCTTGGCCATTAAGCAGTGCTTCTGTGTCACTCAGCCAGGGAACGCTATGTACTTCCATTTAAAAACAGTTGTGAAGTCTCCTGAGTAGGAACTGAAAACCCTGGACCACCATCAGAGCTACGTCCTCTGGCCTTTCCCCTCCAAAATCGCGACAGTTATTTTTTAAGATGTTTTTGAGTAGCAGTGGGAAAGCATGCAGGCTGCAGAGATTGTAAGAAGGTACTGAGAGCATCTAACCAATTCTTAACGTCTTTTACTGGATTTGGGCTCAAATCTTTGTGTGCTTCCTTAGCTTATAACTTCACCTCTTTTGTGAATCAAACCCAGCTTTTCTGTTGTGCAAATTGTACAGGAGACTGAGGTCCAGAGAAAGATTTTTTTTTTTTTTTCTCCCTCTGAGCGCCGCTACGAACTCTTACTGAAGAGAGCAAGACCATTCATCTTTAGCACCTTGCAGGTTGTTTTTTCTTTCAAAAACTTCTTTTAAAAACCAAGCATAGGCAAGTGATCTGAATCATGAGAATAAGCTGCAAGCCCTGTACTGGTGTACCTGGTCCCTGGGCAAAGATGGCAAAGGCTGCCTGTTTGCATTTGCCTTATGGACATTTCTGTATGTGATACCTTCTGTTATCCATGCTGGTTAAGCAAGGCTCTTCCTGAGATGGGGATTAGGATGCTTTTATAGCACTTTATTAATATGTAGTTGGCTGTATACAAATGAGGAGTTTAATTAATTGATTTTGTGGACACTTTTTGTTATATAAATCAAACCCAAACAATAATAAGTCTTGTAGCTGGAGGCAGCTTGTGGGCCAGCTACCTTGCAAGCAGATTCTGGCTGTGAATTTATCAAAGGATTGCATGTACAATCCTTGGCATTTCTTCTCATTATAACAATTATCAGAGAGTGTGGATGAGCTGGTTTTCTCCCACGTCCCGCTGGATGGTTGCTTTCCAGGGAGGAGCCTGGGTGCAGGCAGTGTCACAGATGCAACATCTTTCTTGTCTGTGCAACCACAGAGCTCTGACAGAGAAGGGCAAGAGCATCTCAGCCACTCCTGGGGCAACCAAGCAAGACAGGTTCCTTTCTGCAGCCTGAAAAGCTGGGGCCCAGTCACCTTCTTCTCTGTCTTTTAAATGACTTGTATTTGTCCAGTCTGCTTAAACTAAAGTTTAAGATTTGTATTCAAAGGTGCTGACTGACATGTTTCCTTTATGAATTCTTGTGGATTACTATTGATTTTTTACTGTGGTTTTCAAAATCCTACTTCTAGGACTCTGGAGATTTCCCTGCTGCAATAATAATGTATTGTCATTCTTAATATCTCAGATCCTTGACACAATATTCATATTAAAACCACAAAAAAGTTACATTAGAGTAACACCAAGGGTCTGACTCGAACCCACCTAGACAGGGGAAATCAAAGTCAAGGATGAAAATTAGGACTGACACCGTGAAACGTATCCCATTGTACTTAAGTACTGGAGTTCATCTGTGATTGCAAGATCACTTTTGTTTGAGAGATGGATTCCTCTGTACGGCAGGAATGAGTTATGATGTGTTGTAAATCCCAAGGATTAACTGTTGTAGTTGAGAGTGCCTATTTTTGTGGAGAGCTACATAAGCCAGCATTATGGAAGTCACTTTAACATATTTTATGAACTTTTGTTCTCTTTTACGCACAGGGCTATTAAAAATTCATTCTGCATTTCTGCCACTTGCATAACAATTCCAGATCAGATTGTTCAGGTCAATAAGGAGAGAATAGAAATATCACAGCATTATCTGTATGAGCTTGTAGCCATTTTCCCTTTAACTTTATTGCCCCAAAAACATTATGCAGATATGCACCGTCATTTGCATGAGTTTTAGAGAGTTTGATTTATTCACCTCTGTGATGTAAATGTGTTGTGTTAATGCTTGTTGCACTATGGAAGTATTGAAAGGCCTTCCATTTGACCGTGTCTTTTTGACCTTTCTCATACTGTCTCTTTGGGAGTTAAATTTTTCCAGTCACACTTTTTTTCTCGATAAATTTGAGAGTTTACTTGAGTTGTTCTTTGGTCTCTTGGTGTGCAATGCGAAACCCTGTGGAGTGTTAGGAGTGAGAGATGAGAAATAACAGAGAGATTGCCCATGGCTGAGGAGAGCCTGGGAGGGCATTGCATGCTCAATCCACATCTCCAAGGGGTGTAAGCTGCTCATGTGCACAGGGTGCACTTGGTTCTCTGCTCCAAGCTGCTCATGTGCACAGGGTGCACTTGGTTCTCTGCTCCCATCACCCAGGTTAGCACCAGAGGGGAGTAGAAATGTTCTGACAAAATTAAACAAATCAAACATGTAGGTTTACGTTTTAGAGCAAGGTATTTTAACCATATTTTTATTAATGGTTTTAGAAATAACTGTTTATCTCCCTTCCCATCTGCATCTCTTTTATGTTATTAATACTCACATGAGAATCCATCTGACACCACCCTCCTAGTTCACTGAGGCAATGTGAAAGGCTTTCTTTATAAATGAGGATTATGGGTCATTTGCATACATCTAGGATCATTTTTTGGTGCTGTTCGGAGCAGTGAACAGATAGGGACAGGAAGTAGATGTATGGATTCCCATCAGAGAGGAGCATTCAGACCATGTGAGATAAAGCGCCTGAGGAACTCTACACAAATGGATACGCATGGTTTGTGCAACACGACTTGGCAGTTGCCAGTCTTGAGGATAACTAAGGGGCATGTGACCATGGATTATTTTGACATAGATGTTTACCAGCTTGTTACCTGCCCCTGAAGACACCAAGGTTTGATGTAATTAAGTGGGACTCTGTAAAACCCCAAATCTGTGCCATGCTGCATGAAATGTCCCACTAGGTTTGGACATTCACCAGCACTTGTAGCATTTGTGTACGTTGTTTGCTGTTATAAATATTCTGATACTGGAAGGCACAGTGTTACCCCAGGTGTTTTCAAGGATGTGACAATTTCTAGATTATATTATTTTTGGAAAGGCCAGATGAAATTACAGGTTTACCTGGAAAGCTTATTTTCCTCTGGAGAGATAGCTAATGCCTTTCCCTGATCACACTGCTGGCACTTTGCATTGGTTAACATGGTTTGAAGGGTAAATACTGGTAACTTACTGAGTCAGCTTGCAACTATTGGTTCTTTAACCTACTGCAAATCACAGGTTTTATCATATCCACCAACATCCCCGAAGTGTAGTGTAAATGTTTGGGAAAGATGTTACTGTTTGCATGTACCACTGGTACGAGGTATTTCGCTTGAAAATATTAAATAACATTGGGTCATAAGACTCTTAAATAGAGGAAGACATTAAAGGAGCCATTAAAAACACAGATGTGCCCTAACACTATCACAGATGTGCCCTAACACTATCAGTTAAAAGTAAATTCAGTATTTCCAAGAAAAAAAACTGAGTTTTGTCCCTTTGAAATTATGTATGCCTGAGTTACTCTTTCAAGTGAGTTATAAATCCCTGTAAATGGGGTTAGCATTGGAATGAGTTATACTTACAAAAATTGGAATGAAGATAAATCATGTTTCCTTGGTGAAAATCTAATAATAGCTGTCGGGTCCATACGACACTGCTCGGATGTAGATCCCCTGTTCTGTGACCGTGGTGCTCTCTGAGGAGCTCACACTGCCTGCTCCTGAGATCTGGGTCTACAAGGCTCAATACTGGGCACTTTCAATGTTTGAAGAGTTTTATCAAAATTGTGACACTTGAACTGGTGCAAGCAGATGTGCACCTAAAATGAGGAAACAAACTGGATTGCTTAGTTTTGGAAGAGTCAAGATGAGATTTTTTTTTTTTTTTTTAGTTTAAGAGTGACAATAATCCTGAGTCTATTTAACCATCACAGAGCTAATACAGCTTCCTTAACCTCTGCCAGAACAAGGCTTTTCTGGGGTGATGGGGGAGGATTGGCAGTACAAAGAGGTGCATAAGAGCACAGGCAGAGTGGAGTGGTGCAGCTCTGGCAAGGTGTGCTGACCTCCCTGACCTGACACCCTTCACAGGAATTTAGTTGGTTGGTTTACAGAGCCAGACCTTAAAAGAGAAATAAAAAAAATCCTTTGAGGCCCTCCCCATCCTTTTCTAGGAGAGGTATTGGGGAGCCCTTGCTAACAAGGATCTTGGAGAATTATTAGTATTAAACTGCTGTCAAATTACCGAAGTGTAACAATGTACAGGACATGCACTTTCAGCCACTGTCTCTTCAGTGTTTGGATGAATGTCAAAGGGAATATTTTGTGACAGTTCCTTGTGACCCAGATTCCACAGAAGTCTCTTATAAAATAATCTTTGAGTGAACACTACTTGCACGTCCTAAGGACACCTCATCCCCGTGAACCCAAAGGTAGGAGTGAAGCTGCTGTGCACTGCGAGATCTGTGGCTTTCTATCTGAGAATTTTGGTCTTGTTTGATAGTTCAGCCTTTGTGCCCTGCAGATCCATTTTAAATTGTCTGAAGCAGGAATAAATCTATTACAATGACCACCATTAAAAAAAAAAACAAAAAAAAAACAAGATGGGTCTGTGAAGAGGTGTTAAAAAGTAGAAATGAAAGGCAGAAGTTGTAAGAAAAACCTGTTCATTGGACAGACCTGCAATGCAGTAAATAATCACCTCAGAGGTGAAAGACAGCCTGTTCTAGAAAAAAGGCAGTGGAAAGGACTTCTTTTTAATCTTTTTTTTTTTTTTTTTTTTTTTTTTTTTTTTTTTTTTTTTTTTTTTTTTTTTTTTTTTTTTTTTTTTTTTAATTTTTTTTTTCTGTGGGTCTAGGGGAGAAAAGGTCCTTTATTCTTTAGTAACTTTTCTGATTTTAAATATGTGCTTGTCTGGTCATGAGGAGCAAGGTCATTCCTACTGCTCAGGGCCTAGGCTTTGTGCTGGCGTTGGCGGGAGCTTCTCTCCTCTCTCCTTTTCCTCCCTCCCTCTATCTCTCCTTTTCTTTTTCTCCTGAGGTGCAGATGGCCACATTTGCAGGTTAACTGGAACAGCTGGAGGCACATTATTAGCTTCCTGCTGCTAACTCATATTTGCTTAGATTTTTTTTTTTTTTTAACAGCAACATAATTTACAAGTAGTAGGCCAGTGACAAAGCTGGCATGTTCTAAATCCGCATCTGATTTATATAATGCTGTTGCTTATCAGTGAATGAAGTCATAATTATTGCTTTGTACCATTAAATAGCATAAATATATAAACTGTTACACAAATTGCAGCAAATGTTTCCTCTAGGGAGCTCTAGACAAAATTTTAATGTAGTGCATTTGTCTGTGGTGGCAGTTTCTATGGTATATAATAATGTTGATAAATTTTACTGTAGCAAGTGACATTTTATAACATTAATCCTGGTGGTAAAAATCTGATGAATACTACAGCTGTACTGGTGGGTACAAGAAGAATATAAGCTTTTGACACCAAGTGAATTGATTTTAATAGTTCTTTAAGGCTCCAAAGCACAAGGATGGTGCAGAGATCCTTCAGTGGATGGGAAAAGGACTCAGGCAGGTGCTGGACAGTGAGGCACTGGGGAGCTCGACTTGATGATGGTGATAATTAATTCTTTTTAAAATCTTTATTGATTAATACATCCTTTGTTTCAAAAGCAAAGGAAAACCAAATGGTGCAATGAAACCCCTTAAAATACTCACCAGTTACTTAAATTCAGTACTTGTGAGTGAAGACCCTGTAATAAGTAGAGCTGCAACCCCTGGGCTCAGGTGGTGTTTCAGAGGTCAGACACAAGCCCTGCTGCCCACGCTGGGGGCTGCTGAGGAGGAGGTGGTGCACAACTACATCCCACGTGGCTGTGTGGGAATGTGCCACTGGACAGCTGGACAACTTGTGACACGAGGACTGCCATGAGTTCTTCCTCTGATTTGCCTTGTGCGTAGCAGGAATAGGCTGGTACTGGTGGGTTTCAGCACCTGTCAGTAACAGCGTAAATGATGCTGGAGCTTTTGCAGTCCTCTTGAAATTGCAGTCACGTTGCTTTGTGATCCAGAGCCCAGTGCCTTGAGTGGGGTTGGCCCATGTTCTCTGTGCAGGCAGCAGGGTGGCACGGCACTGCCAATAGTGCTGGGCCCAGGATAGTCCCCATTAGAAAGCCCTGAGATTGTCACCACTCCTGCCTGAGGTGCCTGGCTTTGGTCATGGCTGACAGCAGCTGGTACACTCCCCTCCTCAGAGACACCTGCCAGGCGTGGAGGCAGAGGGGGCAGCCCCAGAGCGAGCCTGGGCTGTGCCCTGCCTGTCCTGCCAGCTGTCTGAGGATTGGTTTGGTTTGGTTTTGTTCCTGGAAATAAGGAGTGCTTATTTTCTCTAGTGAAGCTTTCTAAAATAAATGGATAACTCATAGGAGGGTCCTGGAGAGCACTGTACTTGGGACACTTTTGTGAAAACGAAGAGCAATGCACTTTCTTATACTCGGTTCATTTAGACTGCCATGACCCTTCCCCACCTGAAAGTGTATTTTTTCAGTTTTCTTCATGACATGGCTTATTTCCTTTTCAAATTCGTGTCTCTGTTTCAATAGCATCAAGGATGGACCTACATTGTTGAAATTGCAACCCCTTGCTTTTAAAACGCACATGTGCCCAAGAGCACTGCACCTCGCAGCTGTGGTGCTGGAGGCATTGCATTACAGGCAGTGATGTGTGGGAAGCCTGTGGCAAAGGCAGTTTTCCATAGGAGCAGTATGGAAGTGCAAGGAGTGGGAGTGGATGGCGTCGTGCTGGGAGATCCTTGCTCCACTTCTTCTGGCCGGGCTTCCTCGGTCAGACCTTTCACCCCCACAGTGGAGCAGTGCCTCCAGGATGCTCTGTCTGCAGGCCTTCCTTTTGCTCCAGCTGCTGACCAGAGTGGCAGGTGAGGGAGCTGAGATCCATGACTGGTGGTCTCTGTCCCTGCAGAGGACCACAGGAGGTGCTGTGGGAGCGCCATGGCTTTGGAACCCAGAGATTTATTTTGAAAGTGTAGCGCTTGTTAACCTTGCGCTTCTTGGTACATTCCTGTACAAGGCTTTGTGGTTTGTCCACTGATTAAAAAAAAAAAAAAAATTCTCATGGGTCTGCCAGTAACATTTTTTAGAAATAAAAACATTTTATAATATACTCTGGAAATGTGAATCCTAAGCTCTAAGATATGTTTTCAGTGACTAATTGGCTCAGCTCAGTGCATACCTGAATCATGGTTAATAATAGCAGGGGCTGTGCAACCTTTGTTATGTATTGTGCAATATTGCAGTGATTCCCAGCACCCTGTGGAGACCACCAGGCCAGCCCCAGCACCAGGCACGTCACAGAAATTGCCTCAAAATCTTACGAGAAGCTGCCGTGCTCTCCCACAATGGGAAGCAGGTGAGCAGCTGTGAGCTTGTGCTGTTGCTCCTGCATTCAGAGCCTCCCCCTCTGGCAGCACCAGTGGATGCCGGGCTGCGGGTGGGTCTGGCTGTGTTTATTCACTTCAACTTCTTAATGAAGTTACAAGGCTGATGTGTGTCCTGCCAGCTTGGTCCATGGCAGTGTTTGGTTTGTCGCTAAAGGATGGTGAGGATGCATCTGATGCCTGTGCACGAAGCAACAGGGCCATCTAGAACAAAAGCCTGCGTTACATTTACTTTGCAAAGTTGCTCTGCATTTGTGTGTCTACTGCAAGCACTTATGCTTCAATGCAGTGTGTGATTCTTTTTCAGCTCCTGTAAATAGATCATCTTTACAGACCACAATAAAATGTTTGTGTGATGCTTAACTGTACATTAAGTAAAAACCCGCATTACAATATCCCTGTATTCTTTCTATTGGGTAAATAAGAGCATAAAGACGAGTATCCCCACCACTCCCATTACCACGCTCAGCACTTAGTTATATTAGAAAAATGAGGCATTGTTCTGCCAACTTTTGTTTCCCTCCATTTGTGTTACCACTTATGAATCCAGCATGCCGACCTATGCAGCAATTACTTCTGAAATCCAGCTATCATGGCACACGTGGGTACCACGGCACAGCTACTGCCAGGGATTGGTGGTTAGCACTGGTCTCCTGTGCTTGCAACTAGAGCATTAAGAGTTTGAGCTGGCGTATAACTAATAGCATTTGGAAGGTGTAGGTGTTTCATTGTCGACTGAAACATGATTTGTATTGCATTAAAGCATCCTGGCATTTTTAAACAGGCTAAAGAGGTTTTTCAGCTGTGGTCAATTATTGGGCTGTTACACCAACAGTGTGCAGGGTGTTTGGGTGGTCACAGAAGTCTATATTGTATTGACACCTTGCCCAGACCTTTGCAGACTGGCTGAAGCAGTTGATGTGCAGTTCATCAGCTGTTTGGCACTGTTGCTGAGGACATAAGGATATTGCAAAATCTATTCTTATATGCTTTTGCTTGACTGTCCTGTTCATTGCTGATGTCTTCTCCTCTTCCTCTTAAGACTGAGCACTGGGACTGCACCTTCACTGCTGCTTAAATTCGCACAACTGGACATTCTCACCTCCCATCCCCTCCCCTCCAGACAGCACTAGGGCAGGATGCAAGGTCAGCTACTGCAGTTCAGCTCGAGACCAAGGCAACTATTTTACAGAGGGTCTGGGGGCAGGAACTGAGGTTCAAACTGCCACTGCTTGTATGGAGAAATCAATACTCAGCCATAAAACCAGGAGAGGCATGGTTGGGAATCACAGCCTGAACGAGAGGGTTCCAGGATTGTCATAGAGGATAAAACAAGAGGAAAACATTTTGAATTTACTCTTTGTGTATTGAGGCCTTTTATTATTCATCAGTAAGTAAATATAAGCTAAGGGAGTGATTTGTTTCTAACAAGCTTATAAAATACTAGAGTCATTTGTGAGTTTATTGGAGTGCTGATTATAAACATTCCCTCATGCACACTCCTTTGTGTCAAATTAACATTCAAAATACAAATACTGTATCTTTGAATATTTCTGTAATCTCTTCCCAAGTATTTGAAATCTTTGATGAGAGACGATTGACGATGTTACGTGAAAAGTAGGCGAGTGCTCTGTCACAGTTTTGGACATATTTTTCATTTCTTTGGCATTTGCTTTGCTCATGCTGCTTCTTTGAATTGCCTGCTCCATGCTCTAGCATTTAGGGTTTTGATACAATGCATAATTGATGCTCATCTAGCTGCACAGATTCGATTGTTGTGTGAGCCGCACTGCCTGTGCACCACTTCCCGGGATGTGCCTGCAACCCATCAGTGCCAGTGTGTGATGGGAGGAGCGGATGGTCGTGCTGGGGCTGGGTGGCCTTGGCAGCCTCCTGGGGCAGTTCAGGCACACAGGTGGCACCAGGGCATCAAGGGTCTTCCAGAGTGCTCCCTCAAGGAGCTGGACATCGTGGCCTCACAAGCCTCAGGTGTGAATAGAAAGGAAGCCCTGTTCTCACACTTGCTCTTGTACAGTAATGAACTTTCTCCTGGTGATCATAAGGAATAGAAATGTGAAGAATAGACATGATCTGCCACTCATCCCTTGGACCACGGGTTAGACCCATCCTCTGCAGGCAGTTTTCCCAAAGGATAAGCTGCATGCAGAAGGCATCCTGAGGCCAGGGTTCTCAGAGTGCTGTTGGATGGGACCAGGGAGCTTTAGGGAACAGATCTTGGCTGAGCTCCTTGCTGCTTCCATGGCTACAGAAGTGCCCCTTCACCCTCTCCATGC
The DNA here is from genome assembly GCF_003031625.1 of Empidonax traillii. Lineage (NCBI taxonomy): Eukaryota > Metazoa > Chordata > Aves > Passeriformes > Tyrannidae > Empidonax > Empidonax traillii. The sequence goes on from NW_020955252.1 coordinate 1,395,033, forward strand.
TGGTAGAGCAGGTGTGTTTGTCGTTTAATGGAACTGACCTTTTATTTTTATTTTACGATTTTGTTTTCCCCCATTCCCACTAAAACATTCCCCGTATTGTCAGTATCCAAATTCTTTGCTTTTCCTATCGGTGTGTACCTTGTTTTTACTAAGCAGAGGAAAATCCTGCAAGGGTGGGTCTTAGGCTAACATTATTATAGCTGCTGCCATTTAAAAAGTCAATTTTTGCCTACAGGCAAAGTATTGTTATCAGAGTTTGTACCTGTTTTGCATATATACGGTTGTATCTTCCCTACCTCTCTGGGGTGACAGGAGCAAATGCCGACTTCTTAATGCCGATTGTTGAATCTGAGGTTAAAATAAGAACTTGCAAAAAAAAAAAAAAAAAAAGATGGGTAGCAAAAAAAGGTGGGTAGCAGGTCTCTGACAGACTTTTACTGTTTCCTTTTTGGTTGAAGGAGGGACTGCATGACGGCTTGATTAAGAATCCTACTTTATCTGAGGTGCAGCTGAAAAATAGCTTCATCTTTCCTCATTTTTCCCCTCTTTCTTAGTAACTGTTGCAGAGCTGTGGAATATGGTCCTTCTCATGTGGGCTTGTTAGGTGAATACCCCTAAATTTCATTCAAGTTTAGTGATTGCACATCAGGCCTTTCTCTACAGCCATCCTACTACACCTTCTGGATCTTTCCAGATCTCAGCCACGCCTCCAGTCTGTTCCTACCCCTGAATGTGCCATCCTGCTGGGAACATCTTAGTGCTTCATTTTGGGCAGGAGCTTAGAGCTTGTTTTTTAACTCCTGAGAATGAGTGGAGTTGCAGAGAGCCCAGGAAACCTTTGCAATGCCATGAGGCTGAAATCTGGATGAGTTTTAGCAAAAATAGCTGTGTAGGAGTCCTGCTGTTAATGAGCCATCAGAGCCTCCTGGATGTCTGTGTTTTGATACAGTGCTCACAATTTTCCGGGGCTGGAGAGGGCTGCTTTGGCACCATTGTAGGATTGGGTTTTCCAGATACCTTTATTTGAGCAAAAATAGAAACTTTCCTTATATCTTACATTAAGTTTTCTGTCACAGCCCACATATGTTCTTTGGAGTCTTTTTACAGTTTAAGAGTTTGCACATGGCTTTCCTTAATGGATTAAAAAGCTAATGACATATTAAAGGAAGACAATGTGTTTCTAAAAAATAAATAAAACCAAGCTGGCCATCTTGTGCACTGAGAGCATATCTGCCAACAGCCATATGCCTGACTGAGCTACTCACTTATTAAAATACAAAGGGATTTGTTTACAAAGGCAGAAGCCAAAGTCCTCTGAGTTTAGGAGCCTGGAAGAAGGTTTTTGCCTGTGTTGCCCACCCACTGACGCCCGTCGCAGCCCGCAGGATGAGTGTGCTGGCCTTGAGCTCTCCTGCTGTGCAGAGCTCAGGGCAACTGTTTCATTGCTGCCTGTCCAGATCATATCTGAAGGGTGCAAGGTGGCTCGCTCAAGTGCAGGACCAAGAACAAATGTAAAGGTGTTGTTAGTTCAGTATGAGGTTTTATGTGTTGTATTCAATGTTTGTATGTTAGGTAAGCACCACCCAGAGTAACTGTACAGCCTGTGTTATGCAGAGCCCTTGCTCAGCAGTGAGATCTCTTCCAAAAGGTCGCTGGGTTACAGTTTTTCTCCTTATTTGAGATGAAGCTGCCACAGGGTATGATTTCCACCTGGGCTGTGGAGTGTTAATCAAGCAAATTTTGCCAACATCAGTGGAGATGGTCTGTACGTTTACTTGTGCATATTCCCACAGTACAAGAATATATGTCTGCATAATGCAGAGGCACTTAAGATATTTTCTTGTTTTCGTGCAGATTCTTCTTTTTCACTGCCTTAAGGAATATCATGCGTTACTGCACCATAGGATTCCTGACTTAAAATATGTCTGATAGGGGGGTTTCATTCTTTTGGGCATATTTGCACTTAACGAGCTTTGAGAGATATTCATGCCATGCAAAATCAGTTACCTATCTTATCCAGCCAGACCTTATTTAGTCACCCTTGGTTCCCTCTGTTTGCAATGGCATCTCATTTTGTCGGCTCAAATAACTGGTTTGTGTCCCTGAGCTCCAGCCCTGGACTGTGGGGAGAGGGAGTGAGGGAGGGGCCTTGGCATAGGGCTGGGGGACAGGATCCTCTCTCGGCTGGGCTGTGACGTGTGTTCAGCTCTTGTACGAACAGGTAAGCTCTGGTGCAGTTGTGCTAAATGATCGTGTCAAGATAGCTGGGTAACCACCATTTTTATTTTCCAAGAGAAAGCTGAGATATTTCTGAGATTTTTGCTTGTCTGCATGTGTTTCAAAGAAGAATTTTGGTCCGTAAGTTGCTAACAATGCCATAAGAGATTGCTTTTTAACCAGAGGCTTTTTCCTCGCAGTACTGTTTCTTAATAAGAAAGTGAATTTCTGTTTAAAAGAAATGCATTTGTTTAAAGTGAGTAAGTGGGTGCACAGTGCCCCAGCATTACAGAGGTGCAGCATTTAGCCAGTGTCTGAGCTCTTTGGTGATCTGCCACAGAAATAATGCTCATGGCTGGTTTTTGCTTGCACTTACAACTTTATGCCCACTACACCATTTCCCAGACATCTGCACTAAAGTAAGCTTTAATTTGGCCATAGTTTATACTGCTATAAAGTATATCCACATTGCTGGATACGTATTTCCATGTTTATGCAGAATTTTCAATATCGAGAAAAGGCCCCTCGTACCAGTTCACCTGTCCTCACTCAAGAGGCATTGCACCAATGCAGGATAATGGAATTTTTCTTTGCTGGTGCAAATAAACTCTACCCTTCCCCCCACCCTCTCAAAAAGACCCCAGAAGTTTGACATTTATTATATTTTGATGCCTTAAAGAACCCCCAGTGTTTCTCAGTTAAATTGTACGTTTTGGTGTTTTCATTTTGTTAAATGTTCTGTTTTATATTTCTCCCTTTACCAGTTTTTCTGCTTCCCTGATACCACCATGGGAGTGGTTAACGCCTTTCTCCTACTCTTTGCGTCGCTGGGTGCAGTTGACAACAACTGGCTTGTAGCCTGTCTGTCATGTTAATTATATACTATTAGAGACCATTAATCTGATGATTATTTACGCGATAGGTTTAAAGTCTATCGTGTCAATGTGTACTTGGGAAATCGTAATCTGACAATCAGTGATACACACCAGTGGGAGTTCGTGTGTTTAAAGCACACCGTGTGCTGTCCCAAATGTGCCCAGTTAGCTCAGGGGGCTGTCTGCCCTCACTGGGATCCCCACCCCAGGAACCTGCCTTTGAGCAGGCAGAAATGCACCCCAAGTTTGGCTTCTGAGCAGCGGCTGCAGGATGCAGCTGCCACCCCAAACAAAGGTGCCCCGGGCAGGGAAGGGGGGTGTCGGTGAGAGGGAAGGCTTTGCCTTTGGCAGCTCTCACTCGCATCCTGGCAGCTCTGGGGGCCCCTGTGCCACCACAGTCGAGGCACACTGGGACTGCAGGAGGTCTGGGTGGGATGCGATGGGGAGGGGGCACCTTGTGGCCCTGGTGCTGAGTCTGGGGAATGTGCCAGGCCTGTAAAATGAGTAAAAAGGGCTTTACACCCATTTAAACTCGGTTTAAAGCTTTGCATGTTTTAAAAGCACTTGGCATATTCCAGTGGGATGTTTAATAAGAGTATAATGATGTTTTAATTTTAATTTTTAATTTCACAAGAAGAATAGATGCCAAGTAGATACTAGTTATTGCTGTTTGTCGGTATTGAGCTCTTCGATGTGGTATTGTCAAAAGGATGGGAGAATGAATGCATTCCTGCTGTGTAACAGTGCAGGGAGCTGCTCCCAGAGAAGAGAAGAGAGTGGAGAAGAGACCAGGAGTAATAAGGGATATTTAGGTTTCAGCGACAGAATGGCATGAGAAAGGATAGTGCATAATGGGCTGTGTGACCGTGGGCTTGGATTCAGGGCTGTATTACTTCAGTTCCATCAGGTATTGACAATAAACTTGAAATAACACAACCGAATATTCCAAAATATTGAAATACAGGACTTTGGTTGTGTTCTTATTAAACTCTAGTCATTCTTAGGGGTTCATTTGTCTGTATAAAGCTAATTCTGTGTGTGGGTGTATGGGCTTGCACACTCAAAGGCAGCATGTGTTTCTTTTCCTGTATGGGTTTTGCATTTACATGGAAGATAAGGGAGTTATTCCTTAATAGTTGATTAACAATTGTGAAGGAACAACCAGACCTATCTGGCTTTAGTCCACAAAAAGTTTTAACATTGGCTATTAAAAAAAGGCATCTTCAGAGAAAGGCTGATAAAGTGTGAAGTTACTGTGCTAAAGTATAGTGCATTTCTATAAGTTATCTTTATGCAGTTTTCCAGATTAATATCTAAATCTAAAATAAAGCTCTGCAGGCGCATCCCTCTGGGTCTCTGCAGTCAGCAGATAGATGATGCACAACTCCATGAACTCCTTTGAACTTTCAGATTTTATTTTTCTTGTAAACTGAAAATTAAGCTGATGAAGCTGGGCCCAGCAGACCCATCTCGTGTGCCTGAGGCTCAGCCTTCCCCTTAGGAGAGTGGTGGAGTGGGGGCACTGCCTGCAGGGGAGGGAGGCAGGGGCTCTGAAGCAGCACAGGAACTGCCATTGCAGTCAGTAGGAAACTCCCTGCAAGCTCATTCCCAGTCCCTCTGGGACCGTGCTTCTTTTTGATGGTCATTTTAATATTGCAGTGTACTGACATGTACTGGAGGCAGTGAACTTACAAGCTACCCTATAAATAATTTGGCATCTAATTCTGCATATTTTGAGCTTGAGGTCTCCTGAGATGATGAAAGAGTTTAAAGCCCGTTGTGTGGTTAGGCTAATTTAGCCTAGAAAAGAATACCTTTTTGAGGGCAAAGAAGTACATGACAAGAAACCTTGGAGTTTGTTACCAGGAACCCATGGGCTCTTCTTCTAACCTCTATGTTTGCCAGCAAGTTCTGTGGCTTCTGTTTCCTAATATCTTCCAGATTTCCCAAATCCCATTGCCCCAGAGAGCTTCCCCACCTGGAGAAGAGCAATAGCCCCTTTGTGCTGATAGACCTTTGTCCAGGCTGCCTGTCCCTTGGAAAGCTATGAAGAACAGAACTGATTTTAATGAGTCTTATCCAAAGGCAAATGTAAGGAAAACCAACAAAAATACAGAGTTCCTAACGTACATTTGTGTGTATTTTTGTTGGTTTTCCCTACATAGTTTCTAGAAAAATCCAAGCGCCTATGTTATCATTTTTCATTAAAGTGATGTTTCTAACCACGGTGGACAGCTCTCATATCCCTTGAAAACTTATAATAGTAAAATTGTCATAAGCATGAAGCAGGAATGCAAGATTTTATTAAACAATCTTCAGCTCATAAAAGACATCAGTGTTGTGCCATTCTAGATCATATAAATATATTTCAAAGCAGAATCATATTTCAGCAGAGAGATAAAGCACAAAAGAATATGATTAGCGGAGGCCAACATAAAATATTAAACCGTCTAAGACGGGGTGTAGGTGTATGTTTATCCACACGGGCAAGTTGGGGGCCGAGAGCAAGGCAGGATTTTGGCAATATATCAGTAGAGCCATGAGCACAGATATCTGTGGCAATTTGTGTGTGTGTTTTGCAGTGGGGAGGGGGGGGTCTGGCGTGGTTTCTCGCAGCACGAAGCTGGGTGTTTCCACAGAGCCGCGCAAAACGCTGAGGGAACACGATGGGTGTCTTTAGTCTGGCAGAGCCGTCAAAGGGAGATATGAGCTCTACCTGGATAAATAAGTATAAATAGTTTTCTTTCTGATATGTGACCAGATTATTTTCCAGTTGATTTCCAGCCAAGGTCCCAAGGGGGCTACAGATCAAAAAAAGATAAGGGTCAGTTACAAGGTTGAGCTCATTCGGCGTTGCCATAGTAACTGACCTCCAGCATCCCTGGGAGGACGGCACCCAGCTCCCCAGGTGACATTTCTGCTGCCACGCCATCAATCCGCTGCCTTTCACCGCCTGGGCTGCCTAATCACCGGGGCACTGCGCTGCAGAGCGGCTCTGTGCCGCCGGCCCGGCCGGGGCAGGAGTGCGGAGTCTCCTCACCCTGCAGCTGCCCAGACAGCAAGGGAGGGGCTTGGCTGCGTCCTCCGGGATTAATTACAAAAATCTAATGGAGCAGTGTGGTCCAAATGGTTTGGATAGCGGGTCATGGGCTTAGGCAGCGATGGCGGTGAGGAAATGTCATCTGTACAGCAGACATTGTCTTCATCCAGCGTGAGCATCTGCGAATTTGCCATCCCCACTGCCGTCGCAGTGTGCTCTCAGACCTTGGTTTTACCTCTGTTGTTGGATTGTTTTAAATGAAAACAAGTGGTGGAGTGTTGCCAGCCAGACGAGGGGTCGAAGGGGTTCTCTGCAGGCTTTGTTTTGGAGAGGGGTGTCCATCACTGTCATCCTACCCTGGTTCCAGTCCCTTACTCCTTCACAGCCACATGGAAAAAATTACTGGGGAAGCTCCTTCTTTTCTTATGTTATAAATTTTTCCCTTTGATTACTTATTTACTAGGAAATGAATTGCATAAACAGAATAGTTCCATGCAGTTTTCATTTTATTTCCCTGTGTTCATTCCAATTTCTATTTATTTCTACTGTAATTAGAGCACATGGCCCATTTAATTCTACCAAATTTATGATCTAATGGACAGGAGAAGGTTCTCTGTGAACACTATATTAATGCTTTGTTACACTGACTCACAGTATTTCAAAGTTCATTAAAAGCATGGTTAACTCATGGATGTGAACATCTGAGTACAGGAAAGAAATTCCCCTTTATTGCCTTAATTTGCTGCAGTGGAGTAGAAATATACTGGTCTGGGATGCTGTAGTACAGGATGCATGTGTTGTTGTCAGGAATGAGCATCAGATTGTCTTACACGATCTCTCAAATTAGGACTATTGCAGTTATTCCGTAAGGGAAAATTTTGCTTTATTAAATCAAGTTGAAGAGAGAAGTTTTAACTAACAGTAAAGACGATGTCATCTTGATTTTTGTTGTTCAATTCTTTTTTTTTTTGGTACGATAACATGTCAGTACATGCCAGTGTTAATGCATACTTTTATATTGCCATTAATATAGTTATAATTAGAAATGCAGCTGATACAGTACATGGGTTTAATACAGCATTATTAATTATACTGCATCCTCGCCAGGAGGCTGCTGGTGTCGGTTCTCTTAGAGGCTTAGAGACTCATTGTAATATGTATTAAATGCACATTGCTGCAGCAGAAATAGCTTTATGGAGAATCATATTCCCAGTCTAAAATGGGCAGAACGACAGTATAAGTGCTACTAAGCACCCTATCACCATATTTAAAACTATCCTGCAAAGGCACCCAAACTTGGGAACAATGAGCGACGTGCTTTGCCACCGCAGTTCAGCTGGGTCTGCACAACCCACTAATCCTCACTAACAGGCAGTAAATTATGTACCTCCAAATTTATACAAATGCCTGCCTTTGACATCAGTGGGCACCACCCAGGTTTCACCTTCAGGATTCAGATAATCAGCTCTCATTCCTACTGGCTTCCCTCAAGACCAGTATGGAAATAAGTATGTGTCTGCCAGGGATCAAATGCTTTTGGAGACAAAAGTAGGTACTGAAAACATTACAGGATACTATCATCTCCCCATGATACTTTTACACAAAGCGCTCTGTTCCTCTTTTGGCCTGACATAGTTTCAGCCTGACAGAATCCAGCAGGCCTGCTTGTTTTAAACAAGAGCACATCCTATTATTTTTTTGAGAAATGAAGTGTAAAATTAATGTTTATTGTTTTGAGCTCAAGAAAAAAAAAAGCAACAAAAAACCCCCCAAGAAACCCAAGATTCTTGTTTGCTGTGCATTGCTCGTTTAGTCCTGCAATCAGTTGATCCCCACATAGATACACTTACGAAGAAATGGGAGAAGATCTAGCCTAACAAGCTGTAAAAATCTGCATTTTATTTTACAAATGAGAGGGGCTGCATAATTCACTTGAGTTATGTAGGTCTCTCATAGATGCTTGTCATGTTTAAAAAAAAAAAAAAAGTGAATAAGAATGAGGGAAATGATGATATGTTTTCTGTTGCTAACACCCAGCACCACACATTTGACTGGAACATTGGCTGTCACGCTGCATTGTCAAAAAGCCTCCTTGCATGTACCTATATGATCTTATATAATTCAAGGAAGTTATTCTCCAAAGGTGACTGAGTATCCCTATACATGTGCTGTGTTTCTGTGTAAAATAATATGCTGTAAAATGCCATAGAGGAGAGAGTGATTATAGCAGCAATTCTATCTATATCTTTGGGCATTTTCATATTTTGAATACACATGCATGAAAAGAGAAACGTTTGTCATGCTAACCATGGTACTTTTTCCCCCCTTTTTTCTTTCTGGATGGTTTTATAGACACAAGAAATACATAATGGACTCCTGTGGGAGTGGAATAAAAACCCCCACTGGTGAGGAGAAGGCCTTATAATTCAGAAGTGGATTTGCAAATCAAAAGGTCTTGCCTCGAGTGGGATAAATTTCCAGATCTGCAGGAACCCATTATGTTTTATTATTTTTCATTCGAGTTTTAGTTTGTTTGTTATGGGTTTAACTATTTAAAATACTGCAGGGATCAGCCAAGAAAATACACAATCTCTGTTACCTAATTAAACTTACCAAGCTTGTAAGAATATACTTCAGTTGAAATACTGAGCATTGTTTGGTTTGGTGGTTTTATTTTTAATTTAACTCAAATTATAGGTATTTAGGCTGCAAAAGGAGCAGCTGTCTAGTCATCAGTATGTGTCTGTCCATATTTATGAACACATGTGCTCACACCAGACCTCAGGCTGTACATGAATCACTGTTTTCCAAACACCCAGTATGTTGAGAGTAGAAAATTAATGTCAAACATGATTTCTCTGATTTACTCGTAGAAGGAATTTGTTCCATTCCCCCCAGTACCTGCTTTGTCCTCTGCAGGTTTATTGCAGCGCTTGGTTGCTGTACACAGCGGTGTGGCTGGGCATGCTCAGCATGAGGCACATGTCCCTTCCCCAGCTCTCCTCCCCTCCTGAACAGATTGCAAAGATCGCACAAAGCCAGAACTTTTCAGGCAAGGGTCTGATGGGAGAAGGCAGCCTTACACTACAGCAAGGAGAGAGGGCCAGGTGGGAAACCCACACATACATCAGAGAGGGCCACGTGCCCTCTGTGCTGACTGCCCAAACAGAGCATTGCAAACCTTGTGGCGTCCTAGAAATATCCCAGTCCCTGGTTATGGCTTCGCAGGGAATTCGTAGAGCTGCTGTCATGGAGCTACCAGCCCTTTCATCTTTCTGTTCCTGACTCTCCTCCCTTTCCTTTTCTCTTTTTATCTCCTTACCAACTCACCTGTTTCCTTCTGCCCATCCTGCCTCCCCCTTCCCCACGGCAGCTCCAGTGCCGGCACTCACCATGAGCACCCTGGGCAGGGCAGAGCACGTGTCACCATGAGGATTTCCAGAGCCCACCTGGCACCATGGGCAGCTCTCCACTGGCATATGCTGCTGCACAAGGCACTGCATGGGGGTTTTTTTGAGGTTATTTTTCACACTGCACCCTTCAAGGCCCGTGTGCTTTGGGAATCACCTCCAGCAGCAAACATGCCATGTGCCTGAGTACGGGCTGAGCCCAGCATCCCAAGTGCAGAATCCTGTTGTTTGCCTGCCCTGGCACATAAATCACCACCTTCTACAAGGGCTTTGGGTTCCTGAGAGTACCAGAGGCTTTATAGAAAACAATAACCTCCTCTTTTTTAGCAGCCTTAAAGATAGCAAAACTGATTTAAAGCAACTGTAAGTAAAGATAGTGCTTCTGAAGGCTCCTATTATTCGTAAGATCCAAATGTGTTTGACAAGAGAGTAGTTCATGGTATAACGTAGTCATTAGCTATCTTGGAAATAAAAATCGAAGTGGTGATATTTGAAGATGTGTACAACAAAGGACAGAATTTATTTCGTTTTTAAAGTATGTTTTCATGAGAAGTTCATGTGCTGCTGCAGTGAAGGAAAGACAATTTGCAGAAACCATCGACAATTTTAAAAATTTTGGGGTGTTTTCTGATGTATGTATAAACTGTATGTTATGTTTAAATTTTTGCAACTCCCTCTCTTCAAGAAAAAACAGAGGGTTGTTCAATTTTATGTGTGAAAATTGCTTTAATATGGCTTCAGTACCTCAAAAAAAGTTCCCAGCTGCACCCAGAACCACAAACTTCAGTAAAGAGAGAAGCATATCATCTTACAAAAGTGGCAGGCTTGAACTAAGAGTCATAATTATTGTTATTTCCCTGAGTTCAGTTAGGATATAGAGACATTTAAAATAGGCCCTGTGTATTGAATACTTAAAATATGTGGCATGGAAATTATGCTTTCAAATTACATTTAAATACCTTCAGCAGTTTCTCTTCACCGTGGAAAAAGCCAAGAGATAAAATTTAGGCTGACACTCTGCTCTGGGCTCCTGCTTTTCTCTAAGAGTTCCTTCCTTCCCTGTATGTTTGCATTATAGTCTGAGCTGAAGATGGCATTTCAGCCCTCTGTCAGTTTTGGTGTTGAATTCACACTATTAAAGTAGTTTTAAATGCTGTTTGACTATTTAATAATCTATACCCAGGGCAGGGCTGCTCTCCCTTTGTGGTAGGAGGCGAGGTGGAGCAGTGCTGTGTTGTCGGGAGCCTGGGAGCAGGCCTGTGTGTTCCCGGGGGGTTCAGCACAGGGTTGTTTTCATCACAGCCAAAAATCACCACCCCTAAACGTGGCTGGGGCTGTACCCCTGAATGCTCACCCTGCTTTTGGGCTGGGGCAGTGGCTGTGGGTCCTTGAAGCCACGAGCACCAGCACAGCCGTTCCTCGCCGACTGCTGCTGCATCCCCGATGCTAATCTGCTGTGTCACTAACAAGTTGTATCATTTGAACCTTGCAGAGGAAGGCATCAATCATGAGTGCAAGCTGTGTAACCAGATGTTTGACTCTCCGGCAAAGCTCCTGTGTCACCTGATTGAGCACAGCTTTGAGGGGATGGGAGGCACATTCAAATGCCCTGTTTGTTTCACAGGTAAGACAGGGAGGCCAAGACAAGCCTCAGCGTGCATGGCTAGATCCAGAAATGACACTCGGGGGATTTGTAAAATACTCTATTTCTTTCCTTGGGAAAAAGAAATACTGTGCTTGGAAATGTTCAAATATTGTCTGTCTGAGGCTGGGGCTCGCTCTGACGAGCAGCACTGTGGCGTTTGACACTGAGCAGCACTGCTGCAAGCAGCAGGCTCTGCATGCCCCCCCCCCCCTCCAATTCAAAACCTTTAAATTATACCTTGTGGCTTCAAGGTGCTATCTGTTTCCAAGCACAGGACTTGCAAGGTATGGACCTGCTTTTGCAAGCCCTTATTCACCTGAGCAAGGACCCTTTAAAAGCCAAGTGGTTCGTGGTCCACTCAAAGTGCTGAGGCTCATGGGAATAAAGGTTTGATAAGACCAAACTGTACAACTACATGGTTTTGCCAGCTGCTCTCTCAGAGGTTTCTTTAAGCCCAGTTTTTGTACAGTGGCACATTTCTAACTCCCATCTGAGACCTTGCTAGGTATTCCTTCCCTGCAGATCATTTTAAGATGTCTCATTAATGCAAATGGTCATGGGTGATCTTGCTTTTTAAGAATCTGCAGGGTGCATGCTAAAGGCTGCCTTTTATACTCTCCTCAAAACAGTAGTTAACATCTGCATTTCCAATTTTTTGAAATGATTTTGTGGACCTGTTGTCAATAAAGGGGCACAGCAGCACCTGCGATTCCTTTAATTTTGATGAGAATAAGGTGAACCCAAGCTCTTTAGGGTTTGGCCCACAGTTTGAGAGGATGGTTTTTGCACGAGCTTGGAGTTAATTTATCCTTTACTGAAATGTGTTGTTAAAAAAACGTCTTGCGGTGCATGTGTTAAATCCCACCAAAGAAGTCATTCTCACATACAGATTCATATAAAGTGAGACAAAAATGAAATATCTTTTTTAACCAGCTAAAGTCATACTCATCATGTAGATGCTGTGATATTTGTGGGGTTAAATTATAATCCATTTTTTTTTTATACTTAATGAACAACCTATTTAAAAGGTCTAAAAATTATGGCAAGCCCGCCCTTTCAGATTCACATGTCTGCGAGAAATGCTCTTCTGGGCCATGTGTCTTCCAGACCAGCCATCAAGGATTCTCCTGGCCCAGTTGTCCTGCATTAAAAATGCATCCGATGCACCTGCCGTGGGCCCAGGGCTCCCTGTGGGAGTGGTGACATCCTCTCTTTGGTCTCATGACTGAGTTCTTCCAGCTACCTGTGGACAGTGTTAGCTTTATGTGAAATATCAAAAATCCATACAGGATATAGAGTCTGTTAGAAGTAAGCTGACTGTCAGCCTGGAGACTCTAAATTGACTACTTGTAAGGAAATTCTGCTGAACAGAGTGTATCGGCACTTCGCTGGCAGATATCCTTGGACTTGTCACAATGCAAACGCTCTGAAGTGCAGTTCAAGGCGAGATGCCTTATACTGTGCGATCTGAACTAATCGTACTATGTTGTTTCAGTTTTTGTACAGGCAAATAAACTGCAGCAGCACATCTTTGCAGTCCATGGGCAGGAAGACAAAATTTATGACTGTTCCCAGTGCCCTCAGAAGTTCTTCTTTCAAACAGAGCTTCAGGTATGTTTACAACAGGAGTAAAAGCAAAGACAAAGCTGTTGATTTCTCTGTGCAACCGTGACCCTTGTGCAGCATTTAGAAAAGGTGCCTAACCTTAGTATGGTCTCTTCTGCCTTAAACAATCTCTCAGACTCCTCCTGCCTCCCTGGGTGCCTTGAGGAGAAAGGGGTCTCTGAGCATGGCTAGAATAAATAAATAAATAAGAAAAGAGAGATATAATGATTTATGAGCATTTCTCTTGACAGTAGTGTTGCTGCATCCTTACATGTCTACGTCAAACACCTTGTAAATAATTTCTTTTTCTCTATTAATAATTTAGGGACTGATTAACATACAAAGACTAAGCAAATGGTAGCTGCCCCATCCCCTTCCTCACTGTTAAGTCAAGTAAAGGAATTTTCCCTACTGAGGTATGAGAGCAAAGCGTGGGTGCAGCTCCAACAGTACTTAATTAGAGGCTCCACCAAGGCAGGAGCACATTAACAAGCTGCAAGTTCTGCAAACCAGGCCTTACATAGCAGTTTTCCTGGCAACACTGGGGGCTGCAGCCACGGCAGTTTTAGCCTCCACAAAGCCAGTGCTTGGCCCATATCCTTTCCTGGGTGCAGCAAACCCTTTGGAGGGGCTGGACCCTGAGCTGGTCCCGCTGCTGTAGCCACTCTTGGGGCCCCAACTCCGGGGTCCTCCTTAGAGCCATGGAAGTGAGGTTGGGATTTAAATCACACTGATACCTCTGGTGCTAAACTCACACAGATACTGAAACCTCCGTGGTGTGTGTGCCTGGAACCTCATGGGGAATGGAGCACCAGAGCCTGCCCTTCTCCAGAGCTCATGGGGAGGTGCCCACCCTGGCTGGCCTCTCACATATGTCACCTGTGTAGCATGGCCACCAAAATACTGCTCCCACCCCCTGGGAAATGTGGTCTTTTTATAGAATGGTACCATATGCCTCATTTAAATCTATTAGCTTTATAAACTATGATTTACTTAAACTTTGGAGGGTTTTTATTTATCTTGCCGAATTCCCAAGCTGCTGCCTCTCGTGTTGTGCTGTCATGCTGTGGAAGGATGGCTGATCTTTTCACTTTGTTGATTTTTTTTTTTTTCTTCTCCCAGGGGATCTCCTCTTTCCCTTGTTCTAGCAACCTGATTTGCATAAGTGTACAAAAGTTTTAACTATACCTTGTTAATATTTTAATAAAGTCAGCAGATTTTGGGTCTGTATGTTCTCACTATGAACGTTTCGGGAAGGCAGCAGTGGCTTACAAAGCCAGCTCTGATTTTTCCTCCCATATTTCCCTTAAAGTGGTGTTTGGTCAAAATGCCAGCACAATTAAAATGGGCACACTGGCTTCCTAGGTCACTGCATTAACCTTTAAAATCAGATGATCAAATAAAGAGAACCTGGTTAAATTATAGTCTTAACAGCGGCCCATTTTTTGCAATTAAGAATTTTAATTACATAGTGTTTCAATTCTGAAGTTTTGTGCCTTGCAAAATTGCGGCAAATGTCAGCTTTAATCAGATAAATCATGATTGTAATTTTCCAGGTTTATGCAGAATTTTTTGTGCACTCAAAATTTTTCTGCTCACAATAATTACATGAGTAGTTTTGAATGGTGTTGGCTGAATGAAAATTCAGTACTTAGCTGCACAGTTTTAGTCTTTATTTCAGTGGTGACTCAGAAATGTGTGTTTACTTGATGCCAGGGAATTTACTAATCCAAGGAGGACACAAAATGTGTGTATAAATCCGTTAGAAATGCTCAAGACTTTTGAACCAGTCTGCCTTGGCACAGTTATCTCATTAGTTTCTGATGTGTAAACTGCCTGTTCTAAACTCCTCCACTATTGGTTATATTTTTGTTGAGTAATGAAGATTTGGTTTTATTTTAGTGAACCAGTTGTTCAACTGCTAGTTAGGGTTAAATCTGAATAAGTCTTTCGGTCTCTTTAACTGTGCAATTATTCTAATGTGGGCAAATCACCATCCATCAAGGGGTTCTGCTTGATGAATTTGACTTTTCAGTTCTGAACTTGCTTTCCCACTGGCATAAAATAGCTAGTATCAAAATCTGAACCTACACAGTGTCTCACTTCTTTGTATTTATAAGTGAAACCACTGCAAATACTTCTTAAAAAATTGAGCATTCAGCTATTTCAAGAAGAAATTCAGAGTGGGATGCTTGTAGAAAAGCAGGAAAATCAAGGAGGGTGTGGAAAATGACAGGCAGCACGGGGAAAAGGTAACTTTTGGACATGTCATGGAGTGCCATGAATTAGCCCTGCTGATTTGTGAACATTTCTTTAAACAGTCAGGGTAAACACCAAGTAAGCCCAGAAGGCACGTGTGCCTTGTGATGAGAAACTGATGCTGCTGTAAATGCACTTTTAGTGGCTGGGGCAGATACTGCTTTGGTAGCTCAACACTCTGGAAGCGACCAAACCCTCTTTGTGCTGCTGAACCAGTAGTTGTATTTTAAAATAGGTTTATGCTTTGAAGTTTGCACCATCTGATGGAGCTGTAAGACCAAGCTTGAGAAAGCTCTGAGGAACTGAGCTTCCTTTATAAACGGTGGAAATTTGGGTGAGAATCTGGAGCAGTGAGTCAGTGAGGTTACCTTGATACTGCCACAAGAAAAGAAAACAGAGTGTTATTTAACTGCTTACATTATTTCACTGGAAATAAGGGAAGAAAACATGGTAAGGTTAAGTATGAAACACAAAGGAAACAGTCTGTATGATAACCCCACACACCCTTAGGGCAGAAGAGGAAAGGCTGGCAGCTCCACGTTTTTCACATCCTCAGTTTGTAAGATTGACAGCTATGAATATGGTGAAAATGTCTTGGAAAAAAAGTAAATTTATAGCTATTCTATGAAACATTTAGGCTATGGCATTTCTTTCCCCCTGCTGAAATATGCTCACTGAAACAAGTGTAGAGGTGGAGGGTTGGGGATTCCTCACGTATAAGGCAGAAGGAGCCCTTTCAAACAGAGCCCCATCCCCGGGAGCAGTGCTGGGAGCTGCCAGCCCTGCTGGCATTCCCACTCCTTGGAGGCAGCCAGAGCCACCCCAGCACTCAGGGCACTTGGACATGGGAGATGAGCTAGCTCTTTGACAAAACTGAAATTTTTATCTTTACTATTTAAAACATAGCAGGGAACCCTGCCAGCACTGAAGGTGGGTCAGAAATGATGACACATAATGGGTACTGAGAGTTATATTTGTGGTGTGATTCACAGCAAGGAGAGATCCCTCCTCAGTTTCTTGCATCGAGAATTGCATTAAGCAAAGTGGGGCTGAGCAGTGATTTTTCAGAGGAAACTTAAGCAAGATTTTTGTATGTACTCTTTTGCCACACTGCTTTTCCAAGGAGCCATCACATAACCAGTGAAGTATTTGTATTTAAAGGATTAATTCCTGCTGTTTGCTTGTGTACTGTTAATCATACTGTTTCCTCCTAAATGATTACAATTGATGAAAACTAAGGCAAGGGATATAATAAACAATGTGCAAATAATCCAGGTACCAAGGGAGCAGGGTACCTGCCAGGTCTTTCCTAGCACAGGTGTTCAGGTGTTTTATTGCTTGCTATGAATAAAGGGCTTTCTTTTCTGTTCAGATTTGGAGATATGTCAAACCACTAAATTAAGGGAGCTTCACTGGTGGAATGTGCTGTTATTTTAAGTGCCCAGTTTCTTTAAACATACACATATCAAAAGGAGAGTGGCTACTATGGCTCATTGGCTAACAGTGTGGTCTGTCTCCCCTCTCATTTTATTTTATGTGAAAAGCTGGCAATTTTCATATATCCATAAACAGGCATGAGCTGCTGCACAGAAATTGCACTCATTATATTAATAATGATTTACCATGAACGTCCTCCAGGGGCTTGATTTGGTCCACATCAAAGTCCTTGGGATTCTTTCCGCTGATTACAGCAGATCAAGCCCTAAGCAGGTTTTCTTTTTTTAAGTCTGCTTTTAATGTCAGCTTGATGTTAGATGTGTCTCCTGTAGAGGACTGAAACCTGCCCAGGCGTGGGGGCACTGCAGACACCCCACAGTCTGATGTGACCCAGTGGGGGACGTGAAGAGGCAGCTCTGTACCTGTGCTGGCCTCCCTGGGAGTGGGGCAGTGGGGAGCAACATCTGCAGCTGCTTATGCCAGTGGTCCTTGGGGCCATCTGGGTACAACAGTGTCCCCTGAAGCACAGAGGAGACTGAGAGCCTCTTGGCTTGGCTGTGACCCACCTGCACAGAGGTGAGTCTGCAAGGCTGCATCTCAGGGCTCATTTAACCAACAATGGTCAGAGCACTGAAGAAAGACCTAAGCAATTTTGAGTCTGTACCCAGCTATTCCAAATCTTTTAGGCGTTAATGGCTCAGCTCCTATTTGAAAAATGGACTTTACCTACTTTCTGTAAGAAAGCTTACTTAAATAGAAGTGTGATTACAACAGTGAAGTATCTCAGTGCTTCTGGGCTCCAGTGTCCATACAGGCAGAGAGAAAGGCAGATCTGTAGATATCTTGATGAAGTTGTAGAAAATGTTTTTCCCTTGGAGAGTGCGTGGGTGGCAGGACAAATAGGACCTGGAATATGTCTCTTATCTCAAGGCAGTGCTTCCTTTGATGTAACTTTTGCTGTATTTTAGAACTTATATGTGATTTAGATGTCAAACACCAGGAGCTTTTTACTGGAAACATACCCCGAGCTCTTTCTAATTTTCATACAAAGCACACACAAAATGATGTGTAGAATTAATTCTCTGCAAGTAAAATCCATTTTTTTTTTCTTTTAAAACAGATTTTTTAATCTTTGCATTTTGGTTGTTGATGGGCACTTAAGAGTCTGTTATCTATCTTTCCTTCTTTTTTCTTTTCCTTTTTTTTTTTTTTTTTTTTTAAATTTTAAAATGTTAGTCCTCCTTTAAAATCCTGAAAATGACCTAGTCAGTTATCCTAGCAGATTTGGCTAGCGTTTCTTAAAAAAAAAATGTTGCTATGGTGCTTGGAGTATTGTTAAATTTTAATTATTAGTAGTTACAAAGCTAATAAATTACAAGACTACCAAAATCTATTCCAGCCATATTGCTGGGTTTCATTCAGACGCAGTCAGATAATTATAACTAACAATAATTAAAAATTAAAAGTGCTGTAGGCACATACCCATCATGTTGAGTCTGCCTGCCTGAACGTTTTTTATGGACTGCAAAACCACAAGTTTTATCTCTGATCTGTTGTCTCAGTAGGGAAGAGTTTTACCTATTAGGTCTCTGGTTTTCAGTACTTGTGTTTAAATTCAGGGGAGTGGGAATACATGGCTGTTTAAAAAATTTGGAACAGGCTTTCATAAAGACCAAAGCTAAGAAACACCTTTGTAGGCTATGTGGGGCTGTGGCTGGATCTGCAGCAGCTGCACTTGAGATTCCAGGCAGGGGATGCCAGAGGTTTCCTGGGCCTGATATCCACAGAGATTGATGTAAGAGCAAGGGTTGTTCATGCTCATGCACCTCTGCGTGATTTGTCAGCGCCCTCTTCCCTAGCACACAGGGAGCTGGTGTTTGCTGAACCTGGGGCCAGGGTGCTGTTGGAACAGCAACATCATCCAGACCGGGTGGCCTCTTGGCATGGCCACGTCTGCTGCAACAAAGAGTGGTGCAGAAATCTTGAATTGCCCTGTGCTTGACGTAGTGACAAGGTGCAGCATTTTTTTAATTTGGAAAGATGATTCTGATCAATACGTTGCTGCATCTCTATCCTCTCTGGGGTCTCTTAAGTGAGATGCATAAAGATCTCTCACCTGAGATGAAGAAATGTCTGGCACTGGAGCAGCATGGCCCATAACAAAAAACCCTCCTTCATTTCTCACAACATTAACGCTGTTCTGTGGCTGGCCCTGGTTGGCAAAGTGTCCACAACCACATGAACATGTGCAGAAAACCCAGCAGCGATGCAGAGTGGGGGGGAGGAAAGATTTGAGCCAGGTGAAAGGCATCGTTTCAGTCATTAATGCACTTAAGCGCACCCAAGTGTCAACATGTGTGATCAAGTGTAAGGAGGCATGTCGTTCCAATGTGGCAGCGCTGGCACACAGAAGGGGCTTCCTACAGCAGAGATGGCACTTGGATCTGGTGCTCAGGCTGCCCAGCTAAACCCGTCGTTGCCTGTCATCTATGCCCTAGGGCAAGGGTCCAACCAACTTTTGCGTAGGCACCATGCCATCCCAACAGATGGGTAGGAGTGTAAGCCGCCAAGAGACAATGTATATGCATCAATTGTGTTTATTGAAAGCACAATTCCTGGCTGGAAATGTCCAAATGTCTATTTATTTTGAGATAAGATGCCTTTAGTTAATGGATATGGAAATGCAGCTTAGCTTTGAATTAATTACTTTGTATATATTTTGCAAAATATAATGCAGACATGGAACTGTAAGATGTGCTGATTATGGGGAGCACAGTTAAAGATCTGTCATGACAGAGTCCCTTCTAAAATTGACTTAAAGTGCCAAGGTACTACTTGCCTTTAAGTACCGGAGACCAAATTTTGTAGGTGCTGTACAAATTGCTGGCTTAATACATAGTGATGTTCAAGGAGCCAGCTTTTTACACTGGCAGGTTTTCCTTTGCACAGAGAAGTCTAAGCTTTCCTCTCTGCTTAATGCTGGACACCACTTTTACTTGTGTGGGTCAGTTAGGGTTATACTTTAATCCAGAGCAAAGCTAGACCAGTTTACACATCTCACTGAAAAGAGTTTTCTTCTGTGCGACAGAAAGAGAGAAAAATTGTATAATGTGCTTTTATATTTGACAACATTGTTACCTACCAAAAAGAGTAATTTATAGAAGCATCCAGAGAGGAGTCTGTATGCACAGATTAAAGGGTGTTCCTTTCCCTTACTTGTTAGCTTTATTCAATTAAGACTTGTTAGTGTTTTTGAAACATGTGCTTTGAAGACCCTTCTGAATATCAAATTTGGTATTCATAAGTATCCAGGCATACTATATGTAAATAAATAAAGCAAGAATGTTGTAGTTTTAGATACATTAATGCATTCCCATCCTCTTGGAAGCAAAGCACACGGGTTGTGTTAAACATCCATCCTGACCAAAAGGAGGAAGCACAGGAGAAGAAATGAGAAATGGATTTTCTTTTGGAAAGACCAGATTGCACTCTCTGGTCTGGCAATAACAATTACTAATGACATTTAGAGAGAAATTAAGGATGAGAAATGCAAGTTGGCATTTCAGCAGTGCCAGTCAGTAACATTGCATCAGAGCTCACAGGAGAGATGAGGAAAAGTTTAGGGACGGAAAATTAATTTTGTTATGTCAACAATTAACAAATACCTTTTCTTCATTCTTTACCACACTATCACAAATTATCACTGTGATAGTATTCATCAGTTCCTCAGGTGAATGAAATAGCACTTTGAAATCCTTATTTCTGGAGTCAAAATGTGTGTTTATGTCTTGGTTGTTTTTTTTGTTTTGTTTTGTTTTGTTTTGTTTTTTGGTTGTTGTTGGTGGTGGTTTTTTGGTTTGTTTTTTTTGAACAATGACAGAAGGAGATTCAGACTGACCAGGGAGGGAGAACATGAGCTCTTGCATCTGTGGTAGCAGGAAAATTCTATGGCTTTTCTCTGCAGATCTCCGTTGTTCTTATAAGTATGAATGAATTAAGCTTACCAGCACTGTTTCTGAGGTTGTTTTTTCCTGTTTTTCAAAGTTGGAAAGGCAGGGGTTGAACAATATACTCAGTACCATGCAGGAAAATTTTGGAGGAGCCAGATGTAAAGGGCTGGAAACCTCAGACCCTTTATTCAGAAGTCCTTCACATGTTCACAAGGTGAAATCCCTGTCCCTATAGGAGGGTTTCCTGCTGCTCTGTGTAGAGCCTCAGAGCAAAGGGGCCGTAAGCTGTGGGTCTGTGAGCGTGGCTGTTGGCACAGCTGGATGTGTGGGAAAAGTGTCCTCAGGGACAGCAGAACCAGCTACCACTGCTTGGCTCTACCCAGCTTGATAGCACATGCCTTTGTAAGCAGGACATAGTCCTTAAAATAGAAACAGAACACTTGTGTAATATGTGGGCAAATATTTTTTTTTCCTTTTGTTTTCTGTCTGAAAAGTCTTGTCAGAGTTTTTCTTTGCTGGTGGGAGGAGATCTCTATTACAGCCCCTTTGATTTTCTTCTGCTGTCCTGGGACTTAGTTTGGGGTCTGAACACAGATTAGCTCTGTTGCCTCCTGTAAGTGTCGCTAGCATCCAAAGGAACTGACTTCATTTTTCAAAGGAAGAGGGTTGCTGCACTGGAAAGGGCAGAGCATAAGCATTATTTAAGGAACATAGTGGAGCTTGATCAGCCTCAGTTTTAAAGAGCTCATCAAGGGTAGTGTACAGCATCCTTTTAAAAGTTCAGTCTCTTCATTTGCTTTCTCCTAGAGTAAAATGGGGATGCTTGTCCAGACATAGCAGTATATGCCTGAGTGTTTTCACAAGAAATGTCTAGATCATTAAATATAATGGGTCTCAGCTGCAGTTTTGATCACTGAAGCATGCACACAATTCATCACAGCAAATTAGGTACGTCTTTGTAACTTATCTTTCTGCAATTTGCTGGCACTTTTAGGAAGCTGAAACTTATATAGTATATGCTGCAGAAGCCATTTCAGATAAAATATTCCGTGTTTATTGTTGGAGAACAAGGATTCCCTAACAACAAAAACATGGAGCAGTGTATGTTTCTGCTCCTGCATCTTGCAGAACCAGCGGTAGTACCAGCAGAGATCCCCAGCCACATTCATTA
The DNA here is from genome assembly GCF_003031625.1 of Empidonax traillii. Classification (NCBI taxonomy): domain Eukaryota; kingdom Metazoa; phylum Chordata; class Aves; order Passeriformes; family Tyrannidae; genus Empidonax; species Empidonax traillii. The sequence goes on from NW_020955252.1 coordinate 1,416,642, forward strand.
TTTATATATTTCAGTGAATTTCTTGTCTGCAGTAAAAGAGATATAAGCTTCAACATCAGACTGTGCCAAATTCTATCCTACAGCCCATTCAGAAACCTGAGGCAGCCGTGGTTCTCAATCATTGCACAGCCCATTTATCTGATTGGAGTTTTGTCCTCTCTGCCTTGCTGAAATGTTGCTTGTTCTTTAAAAGCTGAGTTTGACCTTTGGAAAGAAAAGGCATTTGCTATTTTAATTTTAGGGTTTTTTTTTTAGAGAGAACCTGAACCCGCTTAAATGGAAATTGGCATTCAAAAGCAGCACAGTTATTGAAAAGCATTTACTTTATTACTAGAAGAGAACAGACGCTAGTAGACTCGAAAATTACATTTCAGTGAATTCATCAGTTTCAGTCACTAGTTAGTCTGCGAACAGATGGATATATCTGTAGCAGTTAACATGAATTTATACCCTGGATTTTTACATTGGCTTTAAGAGCACTGCTACCTTTGTTGCTGGCTAGAAGGGTTTGGAGATGTATTTTATTTTTCTGAAAGAGGACATGGTTGTTTCTAATTGCAGAGATTTCTTACATCATAGAAAGCACCTCAGTTTTCAGAAATGTGAATGATATATAGCTTTTGTGTAAGGAAAATGTTGTAAAAGAATCCCCAGTACAGCTGCTGCAGAAAAAAATAAACATCTTGGCCTAAACCTAGATAAACCCCCATGGACTGAGAAAATAATTTTTAATAACCAGATATTTTTAACTCTTTGTATGAATATAGTAATCACAGTTGCCTGTATTTGCATTTAGGGCCTGCCACAGTCTAATTGCTTGTCCCCCCATCCCCTCCCCCAAATTTTAAGGCTCCTGGTTAACCGAGCAATGCATTAAGCACTCCCATCTCCAAAACAGAAAGAAATATCGCCCTAGCCTCTACTATGTGGCATCTTTAGGTTTCAGGGATTTCGTTTAAATCTGAAATTTATGTCCAGGAGAAATAAATTATTAGATTGTAAAAGCAGCTGGGGAGGGAGTAAATATAGTCTCTTTTGTCCTCTATATCATTTCCCCAGGAAGATAATAAATGTGTGGCAAGCGTCTTGTGTTTCCTCGGTCATACAAATGTTGTGTGTGTGTTGTATTTCAGACGTGAAGCCTGAACTCCAGACAGGAAATCCTGGAGTGATACTATACTGCTGTTGCCTACTGCTGATGGTGGAGTCCCCATCACTTATTGTTAGAAGGAATCTGAAAAATAATCTCATGGAGAAATTTGAAAGGCCTTGAGTGCACCTCTGATTTGGAAGGAAAAGATTTAGGGTGTAATCCCAGGGTTTATCTCCTCAGACAGTGAAAGGCAGTGGGTGCAGCGGTTCCACCCCTGGTTGCTGGAGCGAGCTGAGGACAGGGGTCCTGCCCTGTGACTCCATGCTGAGGGCCAGTTTTTCCAGGGGGATTTTAAAGATCATAGTAGAGACTCCTGCTAAATCCTCACTTACCTGTTCTCATTCCTTTGTGAGGTCAGATACATGGAGCAAGCATGATAAGTGGCCAGGAAAAAATGGGGCCTGGGAAGAGCAAAAGGAGGAGGAGCTGTTAGAAAGTCAGTAGTTTGCTTGCCTTTCTGCACCTGGGCGTGGGTACAGGGCTGTCACTGCCTGCACCTTCGTGCTCTTGTCGGGAAGGCTGTCGGTATTCTCAGTCCAGCCTATGCTCAGGGACCTGAAAAAGGCCCTGGAACAGCTTTGCTCCTTGCTCTTTCTGAAGTTGCTTCCAGAGAAGTATATTCAATTACATACTAAACTTTGTGTGATTGATACCCTGCCTTAACATCATATTTTGAGAGTAGTTTTATACCTCCCTTTGACCAGAAGAGAAAGGAAGAAAGATAATATAATTTAGGATACAGCTTGTTTCCAGGTTGTGCCTGTTCTGCATATGTGAAATGAAACAGGGCTGGGTGTGTTTGGTGTAGGGCTGGGTGCACACGTGCAGTGACCCGAACTGTGCAGGAACTGAGTGCACAGATTGTTAATGTTCTCTTTTTCTTGTTTCATGGTAATGGAATAACTTACGACATGCTAAACTGTCTATCCTCAATGAGGTGATGGGGCTTTGTTGGAAGAATCTAGATGATAGAGCTAAAACTGAACGTGCTGATGGGATCAGTGCTGAGACAGCTCGTGGCTCTGTGTAAGGTCAGCTGGGGTTCAGCAAGGCTCTGTCACCCCAACTCTGCGTGAGCCAGACCAGATTTGGCAGCAGCAGTCCCAAGTTTATCACTCAGCTGTGCTTGAGCTGATTCACTTTGGAATGTCTCGTGTGTCTTCTGTGCCACATCCTGGGCAGGTGGGACAGACACCCTGAGGTCGCCTCAGTCTGCAGAACCAAATTGCCTTGGCTTTGCACTGTGCAGGAGCAACACCCACACTGTGCCAGTCCTGGGGGGACACTCCTGCCTGACCACCCAGCCTCCTCATTTGTTTCTGCTGCACAGTTAAACCTGAATAAATTGCCATGGGCATTGAGGTTTGGCTGTGTCTGGCATATCTGTCATCGGTGTGTTACATTATTGTGTCTTCAAAAGGAGCAGTGAGGTAGTTTAGAACATATTTACTTCTGAAAAATTTGTCCTCCTTTGGGGCCAACACATGCTCTTAGTCTTTGCATGAAATCACAATTGTTTAAAATGTGGCATCTTGCTGTTTAGAAGGCAGATTTTCCAGAGACCAGTGACACTGCTGTAATGGAGTAGCACTGGCGGAAAATCCCATTTTTTAACCCAGTTGTTTCACACAAGTGCAACAGCAACGTTGCCTTGCTGTTTTGTTCTGTGATGCCTTGGAGGAGATGGTTTGTGCTGGTGATATTTTTTCCCCTCTTTTCCTTACAAGAGCAAATCCTGTATGACTTTCACTCTCCTAGCTCCTCTGGGGTCAGTTTCTTGAGGCAGTGGGCACTGGGCTGAGCACAGTCCTGTCTGCAGATTTCTGCTGTGCTGGTGGCATCTATACTAATGGGGCAGCATGTAAAGCACTTCTGTGACTGTGGCCTTGCTATTTTATAGTAGAGCCACTTGCACTGGAGGATTTTTATTCCCCTTTTGGAATGAGAACCGGCAATAACAGCAATAGTGTCCAAGGCGACAGGTCAATGACAGCCATTTTGTCAGTCTGAGCAGTTCGTGGGGGCCACGTGACAGGAATATGGTCCTTTACACCAGGAATACCTAACTGGTGCAGGGAAAAAAGCTACAAAAAGTAATCAGATGGTGTTCAGTGACCCTTACCATACCAGAGAACAGCAGAGCAAGTTTTAGGTCCATCTTTGAATTTCCTGGCTTTTGTTTGGTTATATTCCCACGGAAACAATCACTCAGTGAAGCTTTGTCTATGCTTTTTGACTTGTGACTGCTGAAGTTATTATGGAAAGCATTTCCTTTTTGCTCTGAGTATTTTTTGAGAAAAGAGAGTGTGAGAGGACACCATCCTGGTCCTATAATAAAGACCCAATCAGCAAATCATTTAGTGTTTAAAGGAGTCACAAATTGTTCCACAATGATTATGCCAGCCCTCACAGAAAGGAACAATTAACTGGCTTCGGCAATGTGATTTACCTTAGATCAAGGAGGGATTAATGAGGTAAGCTTCAGATAGGCTTCTAAGAAATCAACAATTCATGCTTTTGAGAGGAATACTTAAGAAGGATTCCTGGAAAATAGTGTTCCTCTTGCAAATGGTTTTGAAACGTTGCTTCCCTGAATAGCACCAATAAGCAGATAAAAACAGGTCAGCCCTGGGGCACGCATTGAGGTTTTTGGTGTAGCAGAGGCAAAGGAGTGTACTTGTGGACAGGAGATGCTTTCTTCAATTAGTGTGGCTTAGATTTGAAAGTGGACTGGAAGTGGGGTGTTTGCATTCTCTAGGACAGCTTTAGGGGGTTATTTCAGAGCCAGGCAGAGGACATTTGTGCTGCTGCATGCCGGGTTTGTGACGCATCAGTGGAGCCACAGGGGTGGCAGTGACGCTGAGCATCTGTAGGACCAGGTTCCCAGAAAACCATGGACTTACCAAGCCCAGGTTAAAGCACCAAGTGTTGTCAGCAGAGTGGTGTGCTTGGATCCTGCAAGCCCTTTCTGTTCTTGGAATTAGCGAGGGCTTTGGGATCCAGTCAGGGAGAAACAGTGGGGCTGAGGGGGGAGTGAAGGAATTCTAAAAGTATTCTGGTTTCTTGGCCTTCTGACAATAGTAATTAAATTTGTCCCTCTCCCTTTATATTTAGGAAGTATAAGTTTTTTCCTTCAGCTTATTTTGATCTTGCTCATGGCATACTGGAGACTGCAAGTCACAAGGATGCTGATAAATTTGCATTTCTGAGTGAAATTCTCAGGAGCGTGTGGTCCCTCAGGACAGGTATTATTAGCTCCCTGGTTTCATTGGGTGCCTCAGTGAATCACGGTGTGTTTACAGCTAGTTTCTCTAACAGAAGACTCTGGTTATCTCTTAATAATGTATTCCTCTGTGGTTTTTATTTCCAAAGTCCTGTGGTAAGGAGATTTTCCCAAAGGCTTCGCTTTGCTTTTGTGCTTCAGCATTTTATCCAGTGTTTTTGGAAAGAAGCATATACTTTTTGGTGAGGCACTTAATCGAATATGAGAGGCTATGCCAGGCTTAGTCTGCACTCGGAGTTCACTTGTAATAGGCTTGCCTTGGTTTATTCTGAGTTTTTAGGGAAGAATAGAAGGAGATGGCAGGTCTAGAAGACTGATGATACAGAATTATTAGTCTCAAGTGGAAAGGGGAAAGCATGTTAGGTAAGTTGTCAAAGTCTGATTAGGACTAAACAACCTGAATTAGAAGCGAAATTAAATTCATAAATCATGTAATAACCCTTAGCTGGTGTGAGAAAAGGCTGGGGCTGGGAGAAAAAAAATAACTCCAAGAAAGGTATTTGTATAAAAGTGTAATTTTTCAAACCAGAATAACACAGAAATGCCAATCAATATTCATAATATTCAATACATTAAAATGAAGAGAAGCAGTGTAATACAGCGATAAAACAGAGGGAGTGTGTTGCTGGGCGCTGCAGCCCGGCAGCACAGCCCCAGTGCAGAACAAAGGCCGGCAGCGGGCGGGGATGCCTCTGGCTCTGCAGGGGCTCTGCAGACCCACACCCGGGCAGCTGCTTTTCAGTGTAGGAGCATTCCAGCCACGGGCAGAGATTTATTAATAAAAACCAGTCAGCATTTAGTCACTCACATGTGGAATGGCTTTTTTGCCCTGTAAATATTTTATGAGTTCTGAACCTTCCCATTGACTCCAGATGAAGTGCCAGGTCCTGGTCTCCGGAGGAACCAGGCAGGTTTTTGGGGGCCGCATCCCCAGCTGAGAAGGCACTGGGGGTCTGCTCACCCTTCCCAGTGAGTACAGAAACTCTGGGGGTGCCAGGGGCAGCTCTGTCCTGGCACAGGAGAGTATTTCTGTGTCCCAGTACCAGTGAAAGGTGCATTTGGCCCAATCATGTGCAAGCATCAGAGTGACTCAGGAGTGGCTATTTCTGTTGAATACAGGCAACTTTGCTTTTCAGGCGACACCAAACCTCCAGGCATATTTTCTTAGACACTCAAAATGATTTTTATTTTTTTCCTGGTTCAATAACTTGTAAAGGACAGCTTTCTACCTGCATTTGTTGAAGTGCCATCTCAAAGTGTGCTGACACAGGGACTGACTGACACATGGCAAGTTATCAGATGCTCAGAGATGAAGGAAGCAGTAACACAGGCAGCTGTTGCCTTTCACAGAGGATGTGCCACCTTTCGTTTGCCTCTACTTCCATTTCAAGCGATCCTTCACATAAAGAAGGGACATGTGAACCTGTCTTGCTTGACAATTTTTTTTTTTTATTGCATACCATGATAACTTGGAGTTCACCTGTTACAAGCATTTTATGTAGTGGGTAAAGTACCAAGGGAAAGGAAAGAAGTAATACTGTGCTGCCTGAAAAACTACAATCTAAACATATAAATGTCACTGGGTAAGAGTTACCTGAAACAACTGGAAGGGCAATTAACACCTGGTTTTATGGGAAACATTGGTTACCACTATCAGTTTTAATGAAGTGTATTAACTAAATTGTGTTCTGAGTATTCATTCAGCCCTGTTTATGGCACACTCTTGAGTACATTTACTGTTTGTCAGAAGTGCAAACTAGTGAACATATGAGGCTTTAAGACAGGCCATCTGTTAGTCTTAGACCCTTGGATAATTGTCAAATAGTTCTAAAAATAAGCACATACAAACTACAAGGGGGTGCAAAGGTGATTTTTCTTTAGAGTCTGATAGCAAAGGGAAAGTAGCAAAGAAATTAAAAATAAAAATAAATAGTTTTAATCTGTAAAGCAAGCTTGCTTTCTTTTCTCTCCCTTTCTCTCTTTCTGTTTCTCTTCTCACACTCCTTCCTCTTCAGTGTGCCTTTTTTTTTTTAATTTAGTTTTTTTCCACTTGGTCTTCTGGGTCATGGCATCCCTTGAATGCCTCTCCAGTTTAGGATTAAAGCACCACCAATTTAAGGCTCACAGCTTTCTGTAGAGAGCATAATCTCCAGTGGCTAAAGCAAGGGTCGCCTTGTGTCCTCTGCCTAAAGTAATCCCTTTATAAAGTCAAGGCATAAAGATTTTCATCTTTATGGATTGCCTTTAGAGGGAAACAGTACCTGTGCACATACGCGTTTGTGCTTATGGATATATAATGAGGAATAACAGCTGAGAGATTTTTGGACCAGTTTGAATTCAAAAGATGTAAAACATTGAAAAAAAGAAAGCTGCAGATGGTATTTCGTAAATATTTAGACACTCCAACTTCTGTTTGTAGCAATTTGGAGGTTTTGTTTTGTCTTTTTATATATATATATGTTCAAATGTGAGACTTCAGCCTTTGCTTCAAGTCAGCGCCTGATTCCGAGGTTCAGTTTTTGTCTGGCAAGCTGTGTGTGTTGGTAGTCAGAGGAGGGACTGATTTCCCTCCCCAGCCCTGCTCCATAAGGGGCAGAGGAGAGAGAATGGGGAACAGGGGGCACAGCCCCAAGACCCTCGTCTCTGGGCTTGGAGTCAGACAGTGCCTGAAGCCGGGGTACAAACCTGGGCATGGAGGTGGTGAGAGGCAGGGAGCTACTGCTTGGGCTCTCACCTGGGTTTGGAGGACTCCCCACACTTTGGGAAAAAAATACTGGGATTTATAGGTCACCCAATGGCTAATGACCAGGTAATTTTCATGTCTGCTGTTTGTCACATGAATCTATTATCTTCGTAATTCTTGTTGAAATTATTTAAGGAACAGTTTCTGTTCATTTTCATGGGATTTGAAAGGGGAGAGAGAGGCTTTATGGCCTTTCATCAGAGTCCCAGTCTCTGCGTAACACTGCAGAAGGCTTATGAATTTCACCTGAGGGTGGTGGGCATCACTAGCCTTGTTGGGCCATTTCTTCTTAACATATGGTCTTTTAGGTGTATATGCTCATGCACATAGACAATATACTTGTAAACGGCTGGTACAAAATATCTAAATCCGTAACAGATGCATAATGGCACTATAGACTGGATGTGTTATAGCCCCAAACCATTATCACACCCCTCACAGTTGCATTTTATTTTTTTCACCTGCTCCTGTGTAGTACACCTGTGACTTGTTGGCAGTGAGCGTCGCTGCAGTGTGGGAGACTCCCAGCTTGACTGCCTGGCTTGGAGCTTCGCTCCATCATGTGCTGCTTTTTTGTGTGTGTTTTTTTTCTCTCGATCTTTATACAGCTTGTAAGAGTTCTTTGAACTGCTGTAAGTGATCATCTTTCAAGCCTGATGCTTTCCTTCTTGACACAGTGCTCTGAAAATGGAGATTGTCATGCCAGTGTTTTCATAATCGTGCATGTAGAGAAACAGAGAAATATTCATTGTGAATGTCCTGCACAAATGGCTTGATCTGCATCCAGAGGGCAGGCAGGGGGTGTCCCCAGGGAAGATCTGGAGAGCAATCAGTATCTACACGGACAATAATCAACCATTCTTTGAAATCTTTTTATTTCCTGCAATGTCCGTCGCCCTGTTCTTGGTCACAGACTCTTCCATAAATGGTTCATTTGGGGATTGTGCAGCCAGTAGAAAATTCCACTTAAACACTGCGACAGCCCCAAGGCTTGGGCTAGTTGCATTTTTCCCACTGTTGTAGCTATTGTAATTGCTATCCATTTTGCATGATTATTAAGAGAAGAAAAGAATAGGTTTTCCAACCTTGTCCTATAAATAAGCTGTGACTTACTTGATCTTGACAGGTGACTTAGTGCTGCTGTAGAGTTTTCCAGCTGCAATAATGTCTCAGAATGATGTATTCAGTGGGGTATCAGCTGTGAGCCGCGTGTAAGCCAGGGGGTCTAACAGGAGCTGGGAAGAACCATTTTTACTGTTCAGCTTCCAAATGACGTCCTGCCTCCTGCCGGCCTCCAGACACCTCCGTGTATGGATGGCATTGTGAGCCGGTGGGCATGTGCGAACACACGCACCAGTGTGCCTGGAGAGCCTTCCTTTTTGTGGCTGCTCAGTTTTCCTCTGGAAATCACCACTAAGCTTTCTTTTTTTTTTTTTTTAAACTATAACTTCTGGAGTTGAAAAATCATGCCTGAGCTTTTTCCTGCCAGCCCAACCTGCTGCTGGAAAGGTGGGCGAAGTTTCCTTACGCTACTTGGCTAGAAGCATTCCTGTGGTATCACGTTTCAAAATGCTCCTTCCCTTCTGGTCTTTATATTTTCCTTCTGCTGCTTGGAACAGCCCAGTGTAGCATCGGGGTCAAAGCTGTTTCTGCTAAATCAAAGGGTTTCTCAGGACCGGGATTTACATGTTTTTCAATTGCTCCAAAAGTCTGGTCAGCCAGGGAAATTTTTTGTGTCTGTGGGCACACACAGAAGTGCCTAACAAAGGTATTTGGAAAAGCATGGGTCAAATACACAAAACACACATGTGAGAGGAGATACATGAGCCCTGAACACCTTAGATGTTTTCTGACATCTGCAAAGCACAATTGCAATAAGCTGCAGATGCATGGGGCACAGGTTACCAGACTTTTTTTGTAAAGTATGTTTGTATGGTCTCAAATACATTTTAATAGGTGAGAAACCTATACTGGTTGCAGAGGATACAGGTGGGCTTTCATGGGAGTTTTGAACACACACAGTGGTGGTTATGCAGGCTTTATCTTGTGCTTACCAGCACCCAGGTTTGTAGGACTTAGTGTTTGTGCACATGGCTTGTGCAGGACTTGCTCAGAAAGGCAGTGGAAGGATGTGGTGCACACAGGCTCTTGTGTCCGAAGGCATTGCAGACTTGTGAGGTCCTGTATAAAATGTGGCTCTGCCTATTAACTACTTGGTCTGGGGACTGGCCAGTATATTGATTGTCTGTATTGCATGCATGGGGAATAAATGGTGCGTTCCTGAGATACGAAGACAAAATCGAGAATTATGTATGGGAAATGTTTTGGGGTTGTTTTGGGGTTTTTTTTTTCAGTCCTAGCCTTGTGGCACAGGGACCTGACCCAGCTCTCAATGGCTGAAGCATTTGAGTATAATTTGTTTGGTTTTTGACAAGCTCTGTTCACAAGCCCAGTATATGCCTTGCACAAGAGTGCTCAGAACATGTTATTAGCTGATGTTTGAGGTGGGAGGGCTCACCACAAAAGCTTCATTATCAGATTTAGAGCCACATACCATTCCTTTATTGACCTGCCTGTTGTAATCAATGCAGCAGCCACACAAGTTTGAAATCATGTTCCCTGACTGTAGACCGTGTGTCATGCATCCAGTGCTGATTGTGCATTATCTTTTAAATGACACTGCCTAACTAAGTATGGATTTGTCTACCACAAATAACCCTTCTTTCAATTTGAAGATGGTAAACCTTTCAGGTTTTTTTATTGATATTCAGGATGACCTAAAAATAGAATTGTAATGAAGTGCACAAGGAATGGCCATTGTTAAAATGCCAAGGAGTGTGTCTGAGCACAGAGAGGCCTGTGTATTCTTTCACATTTTCATGCTTCCCCAGTTAGGTTTAGTGGGCAAGCTTCTTGTCAGTGCTGCCATTGTGTGTGCAGGGCTCCATGCAACCTCTTCCATGAAGTCATTGTTAGACTTGAAAATAACATCCAGCACTGCAAAGGTCATCCCTTCTTGAGGCCAGGAAAATTTCCATGTATTAAAAGCCACTGGATTTTATGTTTGGTGATGTTATATTGTCTAAAAGCAAAGGACTTTCAGCTGTCAATTCACATACAGTAACTCAACTTCTGGTTTGTGGTCCTGAAACATTTACCATCACAGACTGGGGTGTGCTCAGAGGGCCGGTGTTATGGTAAACAAATAGTTGCTTTGTGATATCACTGGCTGTTGGTATTTCACTTCTCAAGGGCTCCATCCGTGAGTGTGGTGGCTGTGGCTCCTCTGCCACCCCAGTGATGTGGCCGGACCCCAGCCTGGTATCTCCTGCCCGGACTGCTCGCACTTCCCATGCAGCCCAATTCCCACCCCAGCACCGCAGAGAACTTTGGCCATCATTTAGGAACTCAGCAGCACTTCTGACACCTGGTGGTCACTTTTTGGGAGTGCACAGTCCAGAAATGCTCCTGCCTGCATACGGGGTCACGGCTGCCGGCCCCACATCGCCAACCACCCATTAGCTCTTTGCACAGGCGCTTTCCATCAGGGAGATGTCATCTCTGGAAAAAGCGAAGGATCGCGCTTTTTTCCTGCTCAGGATGTAGATATGGATAGTGTAGAAGGACCAGATGATTTATGAAAAGTTAAAATATCTTACTTTATTTTAAAGCTTCATCATTGTAAATAAATAATTAGATTCAAAATTCATTTTGTCTTTAAAAACTTATTCTTCAAGCTGGCGGACTTGCCCAGCTCTGTTATTAGGCAGATGGAGAGTAGGAAATTGCCTGGGCATAAAATAATGCAAATTAATTTTTATATTTGAGGATGCTGGGGACCTAGCTCAAGAAAAGCTTACTATGAAGCACTTCTCTATTTGCTCAAATAATTGGATAATCACACAAATAAACCTGAGCTTATGTGTAGGACTGGGGTTTTAGTCAGAACACAAAATGTAGGTGAATTGGAACTGCTCTAAAAATACGCTTCCGAGGTTGGCTCCACAATTTATTGGCTCCTACACAAAATGGCAAGACAGGTCAGCATCCTCTGAGGTGAGATACTGTGATGACATGAGGCTATTACAAATCCACCAGAAGGAAAAAAGGGAACAAAAGAGACTCTAAACTGCTGAAAGAAATGTGTAGAGCAAAGTCAATTCTTTAAAGAGATTTAACTTCTGGGTTACATGTCCAGCCTTTTTTCTGCTGGGAATATTACCCTGGTGCCTGAGCGGGCGGTTCAGCTGTTATTGCCGAAGTATTTCTTGGACTGAGAAGTGTGTGTCACAATCTGGTGTCTCTTGCTGCCAGTACTTGCACCCGGTACTAGTGAGAATAAAAGAGTAAAATATGGCAAGGGTTCCCCCTGCGATTCAGATTTTTTTTTCTTTTTTTTTGAATTTTTACAGTTAAGGGAATCCCTAAAGGCAGGGTTTTTTGCCCGTGAAGTATTACCATTTTCTTTATATGTACTGGGGTGGGGGGGAGAGAAGAAGCCTGCATGGCTGTACTTGGCTTGTAGCATTTTTTTCTAAGTTCATGCCAGCATTAACAGATCTGTCAGAACAAAGCAAATGTGTCATATTGGCAGCTGTTACTTATGAGTACTTTTTCTTTATTGCATTTTGTTTTGTAATAATTGAGAAGCTTTTATGTTGAGCTCTGCATAAATGGTACTGAGTGGGAGGGTATGGGCATGCTTTCTATTATTCTGCCCCTCATGCATGTCTCCTTTTTTCGTCTTTCCAGAACCACACATTGAGCCAGCACGCACAGTGAGCCACTGGCACTACAGGACACCTCTCTGCAGAAGACTTGACGGTGGCACAGTGGGGAGGACCATTTGAACATTACATCCAATCAAAGTGTCATTTGCAACCCAGATGTAAAACTCTAATGATTTGGCCATGAGGCGCTGCTATTATAAGCAGCTGGAAATGAATATTAATGGAAGAGATTAAAAGTATTCCATGCTCAGTATTTTTTATTGTCCTGCTTCAGCTAGTGTACTTTAGAGCTTCTGCTTCTGACTGAATTTATAGTGTTAGATAAATCTGCTTTGATGCTGTTGCCCTTTGTTGCTTCTTGTATTATATTGATAGTTAAAGATTAGGTGTGATTTTTTTCTTTTTCGTTAACTGCTTTTTAATTGCAATTTTAGGTAACTGTGCATTGTGATGTGATTGCTTGGCTATTGTCTGAATATTTCTTTTTAATTTTTTAATTAAAGACTAATGCTTTGATTGGATTTGCCAGTTCACCGGACAGTGATTAAAACTATGTAATGAATATAATCGGTTTCAGTGCAACTGGATGGTCTGCTTTATAAATGTGACTTAATCTGATTGCAATAACTAGTACAGTTCAATAAAGGGAATACACGAGCTTAGCGTCAGAGGTTGTCTGTCTGTCAGTGCCTGCTGCATCGCCGCTGCCGGCTGGGGTGTCTGAGCCACAGGGATCACTCACCCGACGGTGGAGAGCGTTCTGCAGCCCAGGAGGAAGGAAGGCTGGGAGAAACCAACAGCCATGTTCCTGTGTCTGGCATTGTGTTCACTTCTGCATGCGCCTTCCAGGCTCCACGGTAGGTTGAGGTGAGGTAAGAACATCTATGAAAGGGTCCTTCTAGCTTATGATATTCTTGATTTTTACTGAAGTCAATAAGAAAGGAGGGATCTGACCTATAGCTGCCTTTACCCTTCCTCTGTGCTTCTTTGTTCCAATATATTAAAAAATTTAAAAAGAAGCTTTTTGAATGGAACACAAATGCACAGATATTGGATTAGGCCTTGCAGACTGTGGTAGGAGGCTATATATTTTCACCATGTGGACTTCTAGGCCCCCAAGTATTGTAGCTCTGTGTAGCTGCCATTAGGCAGCCTAACAGAGCCAATTACCAGGCTCTCTTTTACTGTTTTTAAACTTAGCATATGGTTGTGAGGTAAGTTATATTTCCAGTCAGAGAAACTTGTCATTTTAAGGACCATGGACACCTCTGGAAAGTCAGAGAGATGCAGTTCTCATGGTGTCTCCAGCTTTAATGAGTCATAATCATCATGAAAGATGTTCAGCAGTTGTGACAGCTGAAATGATGCGGTTCCCCATTCCCACGATGTACAAGGCTTCACAAGACTGTGACACAGGAACATGCACAGTCAGAGCCTTTCAAAATTGCTGCACTGAACTAGAGCACAACTGGTTGTCATTGGGCCGTGTCTGGGCTTGGAGCATGTAAGTGGTATTTTGTAGGAAAAATGTTTTCAAGAATGTGTAGTCAATGCCCAAATTAGTTCATATATTGAGCTAATTAACGAGTGCAAGGGCACAGTTTGTTGACACTGCAGATGATGTTTTCAACATTTAGATCGCTGGTGGTGCTGATAGTCATGTTGTACACACATGGCTCCTTCGGGACAGTGGGACATCCCACATGTAAGTGAATGCTACTGGGCATAACCAAAGTAGGGTCATCCCTACAGCAGGAAGCACCAGAGCTGTCCTAGCTTGAAAAAACTTACAACTTTCTTTAAAAAAATGAAGTAATGTCCCATTTGGGACAAATGATTGATGTTCTTTATTCTGCTGACATAGCATTGCATGAACAGTCAGAAAGAGTTTAGGCTCAAAATTTTGGCTTGTGATAAGTTTGTGAACCCTAAATAAAGGAAAACTAGGAACTACTTTCCTTAATTCCAAAGAGGGCAGTTCTGTTTGCATCTAGATAATTCTTAGCTCACTGTTTCTGCAACAAAATCATTGTACTAAAATGATCCATTTCTAGAAAAAAAAGAGTAAACTTTATACTTGATTATTTCTGTGTAAGACATATTTACAGGCTGAAAAATCAGTTAATGAAATCACCGGTTCATTGTTTCCATTCGTAATGTATGCATGATTCTAACTCAATTGCAAGATTTTAAGATGGGAAATGTAAAAGTGTCTTGCAGTACAGGCTCGCAGGCATTCCCTTGCAAGAATAGCTGGGAATGTACATCAGCTGCTGTGACAACAGTTCCTGTACCATCTTCCCCATGCTAAAAGAGAGGTAGCAGGTTCCCACAATGGAGATATTGAAAAGGAAGGCTCTTTGCCTGACACTGACTTTAGAATGATGCTTGATCACTTCTGGGCAAGCCTTCTGAAACGAAAAAGATGTAGGTTTCTGTCTTCAGGAAAAGGTTCTGTGTTAGGAATCCTGAGAGTTGAACTGATGTTTCCACACAACTCTTGAGTGCTGCTTTAGTGCTGTATTGAAGCACATGCCTTTGTCTCATCATCTCCCTGCTGACTAGTTAAAACTAGGTGCATAGTCACTGTGCTGAGATGGGGAACTCCCCACATGGGAATCCTGTTCTGAACTGCATAATTTCCCCCCCTGTACTGGAAACATGAACATGGGGCCAGGGTGCTGAGGCTGACGCTCAGCCTGGCAGTGCCAAGCTGGCTGCTGTCTAAGCTGCATCTTTCATCTGTCCTGAACCCTGATTAGACTATGGACAAGGAGGGAGGAAAGGAATAGTTTGGTTTTTCACCCAGCATTTAAAAGGTAAGGGACCCCAAAGCACGAGAGTGAGGTCTATGGTTCTGCTTCATCATCTTCCTCCCTTTTGGCATATGAGCTTCACTTATGACCAGGCTGGAGAGTAGGGCTGGACTACGCCCCAGGGGCTGGGAAAAATTTGGTCTGTGATCCTCCTTTGCTTTGGAATCCTACAGTACTTGGGTAATATTTGAACACTAATGGACAAATGCTGCTTCTCGAAAAATTTTCTTTCCTAAGACAATACGTACAAATGTGCAGGGAATCTACTCTGTTGTTTTGTGGTATTTTTGAGATTACCAGGCCCGTATGAACAATCATCATTACATCACAGCACATGCTGCAATGGCAAGGGATGATGCTGTCTTGATATCTGCTTGCTTAGGAGCCAAAGAAATCCAGTTTGGGTGTGGGGGTGTAAGCTACTGCAAGGAAGCAGAGGGAGAGCCGCCCACTCTCCTGTTCCTGCCATGGAGCTGCATGTGCAACATGCTGGACATCTGCAACTCCCAGAGGTGGTCTTTGTCCTATATCAGGGTGCAGCAGTGGTGTTTGACCCTGTTTTCCAAGGCCTGAGCCTCCCCATGCAGAGCTGTGCCAGGCAGGGGGCCGGGGGCAGAGCTCTGCAGCACAACGTGGGGGCTTTGTCTGGTGCTTCCCAGGCGACAGTTTCCTGTGCCTCTGGTCCCACTGGGGAGCGGGAGCAGAGCAGCCTTGCACTGGTACAAAACACAGCTTTGCTGGCATAGCTGCAATCACACCAGGGAGTGCTTTGCCAGGGTAGTATATAGTTCCTGTATCCGTTAAAAGCTCCTAGGGAAAAGAGAGCCTAACTGCAGGTGGAGAAAAGATAATATCACAGCTTCTGGTACACGTCTGAGGTTTCACCCCCTTTTTCTTAGTGGCCAAGAAGTGCTGCTGAAGGCATTTGGAAAACAGTCAGAAACATTGGCTGGGAGGCAGCTATATTTCAACAGCTACAGCACATTGAAAATGGGCTGGAGAGCCTTTCCATAATCCCCTTGATGTTTCCCTGCCTTTCTCTGTAACTCACAGCTTCTGTGTGGTGGTGGTGCAAAAACGGACTGGCACAGGCTGTTCAAGGTGTGGGCGACATGTATCACTCACAGGTAAGTGCAAACCAGAATTGTTGAAATTCTGGCTGAGGATGGGCTTTAGGCAAAATGTCACTTTATGATCTGAGTGGCACTAAAGCCAGTACGGTGTTGGAAACCATGAAAAATCTTAAATATGTAATGAAATGTGGTACAGGCAGTTTAATATCTTCAGGTTTAGACAAACATTGAAATATGAGTTGATATTAACAATGGATTAATAAGGGACTTGTAGTCTGTTGGCTCTTATGCGCTGAATGATCTTTGCATTTAGCTTAGCTACATACTCACACATGCAAAAACCATTGAAATACTTAGTCAAGAATTAGCAATCAGTACCAACAGGTGAAGTATGGTCTGTCTAGGCAGCTTTAGACATTTGTGTTCTGTTCAGTGCTTCTGTATATAGTTGTCTGATCTACCATCTTCAGCAAGGGATCACTGCTTTTGGTCAAGTGCCTTGGAGTTTTGGAAAAAGCAAGTGTTTAGCCAATTGCCTCCCAAAGAAAGGCACAGAAAAGAAATTTGGGGAGCATTTGAGGGAGTGAGCAACCAGTCACTTTTTGCTGTAGCATCTTTGAGTGGACGGGGGAAGGTCACCCTACTAAGCAGCAGTTGAGAGGGCGTATGAAAGGGAAAAATCATGGGGCCAAGGAGGGTGTCCCTCTACATATTTCCTACCCTCCAAGAGGAGTTAATAGAAAACCCAGCCTCTGGCGGCCATTTGTGCAGTGAATCTGCTCATCCTATGTCCAAAGTGTACAAGTCACTTTCTCCTACTGATGTCTAAGAGTAAGTGGGAGTTTGGTGTGTTTGTCTGGCTTTTGATGTGTGAATCACTCTCTGGTATGAACAATGAAGACTTTTCCCATGGTCTGCTTAAACACTCTTTGTGTTTTGGCCCACACCCTAAAGCAGGGAGGTTTCTGCAATCCCCTCTCCACTACCAGCTTTAGTTAGGTTGGACAGAGGTGCAGAGGGCTGGGGGTACTGTGTCCCTACAGAACACTGTCAGCAGTCAGCCAGGGCAAGAACTCTGCAAGTGCTGTCATGGATGAAAGCGTGTGAGCTCAACATGGGTATGGCCACAGAAACCCAGATGGTGGGAGCTGCAGCAGCCACTGGGCTTTGGAGCTGCTGGGAGTGTGCCATGTTCTTCGTTGCTTTGTCTTTTTTCTTTTCTCCCCATTTTTGCCCCTTGTGAAATATTTTATTCTTAGTTTTACCTGTTTTTATTAAATTGCTGTCATCCTAACAACTGTAAGGTGCTTCCCCTGCAAATGGCAGCCAGGACTTGCCTTTTGATCTACCTGTTTGTGAATTATTGTAGCTTTCCTGAGGGCTTGGCAGATTAGGTGACAGAGGGAGACAGGAGGTGTCCAAAGGAGAAACACTGAGCACCCCAGAAAGTCAAGACAATGACTGATCACTGCCCAGGCTGCTGCAGAGTGTGATCTGTGCAGCCCTGAGAATGAGCTGCAGTTTAACCACGAGAGATTGCCCTTTCCTGAGGAAAAAAAAAGCAAAGCATTCCCTTGTGTCACGGGGTGCCGGGGAGGAGGGGGCTGGGGCCGGGGCCAGCCTCGTGTGGTGCAGCCCCTCACGCGGGCCCCGCTCTGCCGGCCCTGCCCGCGGCCTCTGCCCGTGCCGGCAGCGCTGCCCGCTGCTCGCCACGGCTGTCCCCTGCCTTCTGCCATCCCCGGCCATCTGTGTCCCCTCTGTGGGGGTCGCTCCGCCGCACAGCACCATTGTCACTGCCTTGCCCACACTTGGCCCTGCGCGGGGAGGTGGGTGCCTGCCATCCCCCGGCTTCGGCCTCCTCTCTGTGGCGAGGCCGGTGTGACGCTGTGGGGTTCTTTGCGGCGTCTCTTTTGGTTTTGTAAATCAAAACTTTCATTTTGTTTTCGGAAGCAGGTTAGTTCCATGCTGGATGAGGGAGCCAAGGTGCCCCGCAGGGTGGGCCGGTGGAGGGCACAGAGGCAGCGGCCTTGGCGGGGGCTCAGGCACCGCTCAGCCCGCGGCAGCCTCGCCTCGTGGGGATTTTGCCACTCTGCGACATCTGCGTGGGTGTCACAGCTGCCCTGTGAGAAACATCACGCTTCAGTCCTGCTTCTGAGGGCTTTAGGGATGTCCCCCGAGTAAAGTGATGCCGTGAAAGCATTTTTGCTATTTTACCCACACTTGGCTCTTACTGCTTTGTCTGTCTTTACAGCACAGTGCAGTCAACCTGCTCCAGCAGGTTGGAGAGGCAGTGCTGAGTGTTGCTGAACTGTGGGAGAATGTACAGATTAGGTTTTCTGGATTTTGCTCCTCCTAATGGTTCCAAATACATGTTGGCATTTAAAACCCTGGCATTTAAAGCACTGGTGGTGTCCTCAGAAAACAGGGACTGAGGAGAGAGTTCGTGGTAGGACTTTGTGTGTGAGAAATCCTGCCAAATGAGGCATCACCTCTTAAAAAAATCCTTTAGCCCCAAAATCTTTTAGTACCAACTAAAATCTTGCTTTGAACTTAAAAAAAAATAATATTATCTATGCCCTCAGTTTTATGTGACTGGAAGAGGTACCTGGCCCCTAGTGTGATCCTTCCCTCACAATAAATGAGCGAGCAAACGAGCCCTCCAAGCTGCGCCTGCTGAAGCTGTGTCCCTGAGGTGCTGGGCTCTTCTTTCTCTGGTCTTTAATTTAAAGGAAAGGGAGAGAGAAAAAACACCTTTTTTTCCTGGTTGGAAGCAATGCAATAAATAAGTGCATCTTCTTCCAGTTGCAATTTATAGGCACTGTTCCTCAAGAAATTGGCTTCTATGCATGAAAGCTATAAAGTACACATGCCATTTGCAAAAGATACTGCAGCTTTTGTACATTTTCTCGTTTATTCACAAGGTGTTTCAGTGTAAGCCTGTGATGGAGAGAGCGTTAAGGAGGTGTGCAAATGAGCACAGCTAATGCTTTTGTAACGGTGCTAAATGGTCAAGAGCTTCTATTAGCCTCAGGTAGCAAAAACAATTTGGGTTGCTGAGGGGAAAAACAATTTCACCCAAAGTAGGACCCAGAAACACTTGTCTTCAGGAGGGTCTTGTGGCTTAAGACTTGATCAATTGTTGCATAATTTGTAATAGACATGCAATGATATTATTCATTATTACAGTGTATATCCTCAAACACTGAAACCTGGAAGATGAGGCCTTGACTGAAATCAGAATGAGTTCTCATGTATAGACAGTGGAAAAAGAAGTGCGTAGACTGAAAGGAGAAGGTGGGCAACGTCTGACTCTGTCAGAGCCAGCAGATGCAGTGTATGAGCTTAATTGGTTTTGCCTCCCTCCATAACTGGTCTGATAATGTGTGTGATGTTTGCTTGCTCATTTACTGTCAGTTAAGTCTAGAGTCATCCCTGCCCTCCATTTTTCATTTCATGGAGTAATTACAGTTCTTGATATATTATATCAAAGTATACATCAACCTCCTTAGCTTTCTGGGAACTGCCAGAAAATTGCATCTTCTTTTGTGCTATACTGCAAATGTGTACACAACCATTCCCTTGACTTCAAGTAGTTAAATGTTCACATATGTCAGGCACTAGGATCAGAGCCTTAGGTAATCTGGATAACTTAGATAATGGATCTGGATAACTTGACTATGCATCATTAGTCCAACGATGCACCAAGCTCTGGGAGAGGGAAAAACTCAAACAAACCGACCCCCAAACCCTGAAATATACTTGTGTGTGAGAAAGAAATCTAGAGGGAAATGAGTGGAAAAAAAGAGTCAACATGTCTACAGCTCATTTAAGCCGCTGAAAAAAGTTGTTTCTTTTGGTTTGTTTGTTTGTATGGTTTTTTTGTCAAAAAATGCTATGGAGAATAGAAATACAAAATTAGAGAAAAACCACTGGGGAACTCAGAATACCCCTATGGCATGTGAAACCCCACTGGAACAAACAGAGAAGAAGTAGGTGCTGGAAAAAATATATATTCAAAGCAATGTGGACACATGTAAGCACCAGAACTGCAAATTGGGCCTGAAAAAATTACTTTCTCCGCAGAGATGTGCATTGTTCCTTTTCTGAGACCTGTCAGTACGTGCTCTTCAGGCAGAGCTCCCCAGCTCAGCTGTGTGCTACTCTGCCCATAAGGGTGTTGAGCAAATATTTTGTATCCAAGAGAGACTCATTAATGTCTTTCAAACCGGATGTAAGTTTCTCATTATTCTCCGGCATAGGTCTGGTAATGGGAGCCTCCTCTAGAGATGCCCTACACAGATGTCTTTAGGCAATGTTGATGGCATGAAGCAGGAATTGTTTTCACTGAAAGATTTATGACCTTATAACCTTTCCAAGCCTAGGCAGTGCTTGTGGACCGAGAAAGCAGCAAGGGGTTTCTGACTTCTGCACTGTTCTCTAATCCTGACTAACCCAGAGAAATCATTTTGCTCTAAATTTTTGCTGTTCTGGGTCCTCAGTACGAGGAATGAAATGTCAGGGGTTTTTCAAAGGTACTGAGTGTTTCTGACTGCTGTTTGAATTGAAGGGTTTGAGTCCTTATTAAAAAAAAAAAAAAAAGCGACCACCAACCACCCACCCGTCTCCACCCCCACCCTCCCCAAGCCCATGGATCTTAATTTAGGGCTCCCCAAATCAGAAGCCACTTTGAAAGACATGCAGAAGCACAGAACAGCCGATAGATTTCCATATCCTGCAGGGTTTTGGCATGAATCCCCTTCTTTGGTTCCAGGCAGAAAAATACAAAGAGACGTCTGTGAATAGGACCTCACTGGGTGTCCAACCCTCTGAGTGAAATTTCCTGTGCAGAGGATGGTCTCGGCCTACATTTTCTAGTTATTATATAGAATTTGTTTCCTGCTAAGATAGAAAAAAAAGTATGAAAACATAAAACCTTCAGTGAATTCCCACCTTATAGAGCTACTTCAAGCTGTACAGGCAGAATTTTTACTGGAAGAGTTGACATTGAACAGGGTAGTTCAAGGGAGAAACCAAAGTTCAGCAGAGACATCCTTTAAAAATTATTTGTCTTGTCTGCAATATTTTGTGAGTTGATCCAAATCAGATTTTTGAGTAATACCATTAAAGTCAACAACCAACACCCAGGATGAATCTAGCTCTTAAAGTGCCATTCAGGCTCCTTGAGAGACACACATCCCAATGACTCCTTTAGCAGTCATTAAACCAATTATCATCCCAGTCTATTTCCAACAATTATCATCATAGACTTTTTGGGTTTAATCAGCTTTTTAATTGACCTGTGAATAAGACAGGAGATACAAAATCCTCCCCTGATACCTCAGGTGTATCTATTATACATTTAGCATTGCTGTGCACATGAAATAATTTACACTATAATACTGACCGGGGGCTGGGATATAAACAACTATATTCCCATAAATTAAAGGTAAAAATGAATTAAAGACAATAAAGAAGAAGAAAAAGAAGTAGTAATCCATAGATAGAATGCCACAATGATTGGTGACATCACTTCTGGGACTTTCTTGGCCAGCAAATTTGGGGGCTAGAAAGAGATTTTTTTTTCTAAAACTGTGTGCAAAGCACAGAATAAATTGTAAGGGATGCAAAAAGTTTTGACCATCTCCTAAGTGCTACAGTTATTGAACTGAGTTGCAGAAATGTCTTCAGACAATTGCTTAGGACTTTAAAAAAAGAAATCAGCCGTTAAGGCATATGTCCCAACTAACTTTTTTAATGCCACTTGCCTTGGTACAGCACTGCAAAGTGGCCTGAATGCAGCAATTTGCGGGATTTGGCACTGTGAGCCCCGCAAGCACTTAGCAGAAGCAATTGTGTAGCTCTATTGAAAATCCCGCATATCATGCTGTGGGGAGCCAGCACTTTTTATCTGTCGGCACTGTTGGTGACAAATATTAAAATAAAAAGTATGACACTATAGGTGCTTCAAAATTCAAACTGCAAGTTTCCTACTGCGGGACTTCTAACCATGTAATAAAGTGCAGGGAAGAAAGCAGAGTTCAGACCCCATGCTGTAATAAAGGCAAGGAAATCTTAAGTGTTCAAATACATAATTCATTCTCTTCTGAGACTTTCTACCAGGTTTCTCCCAGTAAAGATTTTAATTTGTGCCTAGATGATACAATCTTTAATTTCTCTTTTGCCTCCAGAGACAGCTGGGAGAACACTGGGGCAGCCCTGCTCTTTGCAGCGGGTGAAAGCAAATGGTCATGTCGGGTCAGGGAGCTTCCCTGCAGCTGGCAAGGGTGCCACAGCCTCCAGAGCCAGCCCAGCACAGGGGGAGGAAGCCCGTGGCTGCTGCTTGCTGTGAAAGTACCTGCAAAAAAATCGCCACACCAGTCAGTGAGCTGTGTTTGTTTTAAACAGGAACGCTTTGCTCCTTAAATAATACCTTACTTCAAGCGTCTCAAAGCATACAGCAAACACTGGCTGAGCCTCATCTTTCTGTGGGAAGGTAAGACCCTGTTCCCACCTCTCATTTGCTGTGTTTCTTGCTGACTTGAAGACTCTGATGCCATTTTGTTACACAATTTTCAAAAATAGAATTTGAAACATGTGGCTTTAACATTTTTCTGCTAGCTATGCTCTTGAGCATTTATTGCTTTGTTGTATAACTACTTTTACCTGTACTTTAATAACATTTTATGCAAAGAACGGTGCAGTAATCATAAGGAGGAACAAACTAATGAGAAATTAGAGACACCTTTGTGTGTATGTGGGGGGGGGTACACATAAGCAACAAGTTACTGAGAAGTTACTGACCATATAAATAAGCAAATTTATCACTGCATTTATATCAGGGATAAATTGGCTCAATTGTGAGAAGAATGTGTGCATCTTGCTCTGCAGCGGTCATTTGACCTAAATTGCATACATTGATCTGTGTGCTCCCCTGGTGTTAGCACACCAAATTGACTGGATTACATATTCAGATGTAAAACTACAGCAAAATTGGCTTTGACCTATTTAGAGTTTCTAATCCAGCCTCTTTAGTTATTTTCTTTCTAAGCCCTGGTCTTTTTTTATTCCTATTCAAATACCTTCTTAGGGACAGACATCCATCTTGTCCCAAACCACGATGCCTCTGCTTTGGCTTTCAGTGCTTTAGAGACAGTTTTCTTAGCTGTGGTTTGGTCCAGACAGGGTTGCTCAGGCAGCAATGTTTGTAATCATGGGAGCTGTGCACTTTTACTATATTTCCTAGATGAAATGCAGAAAAAGTTTGCGTATTTAATCTTTAAAAAATTTTTATTTTAATAATTACTTTTTTAATGAAATGGTAAGAAAAATTATGCCCCTGTTGATCTCACTGAGAAGGCTCCTGTGGATGCTGGGGAAGCCAGGGCTTTGGCCTGCAGATATAGGCAGTGCTTATGAGAGCAGAGCTCCTGTTTCCATTCAGGTCTCCAGCAGCAGGGGACAGTGGGTCACCAGCTGCAGCAGGGTTCGTGGCACGGGTTCCTACACTTTTCCCTGGGGTAGCCCAGCAGAGCTATCAAATGACAAAGCTGGGTGCCACCAAAGCAGGGTCTGGCCCTGTCAACAAACTTTCTCTACTGTGCCAGCTGCTCTGAGGCAGTGCGGGTCCTTGGTCGCTGTGCCTAGGCTTGCCTGTTCAAGAAAATATTAACATTATTCCATGCTGCTTTCTAACAGCTCTTCAGGGTTGGGAGACTTAGCTCTGATCCCTTACTGCAAGAAAGGCTATTAATTAGGTGCATGAGCCTGGTGCAGCTGGGTCGAAATGTGTTAAAACAAACAATTAAAAATTAAATAAAAATGGAGCACCCTCTGCCTACTTCAGTTTAGGGGAAAGGTCTCTCTGACTCTACCTGCTCTGAGGCTACATTGAGGCTCTTTGACTCTGCTCTAAGACTTGCTGACACTACTGATTCAACACTGTATCAAGACACTCCAACTGTGATCTGAGACCTGGAGCAGAGAGGGAGCATCTTGACACAGTGTCAAAACAGTAGTCAAGAGCACATGGACGCAGCACTGAAAGGCTTTTGTCTCCCAAATGAAAAGGAGCTGGATTATTTTCATCTTTTTTCTTCTTCTTTTTTTTTTTTTTTTTCTTTTTTTTTTAATTTTTTTTTTTTTTATTATTAATGGTAGCGTTCTCTTAAATAAAAAAAGCTCACAGTTTATTTGCAGGAAAAAAGGATAACATGTTCTCCCCCACCCCCTCTTCCGCCTTTTTGTTTGATAAAGCAAAATGACAGACAATGGCTTCACTATACAATGCACTTCACTAAAGCTTTGCTTTACTTCTTCAGCTTTGGAGAAGTAAAAGATTACATTTGAAAATTATTCCAAGTCAGGAACCAAAAGGGGTTAATCTTTCATGATACTGCACATCAATCATCTGTATC
This sequence comes from Empidonax traillii, assembly GCF_003031625.1. Lineage (NCBI taxonomy): Eukaryota > Metazoa > Chordata > Aves > Passeriformes > Tyrannidae > Empidonax > Empidonax traillii. The sequence continues at coordinate 1,440,854 of NW_020955252.1, forward strand.
TTTGTGCGTTTTTGTGGTTGTTTTATATTTTGGAATTATGCCTTTGTACAATAACATTCATTTGATCTGACTAATAATTTTAGAGATAGCATTGCTCACCACTCTGCCTACATAATTCAAGATATGGCTTTTGGTAAGAATGCCTCTGAATTCAGATATTTGAGTGTTGACCAATGTTCAACAGAAGAAATTAGTTCAATTGTCAGAATGTGGCGATGCCTGCTGAGACAGGTTTCTTTTCTGCAGATGAGATGGTCTTAATGTTACATGGACTGTGACTTTATAACAGGTTAAAGTCATTTATTTAAAAAATGAGAATATAGTTGAATTTATGTTTCCTTGCTGGGGTCACAGGTACCAAGGAATTAGCAAAACCATCTACTGAATGTTTTATAGATGGTAGTGTTTTTGCTGAATGTTAAATGAAAACAATCCATTAAAATAAAAAATGAAAATTCTTTTTGTTTCCTTTTCCTCTTGGGCCTTCCCAAAAGGAGGTCGACACCGACCCAGTTTGAAAAATACTTACCTAAGCCAATCACTGCCCAGCATGTATTCCCTTGAGCAACTTGAGTGGGCATGATGCCATCTGAACAGATGGGCATTACTGTAGGCAACCAAGAGACCATGCATGTGAATCAAGTATGGGTGTTTACAGCATCATTTCCCTGATGAGAATGTCAAAATGGCAGCCCGGTCCGAGCCTTTGGCTCAGTTCAATTGCATTTCACTAATTCAGCTCTAAAATGGACAACTTCATGAAATAAATTATTAACGTTGAGTTGGGTGGTCATAGAACTGGACAGAGTAAGTGGGTAATGGACTTGCTGAAAATAACATGCCTGACTCCTGTCTGGAGCAGGAAGGCTTGTTCTTTTGTAAAATGAGGGCAAGGGAGCCCCCGGGTTTGTGTGAAGAATAACATAACACGCAGGCAGGCACACCCGCACTACAGATGTACTCCAAACTGCAGGAAACATTTTCACAGTTCTTTAGGAAGGCATCTTATTTCAATGAAAAAAAGGGGATTTATATGTACGATGTATTTGAATCATATACCAGTGTGAGTTCAGCTCCTTAGAGGTGCACATATTGAATTAGGATTTCATTGCTGTCCTGAAGCGAGAGGCACGTAAGTGGTGCAACATTTTTGAGACCAGCACTCAGTGTAACTCCTGTATCTGTTGAATGAAGTGATTTCTACTGAATTGTGGTTGGAAGTTCTCTACCATCTGTTACAAAGAGAACTTTAAGTACAGAAATAAAGACAGGAATTTGAATATTAAATCAACAACTTTATTTACTTTAACAAAAAAGGCTATATGCATCCTGAAAGCTTGAGTTAAAGTATGTGTCTGAAATACTGTTATTATTTTATTTTTCTTTTGATGATTGGTTGTATTTTCTTTGCTCCAGCTTCTGTGTGATTGTGTAATTCTACATTGTGTAATATTAATTTGGTAATCTACACAACTTTTTGCTTTCCTAAGGGTGTAGTCAGCCTGAATTTGAAGAATTGGCATGCTGAACCATCAGTATCAGGTATGAAATACTTGAATACATATTTCTTTCAGGAATAATGTAATATCTTATAGATAATGGCTAACATGCCCAATGTTTTACATTTGAATTATTTGTTTCTGGTTTTGTTTGGGTTTTTTAAATAATATAACTTCTTCTTGGGAGATTTCTAGGAAGCATCTACTGAGTTTTACAGCTAATCCTATCCTTTAGCTGGGGAATTCAGGGAAAAAAAAAGAAAAACAGTTTTTCAAAAACATAAGATTACAATGAAAATAAATATAGTGCTTTTCTAACACTTGTTTGGAACACAGAGTATCTGGAGTGTGTGTTTTTCTGTATGCAAAATATTTCACATTTTTCCTCTCTTATTTCAAGCTATCAAAATCAACCTTTTCATTTGTCTTCTATAATGTGCTATGATGACTCCAACTTCCGCCATTAGACTTGCTAAAATGCTCTGATACCTTCCTTTTCATTTTCTAGGGAGCTTAATGTTTATTTTCTTGCTCAATGTCATGGTAACAGAAACACTTCATTTATATTATAGCTAAGTTTGTGTTTTAAATACAAGCAGGGCAGGTTGGAGACTGCTGCATATCCCATGTGGAAAGGCAGCACTAGCTTTCTGGGTGCCAGCACATACTCCCAGCTGTTGCTGTTGCTCCAGGGTCACAGATGCAGCTCACACTGAATCGGTTAAAAATGCAGTAGCTATGCTTGGGGACACAAGCTCAAATTTTCAGGGCCTGATTATTCTGTTAGTTTCCTCTGTGCAATTCCCACTGAAGTCAGCAGAAGCAGTACATGCAAACCTGACAGACTAATTTGGAGCCCAGAACTGCAAAGGATGTAATCATACATTTGATTTCTGTGGGTACTTGAGGTGTAATTCTCACCCATCTCCGTGATACTAGGATTTACCATAGCTTTTAAGGATTTTGCCAGAGACAAAAATATTAGGTTACTTCTGATATTTTATTTTCAGTGATCAGGAGAAGAAAAAGAGATCTGAAGTATATCAGCTCATAGTGGACAAGCCCAGAAAGAAAAATGTGTTCTACAATGCTCTTAAAACTGAGCTAAGAGCAATACAATGTCTGGCATGTTATGTATGGAAAAGAAATGTGAGGCCCCTAGGGATGAAGGCAAACTAATCAACGGAATACCTAATGGCCTAGAAGGGGAAGAGAGAATAATCTGTTTCTTATGGAGCTCTCTCTGTTTGGAGGGCTGGTGTACACACTCCTGAGCCCAAGGTCTCTATGATTTTATCCAAAATGGGGCAAATTGAAGACACATTTTTGCATGTCTATTTATTTTATTCCTTTATCAGAAATGGATGATTTCTTCCACACAGGGAACACAGACAAGTGTTGGGGCTGGACCACCACTGCCACACTGCACAGGCTTCTACAAAATTACTTATGCCTGCACTCCTACAGCATACCAGGAGTAATACTGCTGGTCTGGTTTGCCTGCTGACTGATCAGCATCTCAGGGCAAATAAAATTGTCAAGTAAAATGGATTTGGCACCTGGATCATTAAAAGATGATCTGAGAAGGTGACCAGTAAGGTCTAAGCAAGCTGCCACTTATTCCAATAAGCAAATGGAGACCAAAGACACCTTTAATGTGATGCTCCCAGTGTCAGTATTAACTCTCTTTCTCATCTGTTTTCAGAGTAATGGGACTGAGAAATCCAAGAAAGAAAGTGGAGGCCAGAGTGACGCTGATTGCAGTGGAAGGTATGACAGTCGGTTTAACTAGTGGAGAACAGAATTACAGACATGTATAGGAACTGAAGGAGCCTTACAATAAAAAGGCAGGGCAGGCAGGGCAGTCTGCAAAATAAAAAACACGAAGGTCTGCTGTGCCCTCTCTCTTGAAGCCTACAGCTTTGGGAAAAGGTGAAGATACAGACTTAGGAATCCTGAATTTTTCTGGCATCCCCAAATACACTAATTAATATTTGCAGGAGGTGAAAAGTGCTGGTTTTGTTAGGAGGTGTTAACCATTGATTTTCAAACCATTTGTATTGTTTTCCTGTGGTGATAGCAAAGGACTATGCATTGAAATAATGTGGGAGTTTCTAATCCATAACAGTGAGAAATGGTTGGTCCAAGGCCAGGGGTGTTTAAGGCTCATGAATAAAAAGGTGGACACAGTACTACACGGCCTCAAGGATGAGGGATAAATGTAAGGTAATTAAAGATTTATTGATTTACATTTTCTGGGGTCTGGAAGAACTTGATTTGCATTGCTTTATTGAGGCACCTGACCAGTCAAACACTGTACCTCTTACAAGGTGAAGTTCTGGCATCAAATACTTAAACATTAGAATAGATGCTGTAAATGTCAACTGTGTGAAAGAGAAAGACAATTCTTTGAGAATTCAGGATGGCACAAATGATAAGGAGGGGTTTGAAAGATGGTGGTGAGGGTACTTGGATTAGAAAAGGAGAGGGATAAACCAGGAGTAGAAAACATCGTAAAGAACAATAAGGGAGAAAGAGAGCAATAGCTTGGTAGGGCCGGAGGTAGAGTGTGTGTGTGGGGGGAGTGACACTGCTGAACCCAGATTCAGAAATGATAAAAAAAGTTTGCTATGTTCCCATAGTCTATGCAGGACAATTGTTAGCATGCTTTCCAATATTTTTAATGTTGAATGAAATCAAGAAGATGAGCAGAGCAGACAGTCTGCATTATTAGGGAGAGCAGTAAGTGAAGCACAGCAAAAAAGGACAGGCCTATGGATGGAGAACAAGTAGTCTGATTTTTAACTTAGTGAAGAGAGAGTAATGGTGGGATATCCAGAAAGAAATGTCAGAGATAGAGAGGTAGACAAGGAGAGGGGAGATATGGAATCAATAAAATAAATATGCTGTATTGTCTTGAGACGGGTTAAGTTGCCTTGATAACTAGTGTGGATGAAAGAGAAAATACAGAAAAATATAAGTGTGCTGACGTGTTGTGGAAGGTTACCAGAGGAAAAAACAGGGGTCTGTCAGAATGAGAATGAGAGGTTTGCTTTGGACAGAAGTGAAGGATTTATGTTATAAAGACTGATGGAGGAAAACAAACTTGGTGAGGAGACTTTTTGGTATGGCCAAGAGGTGGTCTTCTAAGGTAGAGTCTGTAGAAGCTTCCATAGTCAGGGGAGGGACAGTGTTCACTATGAAGAAGAATTAGCCACAAATTAGCTTTTGGGAACTTTGGCAGTTAGGTTGTAAATCAGATCCTAGTTGTGTGTCTGTATATGCACATATATATACGTACATATGTATACTCACACCAAGGCTATCCCTGAGCCCTCGTGGTGGTTCCACATAAACCCCACTGCCCCAAAGTAGCAAGGTAGCTGTTCTGTGAGGGAAGTTGCCCTCTGCATGTGTTTTGTACAGTAGCTATTCTGGCTCATGCAGTGATTTGAGGTTCCTGTTAGAGGCTTTTTCCTACGGGGAGCAATACGTGCAGCAGATCTTTGCAGCGACACAAAACAGCCTTTCAAAAGAGGCCGCATTTTTTCAGTGAACCCAAATATGTTCCTGTGTGAGAACGGCAGCAAAACCAACTGATGATGTGTACAGGCTTGTAGTGTGAATTTCTGATGCATATATATATTCCTTTTTGGTGAGGAACAGCTGGTTCTTACTGTTGTGTCCAAGTGTGTGTGATGCATGCTGGCCCTGCTCCTTTCAGAGGTTTTGATTCTCAGTTGTGGGTAGCTTGTGTTTTGTCACTGGCCTTCCACTGCATCTCTGAGGTAATGAGGTAGTTCTGCTCAGCTCTGGACAGGCCTCGATAGCACTTAATGTGCACCTGGCTGCATGACTCCTGCTCCCCTATCATAGGGGAGAGATGACTTTTCTCACTTCATATGACAACAGTGATATGAACTCTTGCTCTGGGTTGTACATACTGTTCATAAGATAGCATAGAAATTATCCACAAATGTAAATGTGTTTGTCCTTTTTTGACTAGGGAACAAAAGGAAGTCTCAATAACCAGGAAACAGTGCTAAGTTATTCATGCAGCACACGTAGGTGTGTTTGCTTCACAGTAGAATTTGGACAGTGTTAGACTAATAAATACAAACTCAGCTTACTCTTTCTGAATGTGTTTTGCAGATGTTTTTATGTCACTGACATTTATTATTTAATGCTGCAATTGGAAAATGCAATTTGTTCCTCAAGGAAGATGTTTCAGTGGGAGACTGCAACTAAAGAGTGTTAATACTGCACTTAGCTGTGACTCTGTGTCGATCCTGGCCCTACAGACAGATATGTTTGGGTAGAGATTTGCATTTGTACTCCAGTGTCACTTCTTATTTCACCTCACTTGGAGTGGCTGCAGGTTCCTGGCAAAAGGGGCTGTGCTGCTTGTTTCTACTCCCATTCTGCTTGTTCATGTGCCTTGCCTGTCCCTCTGCATAAAATCTACTGATGGTGTGGCTTCAGGAAAGAGAAGGATTTGTTCAACAAGCTGGTCTGATGGAAAGCTGTCCTCCTCAAAATTAAACAGAGGTAATCTTCTGTCAAGCAGGGGAACTGAACAGATTCATAGAGTGATTGCATGGTGTCCATGTCCCATTCAGCAGAGGGGCTGGAAATCTACCACTGCTGTGAGAAGAAAGTGTAGAAGGAGAACTATTCCTTTGGTGGTAGCCTGCAATTACACTGGACTGGTTATACTAAGCAGTGTTTTGTCACTCTAAAGGCAGCTGAATGTATGAGACAGATCAGTATGAATTCATCCAGATTTATAAGTGCACACACATTACACAGCTCTTGGTGTCTGCATAGGAAACTTTATGGAAACAATTTTTGTGGAGACAAGTTTTATGGAAACAAGTTTGGGGTGGAATTTGCCTTTGGTTTGTGTCTTATTGTGTATTAAAAGAAAGATGAGCAATTTGATAAATTAATTACAAGAACAACAGTGCAATGGGTTATTAGTTTGCTTTTCTAAAGAAAAAAAAAAGCAACACACAAAGAAACCCCACTACACCTGCTGCTAAACAGCTGTTGCGAAGCTCTCATCGTCTCTATCAGGGAAAAGGTGGGACTGTGTAAGGGATCACAGAATATGCTGAGTGGGAAGGGACACTCAAGGATCAAGTCTAACTCCTGGCCTTACACACCACACCCCAAGAATCCTATCATGTGCCTAAGAGTGTTGTCCAAAGGAAGTGGAGCTGAATTTCTTCACTCAGCTCATATGCATGCCAGAATCCAAGCCTTCAGCTGCTTTTCCCCCCTCCTTTCATAAGATCCATTGCATCACATGCAGAGTGTTACAGCTGTGTGCTTCAGGTTATTCTCAAGCAGTGCAGAAATGTAGCATCTTGTCTTTAAATCTTTTTCTGTATGCTCTTGTGTTTGTCATTTAAGGTATTTATTTTAAAATTTCAACTGAATCAAAATTTTTCGTTATTAATTTTGGAGGAACCATCATGATTCAGGAGAGGCCTGATGCAGGGACCTTGCTCACACTGAGGATTGCTTCTTCAGGAGAACAGAAGTGTGGATAATGGACAGTTTGTGATGCTCCCTGTAACAGCAATGGTGGTGGAGTTGCTCCACTTTGAGGCTTTTGAGATCTATGTGGTTACTGCTTAAATTCTGTAAACACTTGTTGCTCAGGAGTGTGCCTTTCTCTGTCTTGGGTGGATTTTGTTTCCCCTTCTTGTAGTCATACACCAACAATGATTTTGTTATGTTTGAGGAGGTAACATTTCACAACAAAACGAACTATACATAGATTCCTAATTCTCTTTTCTTTGAATGTTCAGGGCTCATTTAACGGACTTCATATTACAGCTGTTCTCTTAACTTTTTTTACAGTGGCCCTGCTTATTTTCGTACTTTAAAATAGCTGTGTTGAATTTCTGTAACCCATTTTGGTCAAGGAGAAATGCTTGCATTTCAGCTGGTCTGCTGCAAATGCTGACTTCTCTGAAGCAGAAGTATGTCCTTATCCCTGCTTAACTGAGGGACCTCCTGACCCTACGCTAAACAACCCTCTTTTCTCTCCAAAGCTGGAATCTCCACAGTAAGAGCTGGTGAACACAGGCAGTTTTGAATTGGGCTTTTTGTTTGTTTGTTTTGCAGTGGGTTTGTCTGTTTGTGGATTTGAAGGGAGGGGGAGGTTGGTTGGTTTATGGTTTTTGCCTAATGTTAATTAAACAACTGTGTTTCTTTAGTGCTGAAAAGTGTAGTGAAGTATAATGAAGTGTAATGTATCTGTTATTCTAATGTAATTTTTAGTACTGTTTTAATTCTGAATAGCTGTATGGCTCCTGCTGGCATGCTGTATTGTCTGTGAAGAAAACTAAGAGCATTTGCAATCCAGAAGACAAGCTGAAAGTGTGATGCTTCCCCATTAAACATAAATTAATAGGTGGAGAATGAACCAAATATTATTTTCTTTTTCCTGATAATAACCCTGACTTCTTTTTAAAATAACTTTTTAATTAATTTTCACTGAAACTTGTGGCAGGACTGTTCAATGGACACTTTTAATGGTACTTTGATTCCTCCTTGTACAGTATTAAAACTATACTTTTTTTCTGGCTCTGTGTTGCCTGTTTGCCCTTCAGGCTACACAGATTATAAAATGAGATTTCTCTGCTTCTGGCCACTGATCTGCAGTCTCTTTTCTGTCCTCTAATCTGCTGTTCTTTAGTACTTTGATTCCTTGTGTTCTTGGGTGGCCTTTCTTATCCCTCTCTTTTGGATTTAGTGTTTTCTCTAGTTTTTCCGAGGCTGCTTTCTCAATGTTCATTGTCTGTTTGGCATCAGCATGATCTGTAGCTTCGCTGTTTCTTCCTTTCATCCTTCACAAGATCTCTGCTGCATATGGTGGCCACCTTTCTTTAAAACTGCTTTAGCAAAAGCTCTTTCAAAAACTTAAGCAATCTACCATCTACCTTCTTGCCTGTTCTTATCTTCCCTGTTCCCTCCCCACTATGCTCCTAGTTTGAGATCTGTCAACTCTGCATGATTAAATCAGTGTAAATAGGCTTGGCAAACAGTTTTGGGTTCTTATATGTTGGCTCTCCCTGGGTCCTCAGATTTTTTTCCCCTCCCTCTCTCTGCTAGAAAACCTGCTCTTTTCTCTCTCTCGGCACCATCTCTTGAGCACTGTCTCTTTCTCTCCTTTTTCTGTCTTTGTCTGTTGTCTCCAGGGCCTCCACTGTCACATCATACAGTTCTTCCATCATATCTGGCATTTCTGACCCGATCTTCCTCTCTAGCTTGCCTGCATTTTCTCATTAGTTACAGGCGTCCCCTGTTTCTGCCTGACTTTTTTTTTTTTTTAAAGTTATTTCCTACAGCTTTTCTAATTTTTTTTCCCTGTGACTTTTAAAAATGTCCTCTAACAGCTGAAGCAAACTGGTGGGGTTTTTGTGTTAGCTTGCTTGCTTTCTTCCTTTTTTGTTTTGCATATTGACTTCCTGGAGCCATTCTGAAAAATCTTCAGGCTGTCCCATTTGTAGAGCTTAACGCCAGTACCATCTGGATTTCTAAAACTACTGAGGAAGGCTGAGATAGCACGTTACCCTGCCTTTGTGATTTGAGAGTTAACATGTTAAAGCTATCTAATGGCCATCATCATGCAAGTTTTAGGTCTTTTAATATGGCTTGTACTAAGTATGCTTCACTAACAGTTTATGCTGTAGAGTGGTGCCCTGAGCTTCCAGTTGCACAGTAATCTTCACTTACTGACTTTCTCTTTCCTAAGGCCAAGTTTCCCAGGAGACTTCTCTTATGTGACACAGTCTTCTGTAAACTGGAGCACTGAAATGTCTTAGCAAAATTAGTTCATCAGGCCTTAGTACTGGGTGACCTCACTGTGAAACAGCCTCTAAAATATATTTTATGTGTCCAGATTGTCTAGGTAATTCCATTAGTGTCATTCTCATGGTAGCTGAGCAGGTAGATTGTCTTATTATCACAGTGCCTGAATTAAATTCAGGCTAATTTAGTAGATGGTAAACTCTGCTGGTTATATGGGTTCCATGTAATTCTTCACTTCCATAAACCTCTCTGTTTCAAATGTGAACTTTTTTCTAGAGAAATACAATTATCTTTCTTATTGTTAACACCTTAATTTTTTAAACAATGCACTCAAAATATGTATAAATATAGGTGATTAACCTGGTGTACTGTTGTAAAAGTAGGAGAGCTGTTTCTCTTTTTTTTTATCATAAAACCCCTTTGCATTAATGTTTCACTCCTGTGATAATGCCATCTGTATTGGGACAGTTAAGACGGGTTAGGATTGACAGGGATGAGCGTGGTATAAATTCCCAAATAGTGAGACTTTCATAACAGAAAAACAAAACAGTAAATATTTGCATTGTTTTATCAAGTTTTCTTTCATAATATGACGAACTTCTCTTACCTGAAATCAAGTGGACTGTAAAAATCCAGAAGTATTATTTCATATTTTAAACTAGGCAAAAGTGTGACCTTGGATGGGGAAGGTTGGGGTAATTATAACACTTCTGGTTTTAATTTTCTTTTTACTTGACACGTTGACTGTATCAATGTGAGAGGGGATCTAGGTTCCATTGCGCCCCAAGTGTGTTTTGTGACTGTGGATTTCCTTGCCATCTTCCAGTTCCAGCTCTGCCGTGTAAACAGTACAAGTCCAGAAACTCAGTTTCTAGTTTTTCTGTCGAGCTGCAAATTTCAGCAGTAGCTGCTGTGTTTTGCTTTCATTGGTTACGTTGCCTTCAGAGCTGCCTTCATCCTTTCAGACAAAGCAGCAACACTGAAGAATGTTAAAGTGGCTTTTGTGAACCTCATTCATTGCTTCTCAAGTTTTTCATTAAGAGTAGAGAAAACTTGTGCTGCCTCAAGATGAGTTCCAGGAGAGATTGCATGAAGGAGGAGGTGTGCTGTTGCCTTCTGTGCTCTCTATAGGACACCAGTTTTCCAGGATGGTGTAAGAGGTTACAGGGAAGCTGTTCCAGTTTAGTCCTGGAGTCCCAGGGATCAGAAGGAGCATGCTGTTAGCATGCCAGCTGCAGCTGCCATCTCACCTGCTGCATGAGATGCTCACCATTGTGATTAAAAAGTGTTATCACCTCACTTTATGCAGCAATTTGAGTTCCTTGTAGTTGTTCAGAGCAGTGCTTCTGGTTGGGACTGTTCACATGACCAAGGATTTTGGACTGGAACGGTCAATTCTGAAATCTCATAGTTTTCTATACCTTTATTGTTTCCATTCCACTATAACTTGATTAGTACACAAACCCTGAATAGTACGAGACTGCAGTTTGGTTTTTTTTTAATTTTCCCAGCACACTTCATTTTTCTGCCTTCTTTTTAAAAGTATTTAGTGATTTCTGTAGGAATGTGTTTCCTGATTCTTCTTTGAAGTCCAGTATCCTTCCTGATGTAGCAGTCCAGGTAGAACAAGCATCTTCCATCATGATAATGCTTATGTGATAAATGTTACTTGGCTCAGTTAGTATGATAAGAAACCAGTTACTTTTGTGAACCATCATCTGCTGGCTCAGTCAGACCCTCTCCATTTTTTGTAGTCCACTGTGAAGTCCTTAAACATGGTGCTGTAGTTGCAGGTGACAAGAGAGAGGTTTCCTTCTTGGGCTGAGGGAGCCAAAATCTTTGAATCCCACTGATCAGGCTTGCTGTGTCCTACATTCCTTCTACAACATCTGAGTTTTTGCAGTGTATGTCACTGCTCAAAGAGGGGCTGATTCAGAGTTCTTTTTTTTGCTGGTTTGTACACCATGTAAATTTTCTTTTGAAATATGGCACACTGTATTGCTTACTGAATTCTTCAAGGGGAGATTTCTTGACCCTGTTGTGAAGAAAAGGCTTTTACATGTCACACTGGCAAGTGAATATGAAGTGAAAATAAGACAATCTTCTTGGTGTTCTTTTGTAAGGGGAGACTGTATTCAACTAATAGCTCGTTCACTAATTGCATGTATTAATTTCTCAGAAGTTGCTGTCTACAGCAGGTATACTCATTCCTTTCACAAGTAGTACAGTTTTTTAATATTAAAATAATTCTATTAATTTACCAAGAGAAATAAAAAGAGGAAATAAATGGCTTAACTGCCTATTGTCACATGCAAAATCCTTGATTTCTTAAAAGAACCATGTAGAGAGGAAGCATTTTATTTTAATCTTACTGAGTTCTGTTAAGCAGCAAAGAACCACTACTTTTGTGGTGCAGAAGTCCACAGATCTGGCTCTGTGGTGAGTATCTCCTGTGGAGATCTTGCTCAAGGTTGGAAAAGCTCACACACTGAAGCAGTAGGACCCAATTATGAGCTTTTTTTCATCCCCCATCCCAATGTGTGTGTGTGTGTGTGTGTGTGTGTGTGCGTGTATGTGTGTGCGTGCACGTGCACAGCGTTGTAGCCGCAGCCACTGGTCGTACACACGCTCCTGGCTGACAGGAGTGCTGAAGCTTTCTAATTTAGAGAAGCTGTTACTTGTGGTGATTATGGTTTATGTTTAAAAAATTATCAGCTTTCACTATAAAGTATGACTGTAGAACACACAGCTGTTACTGCGTTTTCAAACAGGGTATTTTCAGCAGCAACTGTTGCTTCAGTTAGCATTCAAACATTCCTGAAACCCCCCAAACAAATAAACCCCTTCTTCCCCAGGCTAAACACAAAGAATGTGGGCATAGCCAGTTACTTATAAGGAGACTTGTTCCTTTTTAATTTCACACAGTCATTTAACAGTAGAGGTTCAAGTCATTTCTGTAAATTGATTTCTGGGCAAAGCTGGATCATTTTTTGGAGGGGACCTGCACCAAAGAGACATGAATGAATGGCCAGTCTCTTCGCGAACGAAGAATCGGGGAAGGTCTTTCCACCTTCCAGCCTGCGCATTGGATTTTTTTAGGTGAGACACAGTGTGCGCGGAACTGAGCCCACCCTTTAATCCTGAGGTTCATCTGCCGGGGCCAAGCACGCTTGGACGGTGGCAGCGAGATCCTCAGGACGTAGATGGATTGTCTTACAGGGCTAGCGAGCTCCATCTGCCCGGGGAGTGTCCTAACCGGGAATCGAACCCAGATCTCAGCGTTGACAACGCTGTGGTTTAGCCACTGCACCACCAGGGACACTCCACCAAAGAGACATATGGGCTTTATGAAGTACCCTTCTAGTTTGCTTGTTTGTTTGTTTGTTTTTTGTCACTGTTTTTGTGTGTGTGTGGTTATCCTGAGATATTTAAGGCCACTCTGTTTTTGTCAAACACATGCGGGGAAGGTTGTTGTTTTGATAGAGTTTGGGGTTGGCTTTTTGTTTGTTTGTTTAGGGGTTTTAGTTGGTTTTATTTATTTCACTTCAGGTGAATAGGATTCTGCTGCATGTGCTTGATGTCAAGTGAAAACATTGCTAGATATATCTTAACATCTCTAAGCATGTCAGAAGTTATTAATAATCTGAGTAGACAAAAAAATAAGAAAAAAAGGTTTGCTTGTATCTCCAGTTACTCAATAGAAAATAGCTTAGAAACCACTATGCAACTTGGTGGCAAGCAACACTTCTAAAGAAGTCTTTAACTTCTCTCAGAAAAATTGCATATAGTTCAGCACTGCTACTGTTACCAAAACCTGCCTTGTTTAGAGCATAGGATGATGCCTGTCAAACAGTGCCCCTGCTATTGAGTTTATTATTCAGAAGATCACAGAGTGCCTTGTGGTTATGGTAATGGACTATGTTTTGGGGCTTGTTTCTGTTGCAGTCTTTCAACAAGACCTTAAATGGACAGTTAACCTTTCTTTCTCAAGCTTTAACAAGCATATGCAGTAGTTTGGGGTATGAACAGCTTTAAGGCAGTCTTCTGTGCTTTTAGCTACATATTAATGTCTTTTTTGTGCATTGCCTTGCTTTAGATTTGAATTTTTATTTGTCTCTATTTGCTGGTTCATGGGAAATGCTTCAGTCCTTTGAGAATGGTATTGAAGACGTTTTGAGAGATTACTGGAATTAAAGCATTTTAGCATGCACCTTAATTGCAAAATACTCTAAATTTGACATTGCACTTCCCTAAGCCTTATTTGTAATCTAGTGTAGGTGTATGTTCCTCATGAAATGACTTCTGATTAATATGGAGGTGGGAGTGATGTGTAGGTCATTGCTGAAATATGTGTTACAACCCATTACAGGTACGCAGGGCTGGCTGATCATGAGCTCTTCATTGCACTGATAATTCCAACGTTTGCTGAAGAATTTTGTGGGCTTGCTGCCTTGTACGTTCTTGTTTGTTATTCTGCCGAAGGTTTTGTAGATAAATGCAGAAACTCAGAGCTGAATTCAAGTTTTGGGCTGTGTTTGTGGAGCAGTGTTTAAGTTGGCAGCAGTAGAAACCTCTGCTGGTCCCCAGCAGTGGTGATATCCCAGCCTTTGGGAGTCAGGTAGCAAAGCTCAGACTGCCTTGTGTCTGTACGTTAGTGGGGCAGTGCGGTGATGATTTGGCTGTCCTGTGGAAGGTTTGTCTTTCGTTGGTGCTGCTTCAGAGGGAAGTGGTTTGCATGTGCCTGCATGAGATTCATGTGTGAAATGACTCGCCTTGTAAGGAACGTGGAAAGGATCATGTTGCAGTGTAGCAGCGTGACAACCAAAGCGACTCCTTCAGGTATTTTTTCAAGTAATTTAGCAGCTAGCATGCTCTTCTTGTTTGTGTTGGGGGATATGTGTATGAAGCAGCCTAAGCACCATTTCAATACGTCTTGTTCTTCCCTAGTTGCCTTACAGCAACCTTATCAGCAACCTTATCAACAACAACCTTATCAGCAGCAGTGAATGGCTGCTAGTGAAAATTAGAGCTGACTTTAGGTTGCTGTATATGGTGAGTGCAGAGATATCTGCACAGTACTCTCTAAGTTCAGCTTTGCTCTTTATCGTATCCCAAGTAACTGGACTTACAATTCAGAGCTGTATATCACAATTTTCATTATCTGTTTGCATTCTGCAGATAATTCACTGAAGTGATAGCCAGTATAACACTTGCACCTAAACTGAAGAGTGTAATGTTTCTAATGTAAAGATTGAGGGAGAGCATTTGAAGTTAAACATAACTTGTTTTTATTGTATGAAACTAGTTTTTTTATTGTATGAAACAGTAGGAAACTGTGTGGTTTTCTTAGTTTATTTAACCTTTTATCAGTATCTTTTCAATAGAAATTACAAAGTTAAGTTAGTTCAGGTCCTACAGTATCTCTTAAGTTGGTTAGACAGAAAGTAGATATAAATATTTTTTTAATGCACTCTGTAATAGAGGTTATATAGTATTATTTTCAGTCTTATCTTTCTAAGCTTTCAAGAAAGGACTTAAAGTTGTATTTATTTTAAAGGACACGATATGGTAGATGAACTTTTCAAGTGAGAGGAAGATAGCTTTTACTGTAACTCCTTTCATAATCCTTAATAATGGAGTAACACATAAAAGGCTTCTAGCTAAATGAACAAACCTTCCTTAAAGCTACAAAACATTTCTTTAGAAGAACCTTTACTAACTCTTACATAAACTCTAAAATTTCTATTCTTTATATTGAGTGTCTGCTTTGAGCTTGACTTAGTTTTTGATCTTTTGCCTTTCTTCGTCCTCTTTGCTTAAGATTTTATGCTGTGTTTTTTATCTGTACTTCTGGTATTCTATCATCTCTGATTGTTTTATGTTTTCAGGACTCTAGAAGTTTTAGAATATTTCTTTAAGATCAGCTTTATTCTCACTGCTATCTGTCCATATGCTTTTTTCTTAGTTTGAAAGAATTCTGTGTTTCAAGGTAGAATTTTTTTTGTGGCATTTTCTTCTTGCTAATTAATACAAAGAAATTTGTAAAGTACTTCTGTCCTTAACATTTCAGATCATGGCAAATGGTGACAAATGGGTAAAGAATAAAGTCTGGATTAAAACAAAACAAAACAAAACAAAACACACAACCCCCCCTCCCCCAAACCCAAATAATATCACCCTCTATAAATATAGCCATCTAAACTGGAAATTGACTTTCTGAGAAAAATGAATTTTTTAAAATTTTTTCCATTCTCTTTCAGGAAAAAAAAAAAGCGAGAAAAAAGAAAATTTAATTTGACTCTACCATGTTATGATAATGAGCCACCACATTTCTTAAACTAAGCAGGGAAAGGTCACATAAGTTTTGGAGGTACCAGATTTGAGAAGTCATGGTTTTGGTTCTTACGATGTTTAAAACTTGGTTCTTGTGCTGTTTGAAACTCCTTTTGAATATAAATGAGGGCACTGGCTGTTGGAACCCTTGATATGTGTTTGTACAGTAAGGATCTTGTGAGCTGCTGGCATGAATGGCATGAGAGGCTCTTGGGCTAAGGTGGCTTAAGTCACTTTATGCATTAGCAGAACTGAGTAATACAGCTGTGTGAACCCATAGATAGGGGTTCAGCCATGACAGAAGCAGCTGAGCTCCAACTATAAAGTAAATAACCTTGATATTTGATGCCTAATTGGCATGTGAAGTTGACAGGGCAGGTGTTCCAGAGTGCAAGTGTGGTTAAAAAGCTGTGAGTAGGAAGCATAACTAGAAATGCAAAAGTAATTGTTTATGTTTTTCCTTGACTAGTAAAGCAGCAGGCTGACTGTCTCTAGCAAAGGTGTTCATTTAATTCTAGCCAAAATTGAAAGTTTGACCCCTTTCCTTTTCTGGAAGAGTGTTAGTTTCTTAATCTGTGGGAACCACAGTATGAAATGCTGCAGACTACTGCTTATGTTAGTTTTCTAGAAATTCAAAGTTCCTACTGGGGATAGTCCCAGGTACTGTCAAGTACGGGGTTTCTGTTCAAAAAACTGCTGTGGCAGTGTTTAAAGTGATGTAGTAGTATGGACAAAACTGATCTTTTGTTCTTTATTTTATGTGTGCAACAGCTTTCCCCAGCTTCCTGGGCACTTTGCAGATGTTCTTTATTCTTCAGAAGTCTGATTTGCTCCAGAGTTGCAGTAAAGCCTCATACACAAATAATTCTTCTCAAAACAGGAAGCCCTTATTTTCATTCCTCACTGGAGGAATGTCATGGGCTAATGCCATGTGGTTTTCTTCTGAAGATCTTTTCAGGTTCTGTTGAGGCTCTGGCAGACATGGCCAGTGATGGGATTTCTGCTACCAGGTGCTAACATATACTCAAATATTGACTTCCCACCAGCCAGAGAGAGGTATTGGACCTCCATGTTAAAGCACTGTCTAGATACTCAAGTTACACTTCAAACTGAGCCTGGAAATAGCCACCAGTATAGTCTGAGGTGTGATACTAATGCTTTCTGTATGGAGCACTAAGATTGAAGGTAATGTCTGTGGTAAAGGGGGGCCAACAATGACTTGAGGGATTCCTATTGAATTTATGTTGTTTTTCCTTTTTTCCTTCTTTTTAACACAGATTAAGTTAATGAGTTTCAGATAGGGAAATTACAAGAGTTGAGGAGGGCTTTTTGTTTTGCTTTTTTTTGTTGTTGTTTTTGTATGAACCTAGTCCAAGACCCAGTAGAGTCTACTGGGGTCTAGGTGGAACTGAGCTTCAGTCATATTCAACCTTAGAAGAGGACACTGAGTGCAACAAATTATTCCATGTCCAAAGAGAAATTTTGTGTCAGTACAGGTTCTATAAGTGCTACATTAGAGAGGAGAGGCCATTATGGGTACTTTCTGAACTACAATGTCATTCAAGGGGTTCAGAAAATACTGACACAGAGCAGTTCACTTTGAAAGAACATCTAAATCCTCATAATGCTCTCTGGTCCTTCCTGAAAAAACAGATTAGGAATAGAGATGGCCAGTTCTATCTGAATGCCATTAGAAGCCTTTCAGGAACAGTCCAGAACTAGGAGCAAGTGCTATTTATTTTTCTCCTGCTTCAGATGTATCAAATCCTTCATCCTAAAACCTTGCTGAGCTAAATAATTATTTAAACTAGTCTGTGAAATAGAGGTGAAAATCTTAGCAAACTGACTGTCTCCAGCCCTTCCAGCTCACCCATACTGACCAGTCTGGCATTGCTCCAAGAGCAGCTACAATTCATAAACTTTAAGAAGCATTAAACACATTGATCACATTAACTGAGAGAATAAAAGTTGCTGCCTTCTACCATTAGGTTCAGAAAAGGCAATCAATAGGGTTCTTTGGGACTATCATTTTGTAGTAGTGGAGAAATTTAATTTCAGACATCAGTTTATAACCTCTGCCCAACTGTTCCACAATTTTCCATATGCTTTATTTGAATGCCACCCATCAGAAGCTGCCCAAGGCAAGGTTGTCCTTTGCCTTTGACTTTTTCCTTTCCTTCCTCTGTTCAATACATTTGCAGTCGCTGTTACTCAGGATACACCCAACCATAGCGTGAAGCAAAGAACCATTCCTGCCGTGGCTGTGCTTTTCATGACTCAGGAAAATACAGCTGAAACTACTTGCTAAAGAGACCTCACCCCTAGGGAGTCCCGCAGATCAGTGCTGGTTTTGCTGAGGGAAATTCCCTCTGTGTGTCAGATGTGACTATGTATGATGTTGCTCCCTAACTCAGTGTCGCTGGTTGAGATCACAAACACACATCAGTCCAACAGATGACGATGAGAGCTCACTGAGTCTGTTGGTTACACTTCTGACTTGTTAATCAGGGAAGCAATCTTTGATAAGCAAGAGTGGCCACAGCTGATGGCAACAACACTTTCACCTGGTTTCAGCATTCACTAAGGGCATAAGAATATATACATGTGTAATGAGTTACAAATTCAGGCTGAAATCCTGCATGTTTCAGGAGTTAGTAGGCAGTGGTAGGTGCTGGGGTGACCCACAAAGGCAATGTATATCTCCCTTTGTTTGCTTTCCCACAGTTTGCATTTCACGGATTGTGGTATATTATGTCTAGCAAATATCTTAAAGCCAGCAGAATTTTATCTGGATTTGATGTATACATCACCAAAGGAAAGAGGACACCAGAAGGTACCATTTCAAGTGCTGCAATTTTACAGGTCAGTGACTCCTTCTGAGGAGATTAAAGTGTCTCTGTGTACAGTTCTTGCTCAATTTAACCAGGTTAACAGTACTATATTTGCAATCTCTTTTAGATAACTTCGTGGTCGTCTCTAATGGCATTTTTTTTTTTTTAAACATATTTTCAGCGCACTGGTAAATGTTGCTGATTGTCCTTGAAAGAGCTGTCGAAACTACCCACAGCATTCTGCTGGATGTGTAGGGATTGCAAATCAGCTTGAGGTGAAGACATGGTTTTCATTTCTTTTATATCCCCTAGGTTTTGTGAAGGTGTTTTTGGAGAAATTGATTTAGAAACTAAGTTGGTGGTTGTCTGGCTGTCTCACTGGTTACTTTCAGCTGGGAGAAAGCCTCTTTTTTTGTGTGTGCATTGACGTTCAACACCGTAAGCCCTGAGCGACACTTTTACCCTGTGTGCTAACATGATGCAAAGAAAACACAGCAGTAAATTTACAGGGTAGCTGTGATTCTGTGATACCTCTGAGGATAGATTTTAAAAGACTAAATATCTGCCTGTGAATTAAGAGTACAGGACATAACTGTTTTTCTCGGTCCAACTGGGATGTTTTGTGAGTTTATTGCCTGTAGCAACAAAAACAATGGAAAGGCATAGGTGAAGCCAGATTGAACACGAACCTGTTGGAAGCAATCTACAGAATCAATAGCACTGGTGACAGTTTTGTCAACTGTAGGGTGCCTGTATCTGTAACCTGCTTTACTAAATAATCGATCTATTGACTGCTGCTTTAGACTTGCTCTGTATTCAAGGCACCATGCTTGTGCCTGGGATATAATTAGTGTCTGGTATTTGGATGAATATGAGGGGAAATATATTGATTAGGACTCTTCTCTTCCTTTTGTAAGAAGGGCAAAGGAAGCATTTCTTTAAAAGTCTGTTGAACGCTTGCACCGAAACATATTTAACTTTTTGTTAGCTAAAAGGTGCTGTACCCTTTGATTCCAACTCAGTGATTCCTACTGTCTCAAGACTACCAACTAAAATCATATTTATTTTAAAAAAAGGGATAGACAAATCTGGCTCTAAGTACAAATGAATATTAATACTTTTAGAATTGGCTTATTTCAATTTATTGTATGAATACACTTTGAAATTTCTACACTTTTCAGAATTACCTTAGGGTGTGACTCATAACACAGAGAAAACATGCAGATTTTCTCTCCTTACAAGAGAATGGGGGAGGAGGAATCAAAAATGGCATGGAAAGCAACTTCATGGAGGTTTTTTAATTATTTTTTTCTTTTTCTCCTGTTACCAAGTTGTTTTTTTTTTTTTTTTAAAGTCTAATGAAGTTTAAAATAAGTTTAATTCTTTTATAATTTCTTTATGAAGTAAAGAATTCCTGCAAGATTTATTTGTCACAGACATTCCTTTTGCTTTTGTATTAGAATCTGAAGGGGTCTGGAACAGAGTGTGAAAGCTGGAAAATTAAAGAATTGGTGCCAGCATGAGCATAACAAAACCAAAGACTGAGTATACCAAAGGGAATAAGTGATTCAAAAATCTGAATTCTGTGGATTTCTTTGACTTGTATCTGTGCATAAAATATCTAAGCCCATCTTTGGGTAATATTTGAGACAGAGGTATTTGCTAAAGTCTTAAATTTGAAACTATATGATCTGTAAATCAAGGAGGAAAACCAGGAAAGAATAACCTTAACATACTTTAAAAATTTTCAGTTATGAATCAAACAGATAACAGAACTTAAAACCTGTCAGGCCTTCCTTATAGCTATCCTAGAGCACTGAAATGTCTCTGTGGATGTTTTCCAGAATTCATTCAATACTCCTGTATAAACTGCCATGTTTCTCAGGCAATCATATAACTCTAAATGAGAAATGTTCAAACCTCAGCTTTTTGTACAGTCTGTATGGACTGTATTTTAGTTTGAATAGTGAAGAACTCAAGCTAAAAGTTACAAATGAAAACTATATAAAAATGGTTGCCAATTTTTCATAGGAAAACCATGGCAGCCTAATTTATAGGTTACAGTCAGGTCTTTACCCTCCTTTTTTCCTCCCCTCTCATTTTTTTGGCTAATTTCTCAGTTGTCTGGGGTTTTTTTGCTGGGTCTTTGTTACCTTTCCTCTGTAACTTTTGACTTAGCTCCCCGTGCTGAAGGCAGAGTTAACTCATACTCTAAATTGTTCTAAATTGGATTTTTGAGATAACTAGGATAGTCCCTCTGACTTCTCCAGAGCTGCTATTAGTTCTCTCTGGTGCTTCTCCAAATCCCACATGCTTAAGCAAAGGAAGATCTTTACCAATGGCTTTTTTTAATTAAGGAAGTTGGTAAGTACAGTATATGTATGCCCTTTAATTTTTTTTTATTACCTGGTTATAAATTTAGGCTGAATGGTGAATGGAGCACTTCAGAAGTTTGTATGGCTCTATAAATTAAAATCAAAATTTCTTTCAAGGCAGGGAGAATGCAGTGATGGACAGTTGATGATCAGTTTTGTGTTTGAAAAGAGTTTACATCTGTTAGTAAATTTAAATAATGAGTTAAATGGTTTTTAAATGGTAGAGTGTGAGGGCATATCCTTTACATAATTACTTTAAATGCTTTTTTATAGCTTCAGAATTTCTATTGGTAATCACATTGCTACCTGACAGTCTGCATGCTGTAATCCTGCCTTTTTGATGGCTTTCACCTTGTTGAAGGGGGCATTCATTTGATCTCTCTATAATTGGTGAAGATAACTTCAGTAAAGAACAGTGCTCCAGTAACTCTGAAGTAGTTTGAATGATGTGCTAACATCTGTAAGTAATGGATGTTTTCTTGAAACAATTTACTAACTTTCAGGGTTTTTTGCAAAGTAGTAGTTTTAATAAGATGCTCAGCAATAATTGGGCTAGTTTTCATAATATGAAGTTTTTAGATTTAAGTATAGTTCCTTAAGGAAGGGGGATAGGATGTAATTTCCTGATATGAAAGCAGAGTAATTGATTAAAGGATGCTAGGTGGGCACAACTATTTTTTTGCTTTGCACTCATTAAAATCTTTGTGTAATAAGTAAATATATGAATACTGTTTGTGTTGCATGGATGAAAATGATTCAGTTCAGTCTCTGAAAATGTTGTAGGGCCCTGGAAAATTCCTCAGCCAACCTGGGTCGCCATTTCTGGAGGTTGCCTTATTCCAAGGAACATGAGACCTCTTAGCTTTAGCTCTATAAAGCTGGTTTTGTTCTTACATGGTCACTAAGCATGCCCCATGCCCAGACACACAGCTTGCTCCTCACCATCCTGACTGCAGGATATGATAATTGGGCTCCAGGGAGAGATGCTGGGAGAGATGCAGAACATCCTCCTGGCCTTGCTGGGTTTTTTCCTTAGCAGAGGGCAGGCAGTGCTGCTTTTCATAGCTGAGTGACAGTCATGTCAGGAGGTCCAAAGGAGCTACAAAAGCTCTTCCAGCTATGAGCTTGGAAAAACAGTTCAAATAATGGGCATTATACACTCTTTCCAGCTTTGCTTTTTTTAACTCCCTAAACCAAGAAAGAGGAGACTTTAAGATTCAGAGAAACCTTTTGTTTATTAGGATAGCTCCCACATGAAACTTGAAGTAGGGAGGTGGGCTCTCACAGGTGACCTGTGGCAAACTGAGCTGTTTGGTGTCTAGCTCTTCTGTGGATGGCTCGTCCCTTCAGAGTCGGGTTTGTGTGCCCCTGCCTCTGGCACCTCACTGAGCAGTTTGGTGCATTACTGAGCCAGCACGGTCACTGAGTCGTCACTGACTCAGTGTCACACACAGCAGCACCACCTTTCACGCTCCTGCAAGATGCTTGAATTTTCCAGGAAATTGTATATTTATCTGTTCTGAAACCAATATTCTTTTAACATCTATCTGAGCTATTGTAAAGGGTTTCTTCTTTTAGGTGCCCAGATGCATTACTTATGTATCATGATTGTGACTGTAAATTATTATCTCTGCACAATTAAATGTGAGGTGTTTTGTGCTGTACAGAATATGGGTTTTTATTTACTTTTATAGGACTCTTTGTCACATGCTTGATGGCCTAAAGTGTATGTTTACGATTATGTGCAGGAGTCTGTCATTAATGCCATATTAAAAAAGATGGGGGGGAAATCGACTGACTATCCTCTAATCAACCCTGGTCAGTAATTTAAATATCCTCCATTAAGGTGAGCTGATTCTGGGTGAATTTGCTCTACTTTTTTTCCTTCCAAGTAGCCCTGCTGTTAGGTTTGGAAAGTCCTATACTGTAAAGTTGGCACCCTGGAAAAATAAAGACAAAAACCACAAGAAGAAGTTCAAAAGAAATACAGACTAAGAATGAAGTTTTCAAGCTACGTTCCAAGGCAAGGACTTTTCATCTTTATACCTTTGAATTGTGAATCAAGGCAGTAAAAGTTACTACTAGGTTAAAGTTTAAATGGCATAGAAAAGGTAGAAAAAAGATTAAACATATTCTGTCTGGACAGTGGAACAAAGACTTTGAATCCTTATCTATGCACCTGTCTATTGAGTATCTAAGTTCCAGGAGTCCCACAGAGGACATGCAATGAGCACTCTTATTGTTCGTATTAAGAACTGAAGTAATTGAAAGGAAAAGTAAGGTAAGGAGAATCAGAAATCAGATGTGACTGCCTGTATGGTTAAAAAATAATTTAAAGGGAAAGTGACTATCAAGCAGTTCATATTATGGAAATCTGACCATTGAAGATAGAATAAAAAAATCTATTATTCTTTGAAAGAGTTTTTCCTCTCTAAGTGAGACTTAAATATCATTTGAAAACCAGTAATTTTCACAAAGTGCCTTACTGGCCACTTGTAAAGCAGCAATTCAAATGCATGGTTTTTTTTATTCTTTGAATTTATGTCTGATGGCTGGGTCTGAGCCATGGGTTTTTTTATTTTGTTTTTATTTTTTTTCCTGTAGAGATATGTGTTCTGTGGATTTTTCTAAGGTTTGAAAATTATAGAGGTATAAGTAAGCATATTAAAATGACACCATCTATTTTGGTTTCTTGTTCAATATGGACATCTAAATCAAAACTGGTGTGACATCTTTGTGTTGCTAAGAGGGTGATGATTCTATTAATAATTTTAATATCTTATATCCTGAGTTAGTAAATTGAATTATCTCCCAAAATCTTGGGTTTGGGGGTTTTATGAGTTGTCCTTTCAGTTCGTTAAATTGGTAACTCTGCTGTGTATTATATGGAAGCAACTATATAAAATTTTCTTATTTGATAGAATGAGATCAAATTTACTTTAACTTGTAGTTCATGAAGAACTTATAAATTATCAATTAGCACTATGACTTCCCTTTCATTATGTCATTGGGCATGTGGCAGGAAGAAGGATAGGTAATAATTAATTTCTGGTGGAAAAAAAACAACAAAACTTACCAAAGAGAGTGGAAAATACTCTTAAAATTTGATTTTAATACGTAGCTTTTATTTAGTAGAAATGTTCTGTCCCCAGCAGAAGATCAGCAACTTGCAAAATTCTCTCTTGCCGTTGTGCTCACTGTGATTTATGAGATATCCAGGAATATTTTGTGTCTAGGATTCACAGGTAGTATTGCTTGTTGTATTATTGTCACACAGTAAGATTTTATTTCTGTTAAGTATCTCCAGTGCATGAGGCAAGTTTGCAGTCTACTTTCTTATGTCTATCACAAGGGTATCTAGTTTACTTGAGACTCACTCCGAGGTTGATTTCTGGCTTTACCATCCATATTTCTGACTGAGATTCTCACACAGCATCCCTAGGAGTTTGCAGCACCACTTCTCTGGGCCCAGTGAATCCAGTGGATGTTTTCTGCAATATTAGGACGGGTTTCTGAAAATCAGATGGACTTTATGAGACCATCGGAAGAGGTCAGTACTGTCCACGCTGACACGGTTTGTGTGTCTGACCCAAAGCACAGCCTGTCCACGCAGTGGTGGCACATTTCTTATCCCAGCATGCTGATGCTTCAGTTTGCTTCACACTCTGGACAAGTTATTCTCAGGTACTTGTTTTCCTTGACCTCCTGTACTTGACCAGTAGTGTTTTGCTATTGGCTTTCAGGTTTATCTTCAAGTAATTATGTTAATTCACCGTCCTTTCCATTTCCACATAAGGATGTGTTGTGGACAGCAAATGTCAATTTACAGAGAAGAAATGAACTGTAATACTGTTAACTATGCAAAATACAGAAGTGTGAACAGAATTTGGTTTTTGTGTGTAGCCTTTCAAAGTGACATGTTGTTCACACATCTCATCTTGGAAGAAGTTGCTGAGCAGGATCATTCATCCTGTGATCAAGGATGGGCTAGTTACCTCTTCTTAGAATAAAACTTTATGTGTTTAGGACTTTAAACATGAATCACTACTGATGAGCTGATTGCATACGGAAATGTTGTGTGTGCAGGAATGCTGGATTTGCAGATATTCAGACCACCGGGACAAAAATGTAACTGGATGTGTCTGTCACTTCCTGGGATGAATTATCTGCATAGCTGGAAATCTTGACTGAATCTAGCATACAAGATCACTTTGCTTTTCTGTGTGGAAAAACATATACATGAGGAATGCCAGATACATGACAGCCTGTTTTCTGAGGCTATCAGCACTCTTCTGACAATCTATTTGCCCAGCCAGTACATTAGCCTGTTAAATTTTAGACCTTTGAGCAAAACTGAACAGGTAAAATATGCTTTAATTATATTCTCTATATAGAGAGAGTATAAAGAATGTACTCTTTCAAAAGGATCACACAATGTCTGTGTTGGGTGTGTTTTGATGCTTACTGAGTGGCATCCCATCTGTGGGGTGTTCTTATAGGGTTGTTTGGTGTGATTTTCCTTGAGTACAACCTACCATTCAGAGTAGCAGATGTTAACACTGGTACAAGTGTGGAGCTGTGCTGGTGTTGAGCTGCTGGGGGCTGGTTTGTTTGGGGTTATGGTAGTCCGCAGGGAGCTGAGGAAGCACCGGGGGCCCCAGAGTGGTAACACCAAGAGAACATCAAGGGGAGATTAATGATCTGGAAGCATTAATAGTGAGAAGAGGATAAGAAGAAACTGATGCAAAGAGCCGTGGGCTATCTGATGGATACGCAGGCTGAAGATTGCAGTTACATGATGCTTGTGAGGTTTTCCTCTTAAAAATTCTTTGAATGATATTGATCCACTGGAGTGATCTGATGCCAGTACGGTGCTTTGCAGCATGATACTGCAGTGATTTTTACGTTGTGCTGAATGTCCTAAGATATACACTACATCACTGTAAATGTTTTTTTTTTAATGTGGAAAAAAGCTTCAGAATTCAGAAATTGCAGTACCCTATTAGGTTAAATATTCATTTGTAATCATAATATTAAAACTTCTTGGTTCTCCAGTCAAGGAACACACATATCACAATTAGAGAGATATAAAATAAAAATTTATTTTTCATAAGCATTTCTAATTAATCAATATATGCCTGTGACAGAAAAGGGGACTCCCATTAAAAACAAGCTACAGAAGAGGTAAAAATGTTATTTGAAAATGATTGATATGAGAGAATCACTTTATTTGTTCTGTGTAAGTCTTCATTTTTGTTTGAAGAGGGTTATTTCAGATTGAAATATCTTATATAAGGTATATTTTTGTCTCAAGTTTTCATCATAGGCCTGTTTATATTATGAACACAATGCAGCTGACTTGACAGATTTTAGTCAATGCACACACAGTGTGTATAAACTAGAGACGGAAAAGTCTGAATAGATGTTTTACCCAGCCAGATGAAGTTTTTTTCTGTAATGTGTCCTACATACTGTTCTCCCATAATCTTGCCAGATTTTGGAAGATGAGCATAGTTATCTGGGATGTCCCTTAGGAGAAATGTCCTGTGCAAAGTATTTAGACGATGCTCAAGACAAATTTGAATGGTACTCTGCTTATAAACAGTGCTAAGAATAGTGTTTGTGTGCAGCTGGAGTGCTGGCTTTGGATGATATATGAAACTAAACCCTTTGACATGTGTGATAACTATAGACTTGAGGCTGCCTCACGTACAGAAGGGGTGTTACACCTCCTTGTAGGCCTGGCTTGTGAGTCAGCTTGGGAAATTACATTCTTATCAAAATTCCACATGAAATTCAGTTGGGATAAAATATTAATCTCCTCTTGTCCCAAACAGTCCGTGTAACTATAAAGCTGCTCTGTTTCAGCTCCTAAGGACTTGCATTGCATTAAGTTATTAGATTATTATTTTGTGTGTTATCCAGTATTTTCAAATGAAAAATATTTGTTTGGGTCTTCTTGCTTGCCTCATCCATCCTGAAATTATGTGCTCCAGATTCTTTTCGAACTTGAAACTTCACATTGAGTAACATAGGGAAGGGTATGTATTTTAAACAGAGATGAACATGCTGACCATAATTAAGGAGATAAGAGGAGGTTATGCTGATTTGTGGAATGTAGTATGTCACCTCCTGCTTTAAGGAAGAGTGTGTATGCCTTGTCTTTTTAGCCTGAATTTCTTTCACAAAGTAAATTGGAGCTAGCAGATTAGGTTGTTGTCCTCTAGTGACTTTTATATGTCTCCTGAGCAGAGTAGTTTTGCCCTATGCACCATAATGAACATAGTGTAATTAACCATTGGAACATCTTGCCCCAGTAGGTTCTCTGTCACTTGAAGTCTTGATTTAAACACTGTAATTTTGAGAGACACGTTCTAATCCATCTAAGATCTAGAGAGCTCAACAGAGGTGTTACTGAGTGGAAGTCTACATCCTATTTAACCTAAGATCTCAGACTAAATAGTTAAGTTGCTCTTTTTTTAGATTTAAAACCCACATGAACACATGTATGGCTGTAGCAAGATAATATCCCATGGGCTAATGTGTTGCACTCAGGTATCATATCACTGAAATGTTTTCTCTTAGCAG
The DNA here is from genome assembly GCF_003031625.1 of Empidonax traillii. NCBI lineage: Eukaryota > Metazoa > Chordata > Aves > Passeriformes > Tyrannidae > Empidonax > Empidonax traillii. The sequence goes on from NW_020955252.1 coordinate 1,468,304, forward strand.
GTGTTGCTAAACAAGATACTGGATTCTTTGCAAAGTGATGATCAGAGGCTTTCATTAGGCTTTATCTCATTAGTTGCCTTCCTGGACTCCTATTTCCAGTGATCTCCTTACTTCCTTCTTTAAAATCATCTCTGACTATTCTTTCACGAAGATGAGCTTTATTACAGAAAAAAAAAAAAACAAACAACAAACCTCCAAAACCCAGTAAGCCTTACTTGCTTCTGTCTAGCTTAGCTTAGACTTGGTAAAAGATGTTCTATTATTTATTAGTCTCGCCAGCTTGGCAGGATTTGCATTTTTATGACTTAGCAAGCTATTTTAGGATCAGCTCAATACATGGTCAGATTTGTCATCTTTCTAAATCTTCTCCTTTTACATGAGCAGAATACTCTGGGGTGACACACTATGTGTCTGCATCACCAAAACAGAGCAGGTACCAGTGATGGCCTCTTCTAAAGATACCACTGAAGGCTGAGTTACTGGCACAGCATATGGTATTGTTCCAGGAGAAGGAGCTGTAGGTAAAGCTCTCAGTTCACCAAAACAAATTTATCACTGTAACTGGCCTATTATTTGTATCACTAATATTATATCTATGCAGAAAACCCACCCCATAATACAAAGTTAGAATTTAGTGCTCTGAAAAATAACTGATGACAGGAGCATACCTGAACGGATTTATTTAGGTTAAATTGTGCCATGGGAGTGGCTGGAAATTATGGGTTATTAGAAAGCAAAGAAAATTGTATTATAGGGAAGGAAGGTTTGCAATGAATTAATCAGTTGCATATAGAAAGCAGATGTTTGTAATTTGTGGGAGGGGAACCTCGTGTAAAATAGGATTGTGGTTTTTTTTCTTGTGGGATTTTAGCATTTGTTTTAGGGACTGTACACAAAATTTGAGATTGCTGGTCTTTTCCTTTTGTGATGCAAGTGCAGAATACTGTGCTCTGCCCTATTATTGTGCTTGAATTGGAACTGATGCCACCGTGGAAACACTGTGGTTCTTTTTTGCATTCAGTGCCTGTGCAGTTCTGAAGCAGCCTGCAGGCGCTCTATTGTAGTACGCCTCGCACAACACTTGGGGCCCTATTTTGAATGGCTTATGCATTAAAGAGACATTTTCCTTATTTTTCTAAATGTTTCGTGTTGTTCCATGAGGCTACTTGTAAATTTGATTTGTTTGGTTTAGTACTACTTTTTAAAGAAAACTCTTTCAACCTGGTAGGTGATACCTCTGTTTGGCACTTGCGTCCGGTCAGATCGCATAGTATGCGTGTGTCTCTGTGTAGTTCACAAAATAAATTATATAATATATTGTCATGTCTGCCCGTTGTTTTCTGGAATTTGACTAAGGCTTACAACTTCAAAGGTGAGGCTGGGCTTCTCTTTTGTGTTCAGAGAGGGTGACTAAACTATTGTGGCCAGCATTGCAGACTTGTGAGGCTCGTCCTTTGTTTTAATCTTTAAGTGCATCAGGAGTCATCCATAAAGGATATCCCAGTGGGGGAGTTGAGGTCTTGTGGACAGTTGGTGGAGGGGGCAGAGTAAAAATTCTGGAAAAATCTGCAGATCTCCTTTCAGGATTTCCACTTTTGTTCCCTTTGGCTAAAATAAGTCTTTGAAAATGGTGCTGTGGAAGTGGGTAAATGAAAGAGAACTACATGGGGCTAAGGAATGGTGATGTTCTTTTGGGAGTTCAAGGCATTTATACAGTTTGAGAAAGAGAGTGGGGAGCTTAGTATTTGATAAAATCTACTGGAGCCCTCTAATTTGTTGGAAATAAAAAAAAAGGAAAAATGGAAAAAAATTTAGGTTATTCCCTTGTTTAATTTGCTAGACTGGCACTAATTCTGCAGTTCACTTACTGTACTAGTTAATTTCAATATCCACTCTGCATTCTTGATTTCAACAGGGGAGAAGGTGGATGCTGAGGGCAAAAGGGTACAGGATTGGAGGGGGTTTGAGTGGAGCTTTGCAGCAAATTGTGCATACCCTTTTCGCAGATGTACCTGAATACAACTCATGTATTTTTTTGTAATTATTTTTTCATAAAGTTTTTAATTGTGGAATTGTTTTGCCACTTCAGTGAGGCTTCTTGGAAATAATTTTTCAGATAAATTTTATAAAACTAGATGGAGATCCTCAAACAGGGAAGCTAAACTTGCAAGTACTAACACAAATAATATAGAAAGTCTTTTCTGACAGCTTCTAATTTCAAAGTTGCTTCATGCTGCAAGGTTACCTAAATTTACAGCAGGGCAGAAAGCAGGTGCTCTAGAGATACTGTCAGCCTGTAGCGCCCATTTTTCATTCATGCATTGTTCTCTTTGCAAGATGAAATGCAGTTTTGCTAAAAATCTGTCCCTTGCTACATAATCAGCTTTTAAAGTAGGAATCACAACCTAACTCCCTTTCCTGGTGTTGACTTATTTTTAAAAGCACTGATTAAATTCCCAAAACCAGTTACACATTTCCTGTTAAAATACCAACAGAAGCTTGTGCTTTTGAAAGATGGTCAGGATAAGGCCCCTAAAATTATACTGTACATGCCTCTGTACAAGCAAACAATGTGCAGAGGAGTTTCGATATTTTGAATAGTCTTTTGAATAAAAACTAGTTCAGTTAAGTACCTTAGCTCTCTTCTGTGGGAATGGTTGATTTATACAATAGCATTCCCTCTTACACTTGTCTCTTTTCAGAGAGGTTCATTTAATATTTGTCCATGGTACCGCCAACTGCAGTGCTCAGTGAATGGTCAAGAAGGAAAAGCGGCTGTTCTAAGCAGATTCCAATGTAAGGATGGACAGCTAGATAGATAATATAAATGAAAATGTATAACAAATGCAGAGGAAGAAAGGGTTTGCTGGTGTGAGAGAGAGGAGAGACACTCCAGCGTGGTGAAACCATATTTTAATCACTCCAAGGAGTAACAACAGGTTGCATTATGGCAGGTCTGTTATTTAATGCTGGCGGGGGTTTTTTTTGTTAGGTGACTGCCATAAAGTGTATTTATATGTTTGTGAATAAGAAACAGCGTACTTTTTATATAATATGTTGGTTGTCCTTTCACATTGAAAGAAGGTGGGTTTATTTCAAAACTCTAAATCTCACACTGGTCTGAACCTGCCCAAATGGCATTTATACCAGTGACTTGCTTGACAAGGGTTCTTTGTGAAGGTGCAAATGTGTGGCAGTCTCCCTGCTGTACAGTTAAAACTTTCTGTGCATAAATCATTTTAGTAGATTGGGCCAGTGGAGGATTGCTTAGAGTGCATTCCGTGTGATTTAATATTATGCTATATGCAATGCTGGAACTTAATTCCAAATCCCCAAAATGATGTAACATGTGCCAAAGACTGAGTCCAGACTGTGCTTTAGCACCTAGAAGGCTGGCAGTATCAATGCTAAAGTGGCTACGACTCCTTAAATTATTTAAAATCTTCTGTTTCTCATAAAAACTCTTTGCAATATTGACACTTTAAATTCAGTGAACTGCTGGCCCAGGACCAGACCTGCACTGCTGTTAGACTCACACCCACTTCCCTGAGGAATGGTCTGAGCTGGTGTCAGGGTTTTCCCCCTTTCATTAGTCTGTTTCCTGTAAAAGTTTTGTAGACTTGTAGTAAACCAATTTATTAAGGATGTGCCCTACACACGGAGAGAACGGTAGCAAAAAGAACATGTCAGGGAGGATTTTAGCTAACTAAAACCCAATAAAATTATGTACTCAAAACTGAGTTATTCAGGTTTGGTGTTTTTTGAATGTGTGGTGGGTTTTTTTTGTTTGGTTGGTTTTTTTAAATCAGGAGATTCATTCTAAGGAGAGTTGATAATTTAAAATATTTATATTCTGAAGGAATCAGACTGGAACTACATAACTTCTGTGAGATTACTTTACTGAAACCAGTACTGAAGTTGATGAAATATTTCACTTTTTCTGTCCTCTCAGCAGGTGAGATGATTTTTCTGGAGGATAAAAGAAAGAATGAATTTTAATTGTCTGGGACATAAGAATTTATAAATCATTAATTACAAGAAATGGACTCTGTTCTTTGGGTTTGTCACCTGAGTCTCCATGAGAATTAGATAAAAAAATTAAAAATGCACCTTTTTTGGCTGTGGCTGATGTAAATTTTTGTAGTTTTAAAATTTGCTGCAGGATTGACAGAAATCATAAATGGTTTCAAAGAGACACATAAACAACATTTTAATCCCTTCAGCTAGTGATAGAAAGGTGAGTTGACTGTCAACTTCAATAAGACAGACTGTTTGCCATTGTTCTTGGTCTTGCTCCTGGGCTGGCTGAGTGCAAGGGGTGGAATTTTGCTGATCTTCCTGATGAGCATGGGAAACTGAAAAGTCCTTGATTTAGAGTAAGCACTACTTAGCAACAACTAAAGTATGTGTGTTATCAACATTATTCTCATAATAAATCCAAAACACAGCATTGAATCAGTATTAAGAAGAAAATTAACTCTATCCCAGCCAAAACCAGGATAATTTCTTCTTTCCTTTTCTCAGTTTACACAATTTTTTTTTCATTTCAGTAAAAAGTTGCAAAATAGTCTATTGCTATCATTTTTTAAAGTTTCATCATAATTGACTTACTTTTCTATTTAACATATTTTTCAACAAATGCTCTTGTGAAAATAGTAGGTACAGATAAATATTTCAAGTATTTCTTTTTAAAATATTTAAAATGCATTAAACCCTTCACTCTTTCAGCCAGGTGGAAAATGCTGCACAATTTATTTTGATTCTAATTAAGGTGTTTAATACTCCAAGGATGGTACAGAAAAACGTGGAACTTCAGAAATAAGGTTAATGCACATGCTTATGAAGAGTCCCCCTTTAAAAGGGACTTCTAAGAATCAAGCACAATGATTCAGCAAAACCTCTATGTTTGTGTCTCTGTGTGTGAAAAATCAGACTTCATTCCTGGATTTTTGTTATTCATATGAAATAATGTGTAAAATATATTTTCAACAGTACTTTTCTACTGATGATGTTTCCTGTGAACTTACAGGCTTTATGAAACTGTTTTCCTTTTGGAATAGCAGATTTTTGTAGCACATGAACATGCCATATGAGGTACATTGGAGAAGGAGGAGGGAATGAATCTTCAACCTAGTGCACAAGTGGTGTAATCTGGGAGTTTTCATTGAGAAAATGCTTGTTTTAAGCTCTGCACTGCACTCTCTTAAGGGTAGCTTTGTGTACAGCGGGTTTAGGGATATCCATTTTAAGGAAAGCATTTGATTATTACACCCTCTTTTAGTCACTTTTTTCACTCCCTGCCAGCTTAGGTGTTGTTCATCTGTGATGTGCCAGCAGTGTACCCCATTGCAATGCAGGGAAACTATCAGGTTAAAGCAGAGATGCATTTGATCCCCTATGAGCTATTTCCTTGCATTGATGTGGCTTCTTTGTCCTTTTATAAATGGTTTGGTACTACATCTAATACCTATTTCATTCCTCCTATTTTAAGTATTTTTTACAAATGTAACAGGAAATCCTGGGTGGCTGTGTATTACAGGAAACTGAAAACTTTTATGGATGAGTAGAGCAACCTTTGAACTGCAGCAATATGTGAGTAAAACACACAGAAGCTGGGTCTTTACACCATCTCCACTGCTGTAAACAAGAAGTGAAGAATACTTTGCTATGTAATTCCACCAGCCTAAACAGCCGATCAACTCTGCAGAGCTTCTTAATTCCTAAACTGCAACTGAGAACTTGTAATACCAACAGATATATTCCCAAGGGAATTTCATTTGAAAGGTGTCCTGCAAAAGAAGCAACTGTTTCCTCTAATGAAGGCCCCTGGCTCTGCCATTCTGATCTTCATATATCCAGCCAAACTGGCTATAAAGGTGCACAGATTAGACATTGGGAAGAAATTCTTCCGTGTGAGGATGGTGAGGCCCTGGCACAGGTTGCCCAGAGAAGTTGTGGCTGCCTCATCCTTGGAAATGTTTAGGGCCAGGTTGTACGGGCCTTGGAGCAACCTGGTCTAGGGGAGGGTGTCCCTGCCCATGGCTTGGGGAAAGGAACTAGATGATCTTTGAGGTCCCTTCCAACTCAAACCATTCTATGATAATTTGGTATAGACTCAGTAAAAATCCTTCCTTTGTGCCACACTAGGTCTTTTGGGATCTGGACATCTGACCCAGCATTGGGGGAAATACTCTGCTGTTCATGAACTTCAGTACGAAATTAACTCCGAAAGGGAGATGTGGCCTATGAAAAAGTTACAGTAAAGTTTTGTACTAGCTGCAGATCTCACAAGTTATAATTGCCAGATTACCCAGCTGTGGGGGTAGTGAAGAGGATTTTCTGAGTCACACTATGGCTATGAAACTGTAGCATCCTTAGCAGGGCTAGCATGCACTTTTTAAGTAGTTCTTAGACACCTCTAAAAGGTGCTCTTCAATTTTGTTTTTAAGTGCATTGCATAAGGTATTTGTGAGGTTCTAGTTAATTTGCTGAGAGTCAGTCCCAGTTCCTGTAATCTCACCTGGTGAGTGACAGAATCATCTGTAGTAGCTATGGTGGGGTCTTGTGTTTGCCGGAGTCAGCCAGCATGGGTCTGATTGCAGTCTGTAAATTAAATAGTGTTCTAGTATTCACCCTGTAACCAACACAATGCCAACATGTTCTGATAATCAAGTTGAATTCAATCGTATTTGAAACCTACATGATATTTCAGCTGTGTTTCTAGTAAGGAGTTCTGAATTTTGCAGCCCTCCTGATGAAATCAACTCTTAAACCAGCAGGTTTTCTTAAGAGTGAAGATCTGATAAACCATGTTGGTTGCAGAGCCTGCCTAGTTTCTGTCTAATGCAGTTGTTTTATAAGGCCTGTAAAATTATAACACATTTGATCTAGTGCTGAGAATGTAGCAGATTTTTAATTATAATCTCTTTTCTGCAGTTCATAGTAAAACAGTTATGCTTTTAAAATGTAAACTTCAGAAGCCTTTGAGGTGGTCTGGAATTTCATCTCGTCTTCCATGGCAGTTTTTTTCCTCCTTTTTTTTTTTTTTTTTTCATTTTGGCTGTTAAAATAGGATTAATTTCTTTGAGAAAGCTGTGCGTGGATGCCAATACGTGGGATTATTCAGGCATGCATGTGGACGTGGGGGACCTCCTTGTATATTTGGAACTGGATGTCCCTAATTCCCAGAAAACAGCTTGCAGCAGTGTTCCCACCTTTGGTGTAGGCATTAATTGTGCTGTACTCCTGCCCTTTCCATTGGGTGCCCAGGAAGTACTAAGTAAAGGTGACCCTTGGGCATTAACTGTGTAGGCACTGACTATCATTTATGTTTTCCATTTTATTGGTTATTTGTTCTCTGAAACCACCTATTTCTTCTGCTTTTTATTTGACAAGTAATTGCATGTTGGCACTGAGGTGAGTAAAAGTTTAGAGGCACAGTGGTCCGAATCTTTAGACCTATCTGAACTGGACAGGAAACTTCATGTAAATGGCTTCTTTAGAATTCTGTTTTGGCTCTTTTGTGAACTATTTCTGTATTTTTCATTCAAATATGAGAGGTGTATTGTATGTGGTTGGTACTGGGGCCACCAGCACAAACCAGGAAAGGCTGTGAAAGCCTTGTGACTGAGGAGGCCAGATCTAGGGCTCTCTGACTCCCTTCAGACTCACTTTTTTGGGATTCATCCTTTTATATTTTCTACCTTGAAAACTTGAAATAATGGGATCTAATATGCCTCTTCATATTTCAGTCTTATTGCCTCACTGTTGCTGACTGTCCATCTCTTCCACATGGCAGTGAGACCTGTGGGTACTGATTGGAGAGGAGGAGAGCCCAGATGTGGAAGGAAAGGGGGTTTTATCCATTGGGCTTTTAGTGACTCTCTCTTTTTTATTAGTATATGTGCTTCTGAATGTTTTAAAGACCAGGGTTTTAATATTGACTTTGGCTGTGGTTTAATGAGAAAAGTTTTAAAATCTAGCTTTATAAATCTTAGAATTTTACAGTGCTGGACCTGTCAGAAGAAAGCTGTAAAGACCACATGCTTTTCCAGAGACTGCTCACTGATGTGCATGTGTTGTAGTGGCAGATGATGGAGAGATTAGTTTTACTGAAGTTTTTTCTCTCTCAATTTGACCCTTGTGATTTTGTGATTTTTTTTTTTTTTTTAAGTCTTCACCTTGTGCTGGAATTTACCATACTGTCCTTATATTAGCTTTTAAGCACTTGAATAAATGTCTCCTTTAAAGCAGGAAGAATGAAACCCAACCTAGTTTTAATTGCACTACACAAAAGCAAAGACCATTGTGAGCCAAAGGTGTATACACGTTATTTTTCTTATTAGAAGTGTGCATCTTTGTTTCATTATTTCTTCCTGGTAAGTGGACATTTTGTAAACTCCCACCTAAGGGCATGGACCTCCAAAAAGGACTGTGTCAAGGTTAGTCATAATGAGCAAAATATGCAAATTCAAATTAAAAATATTTTCTTAATCGAGGATGCATAAATTATTCCCAGTGGGCACCTAAGTGACAATAAATTTCACATGCCTGGGAATTAACATGCCCCACTTATATTACTTTGCTGTTCCATTAAAAAAAATGCATTATTCATTTAAATGGCTTCCATAGTATTTAGCTTCTGAAAAAGAGATTCAAGTTATTTCGAGGCCTAAATTTCAGCAACATATAGAACAATTGTGTGTGTGTTTCTGTACTAAACTTGGAAAAAATGTTACATTTAACATGACTCTAAAAGTACAAAAATAAAATCATACCAAAAAAAAGATAAACCAACTCAGTTACTGTGATTGACTGGAAGGATGTCAGCATTTCTGATACCTAATGTTACAGTATTCAGAATCATTCTGTCCCTTCCTAAATGTTTTGTGCTGTGGCTGCACCCCTGTTAAACCCACACCATGGCCAGGCAATGCAGTGCACTAGCATGCTTTTTCCCTGTCCTCCTTCCAGGATTGTTTGTCTGTCCCCTGAGCTGCTCTGCAGCCACCTCTGCAGGCAGTGCTGCTCTGTCCACCCCAGCAGGGCTGAGAGGGTAAGGAGAAAGCTGGAGCCAAAGCATGAATTTTCAAGAGGGACCAAGGAGTGTTTGAGCTGGGAACAAGCAGGGGGAAGCGAGGATCAGTGGGTGTGGTGTATGGAGCTCTTGGCTGTCCCTCTGTAGCTGTCTTTTGATAATGTGTAACTACCAGTTTGCTGATATGAGCAGCGGTTATTAAAAATGGGGGCTAGTTTATCTGCACTCTTTCCTCTTAGCTAAGCAGGTTTGAATGTCCAAGGGTTTCTGTGAGCTTTTACTCAGTGTATCCCAAGCACATTGTATCTAATCATTTATTTTTTTTTAAGCCCTTGGAGGTGCTTATAATCCTAAGGATGCTGTACCAGCTCAGATTCTCTCCATGTAAATCACTTACAGTGGGATTTCAAAAGTGCTCAGCCTAACCCTGCTTCCTTAGAAATCAATTGTTAAGGTCCTCATGACTTCGGTGGGAGTAGTTTCACCAACACGGAGTGCTTTGAAAATGCCTCCCTAAACTGTAAATGAGAATATACATTTGAGAATGTTGCAACCTAATTTTTAGACTGAGCTTGTGATGGTAGTAAGAGAGTGCCCTAGATTTAGCGCCGTATCTACTTGATTATGTCACTTTACCACCTTGTCTGAATGTGGCACTGTAATTCCTATTTACATGGGATTTATCCTTTCTGTCTGTTTGGTCTTTGTATTTTTATTGTAATGGTCTCATTAGTCCAGGTCTATACTGTACCCACACAGACGTTTAAGAAGCTCTTTACTCTAAATGTTTCAGTATGCATAAGCATAATATGTGTTTATGTGTGCGTGTATATATAGAGAGAGAATTTTCTTTTTCTGCTTTTACATATTGAGGGGCAAAGTAGTTGTGGACTAAATTGATTGATTGATTTATTTATTTATTTACATGGTGGTGGTTTTTTTGAGAGTTTTGTTTACTTGTGTTTTCTCTTTAAAACATCCAAATAAATCTTTAAGTGGCCCTTTATAAACACTGACATATTTCATTGTTCAGTTATGACTGTGATGTTAGAAATGCTAAAATATGACAGATTTTAAAGAATATTTCAAAAACTGAGTCTGGAGGTAACAGCTTTATTACTGCATGATGACTTGACCCATATTTCCTAACATGATTTCCCTACTGTAACTTGTTCATGTAAGTCTAATGATATCAGTTGACCTTGACAGCTAGACCTAAAAGCCTGGGATTGTCCTGTTTTTTTCAGGATCTTTTAGTTTTTTCTTATTTTGTTTTTTCTTGTTTTAGTTTTTCAGCAATTTCGAGACATCCATTTTAAATATAAGCCACCAAAATTCTACGAAGAAGTTACAGCCAATTCTAAGCAATCAGAATTTTTGTACTTTAAATCTTTGGATTGAGTATATTTTACGTATAGTGGCACAATTATATCACTCTTTAGCATAAATTATTGATACCTCTGAAGCAGAGAAATAGTGCAAATCACACAGACACATGGAAAAATGGTTATCAAATGCTTTTGGCATCTTTAGTGAGTCGTGACTTTGCTGTTGTCATTTAGAATTTGTCTTAAGCCTTTGGTTCTACCTTTAAATGAATATTTTTTTATTTGGTCTTTTAAAATTCCCCTACTAGTAACTATTCTTACTTTTTCTTGCAATGGAATTTCTAACTAAAGTACCTTGACCTAATTCCTAGGGTCAGTTTTAGTGATAACAATGAGATTAAAGACAGGTATTTTACAATCCCGTATGTTAGAAACATTAGGCTTCAGCATAATAATGTAAAGGGGACACTTCCAGTGTTCTGGTGAGCATGTCACTTTTAGCTCTGAGATCACATCTTAAAACTTGCTTTGAGCCCTTTAAGAGCAAACCTGAAAACCACCTCATTACTATGCATAGAAAAACTACTTTAATCACTTTGAGATTTCTAAAATGTATTTGTTAAAATCTTTCTCTCATTCTGAGGCTGATATCATTTGACTAAGGGCACTGAGGGAGCCTGACTTGAGAGGTATTGGGACATGAAAATATTGGAAATTCTTATAAGCAGTGTTTAAAATAGCTTTTCTGTAAATGATTTGGTTCACACAGAAAATGTGATTGTCTGGTGCTGTGGTTTGGCAAGCACTCTTGATGAATATGAATAAATTCACAGGTGATTTCACCTTTTATGAGTAACATGACCACATTTAAATTGCGAGAACAACTTTTCTAGCATCATGAATTCTCCCCTTCTTGTGTTAGCCAGTACTGTAGGCGAGAGAGGGATGGAGCTGCTGGACAGAGTCCAGCAAATGGCCACAAAGATGATTAAGGAATCATCTATGAATCATCTCTCCCCAGAGGAAAGTCTGAAACAGATGGGACTGTTCAGCCTAGAGAAGAAAATGTTCAGGGAATTTTACCAAAGTGCCTTCAAATACCTGGAGGAAGGGCATGAAAAAGTCAGGGCAAGACTCTTTTTGCTGGTCCCCAATGACAGGACAAGAGGCAATGAACGTCCTGCTTCTGCTCTTGGCCCTGTACCCATCTGCAGATAGCCCAGATACAGAGTCCTTTGGCCTTGCCAGCCAGACTCAAGCTATCCTCTTCACATGGGATTTTCAAGCAGCCCTCTGAGCCTTCTCATGCACCTCCTGTCACAATCTTGCTCAGGAGTCTTGAGCTTGGGTGACAAGTGCAGTGCCTGCTTTGTGGGCTGAGTGGGAGGAGCTGCTCGGAGAGTTCAGTGTCTGCTTCCCAAGGTCTGCATTTGTTTTCCACCACCCCAGTCTCATTCCTGTATTTTACAACCCTGAGAAGTACCTTTCTGTTCATACCAGATGTTGAAAGCATCACTGAAGCACAAAATACATTAGTTTGGGGGTTTGATTTGTTGCTGTTGTTGAGTCTATTAAAAAAAAAAAAAATTAACTCAGAGGTTTTTTTCAAAAGTACTTTTGCCCTGGATATTTTGTTTACTTTGACTTGATCATGATATTAGAAATATTTCAAGTAATAATGGGACTCTCTGATTGGTATTGAGAAGGGAGGAAAGAGCCCCATGTTATGCAGATCAGTAACTTACTGTTTAGGAAATTAGTATTGTTTGTTAGAAGGTAATGGTGACTGAAAATTTTGAGTGCCCTGACTGTTACTTACAAGCAGGTTACAGAAAACAACAACAGATTTTGTGAATTAGTAACAATCTCATAGATTAAAGTTAGTTCATGGAATTACATTTATATGATGATTTTCTTGGAGATAGAGTTTGAAACTAAAGAAAGGTAAATGACATGGAAGACATAATTTCTTCTTGTATTGAAACACTTCCTACATGAGCATTTAAGAAATAACCTGAAAGAGGAGGAAGTGTTTTGCTTGTTACAGATGTTAATATTTCTTTTATGTAACTCTTGTTCAGTCAGAAAAATTGATTTCTAGATTTTGGCCTGGAAACTAAGAGAGACATCTTTCAAATATTAAAACCAGTATAGAGGACTTAGGGAAAAAAAATCATGATGAAAACTTCTCTAAACTGAATGCAAACTGAAGGTGGCAATGAAATTTAGCTGTAACACTGGTGGATGTATGTGATGCTAAGATATTTTTTTCACTTAAATTCAGGGCCAAATGTTTTGGGTTTGTTTTGGTTTGGGTTTTTTTGTGTGGTTTTTTTTTTTGTTTGTTTTGTTTTGGTTTTTTTTTTTGATTTTGTACATTGAAAAAGTAGTTTATTTACCTCATAGCCAAGGAAAGGAAAGCAACTAATAACTGTGATAAGAAGAACTTGTGGTTGCTAAATATTTGCTGCTGCTTGACTGGCAGAGCTTGAAGAGTTTTGAGTTTGTTTTTTGAGGGGGGAGAAGTGTTTGTGTTTCTTTGGGCCTTGCTTGTTTTCTGTTTTGAATCTTGTGGGTTGCATGGCTTTTATTATTATTTTGGAAAGCAGATATTTAGCATGATAAAAATATCCTTTATTTGTAGTTTCATTTAATAATTGGCACAGAGTTCTGTGGGTAGTGGGTAGAGTTACTGATAGATTGCATATTAAGCTTATGATATGTTAATACAGCTCTTCAAAAATATTTTGATAGATGTTAATATTGAAACAGCATTGGAAAATAAGGGAATATTTCAACATAACTAACCCTTGTAGTTTGATCACCTGATCCAGTATTTTTGAATCCTTGCCCTTGCTGGGCTGGAATATGAAATTAAGCATTCAGATCTGGAAACCCCAGTCTCTGGAGAATTTTGCTCTTTTGGAAAAGGCAACTCTGTCAGCACAAAGGCATTTCTGGAAGGCATTTCAATGAAGATACGAAACTGTAGAGGCCACATAGAGAGAGGGAGAGAAGAGATAAGGAACTGTATGGGTGAAAAAATGTTAGAGAAACACTGGACCAACCCCATAATTTTTGTGCTAACTTGTGTTAAGTAACCCTACAGTATGAAACCTTATTAAAAAAAATAAAAAGCCAAACCCACAAAAAAACACACTTACAAAAAATGGTTATTATATTGCTATTGAAATGAAGATAACACCTGCTGACTTGCTCTGCTTTTATGTGCAAACCTGGTTTTTACAATTCCATTTCTGCATGATTCTAGTAGTTTAAGAAAGTTTTAATATAGAAATTGAAATATCTTTTAATTGAAATTGATTAAAATGTGTTTCTCTGCTTTTGTGTGGTCTCATGGAATATATTTTTGCATTTAGAATTGGTGATTTTTATTTTTATCTGCTACATAATGTAAGCCGTTGATGTAACTTCAATGTGTGCTGGATTAGCTTCTACTGTTAACATTCCTTTTTATTTCCAGTTGCTGGAATTATTGCAGCTGATTTTGCCCCAGGCACAGTTCACTGGGGAGTTGGTACCTGGGGTTCTGTTGATATCCCTGTCACTGGCAAGGTAAGGAGAGGTTGACTTGCATTCACTATGAGTAGCAGGCTAGAAATAAATCATTTTAATATGCTTTCTGAAGATAAAAAATTAGGAGGGGCAGTGGGTGTCTTGCTGATTATTTATATGCATGCCAGTAGTAACTGGGAACCTTGACCGTGGTTTTTGAAATTATATTCTTTCTTACTGATGTGTTGAGAAACAACTCTTGCTTACACACTGAAGGAACTAACCTATTTCAAAGGGAGTATTTTCTGTGTGCCAAATCAAAATGATATTTTTTTTCCCTTGGAAAAAACCCCCTCCTAAATGAATAAGTGTAATAAAAAATCTACCATAGAAGTATGAAATTTTAGCCTCCCCTCCATTCAACAAGTTTCTTGTGTGGCACCTCAAAGCCAATTCATAAAAAGCTTGTGTGCCATGTGTCTGTTTAATTGTCTGCTGTGTTGCTTGTTCTGATGATGTCAGATCAATAAAATAACTAGACTTTCAGAAATGCTTACTAATTCCTTATTTTTCCTAATAGCGTGGAAGGAGTTATGCAGCTGAATGACATTTGTTTAGTTAGTCGTGTAACATGAATATCTTTCAAAAGAAGTGAGCACTGAAAATTATCTCTTTTTAAAAAAAATTCAGTTTTTACAAGTCTGTGCTTAGTGTCTAAATACCAGTGAAATGAATTATTTCCTTGCAACAATGCCATATTTAGCACACTAATAAAAGAGAGGAAGGGAAGTGGATCTTTGATAAGCTAATTATTTTTGGAACTTGCATCAGAGTTTAGTAAATCAGCATGCTGCATCTGCAGTGCTAACCAAACTAATCTAAAATACTTGCCTCCCTGTGGAGGTATAGAAATGTCATAGTCCGTGGAGACCTGCACTGCATTTATGCAGGTCTGCCTTTTCTGTCATAGATTCAACAGACCTTTCCAGAGAAGAACTACAGTACTTTAAACAACCTTAACACGGGGTTTAAAGAGATTAATGAATATCAGCCTTGTACTAAATAAATCTTTATCACTTGCTTTACCTACTACAGTAATTGCCTCAGTGCAGTGGAACCCATTCAGTCTGCCAGCTTGCCATTAATCTCAAATACATCTTTGACAAAAGAATCTACCTTATCTTCATTTTGTCTGTGTGTGTGAGCTCTGGCACTAAATCAGGTCATCAAAGTACCATATATGAATCTCTTTAGTTGTATGAATGTTACATGTTTGAGGAATTCTGACCTCATGTAAAAGAAGTGTAAATTAACAAAAACGGGCTTCCAAATCTTTTAGTTACAAATACGTACACATTCCTGTCACTAAATAAAATGTGTTAACAAATATAAGGGCCATGACTGTACTATGTGAGGTTTATGCAAACAAACAATGTGTGCATCTTGCCCACAAAAACATCCTCACTGTCCCTCCCACACAAATAGCAATAATTTGGGTCATATAATAGAGAGCTTTATGTGTGTGTATGTTTATAGATTACAGTTTCAAAACTGTTTCTTTTTTACAGGTATGATAAAACCTCTCTTTTAATATGGCTATCAAGTTATGATTGAGAATCAGGATGCTGGGGTATGTAATTAATGCAGATATTTTACACCTGTTTCATAAAGTAAACAATTTTAATTTTTATTTAGCCACATTACAATCAAATTAATGATGTATTTTCATGCAAATTTAAATTTCTTGCTACTGCCTTTATATAAAAAAGGTACCTATTTATTTGGTATTTCAGGAATATTTTCACTCTTATGAAAGGACTATCTGTTTTCTGAGCTCACTGCTAAACATCTAAACAGGAGTTGGGTATTTTTGGAATAACCAGTAAGGATAAGTTATATAAACGGATCAGATTCTCCCTGGGAAGGATAGAAGTTGGTATTTAGGAGAAGTACAAATTCTGGGTGTGAAAGGAGCCTTGCAGGTTTACCCAGGTAGTTCATGTCTGCACAGATAATTGTGTGGCAAAAATATGGTAAGAACAACATGAAAAGACAAAGATTGAGTGCATAGGCTGGAACAATGTCAACTTTAACATGGGGCTGGAATCTGGTAATTTTGCATCAGCAGCCTTAAATTAGGTGCTGCTTTGGATTCCTTCCCAGTAGGTAGGATTCAGATGAGGACATGATAAACTCATTAACTTCATCAAGGGAGATGATTAACAGCTACATTTAAGCTGTTTAACCTCAAAGGCTAGGGAAGAAGACGCTCAAGACCTAAAAAAAAAAAAAAAAAAAAAAAAAAAAAAAAAAAAAAAAAAAAAAAAAAAAAAAAAAAAAAAAAAAAAAAAAAAAAAAAAAAAAAAAAAAAAAAAAAAAAAAAAAAAAAAAAAAAAAAAAAAAAAAAAAAA
>NW_020955252.1:1484616-1547386 GCF_003031625.1 Empidonax traillii
TCTTGCTGATTATTTATATGCATGCCAGTAGTAACTGGGAACCTTGACCGTGGTTTTTGAAATTATATTCTTTCTTACTGATGTGTTGAGAAACAACTCTTGCTTACACACTGAAGGAACTAACCTATTTCAAAGGGAGTATTTTCTGTGTGCCAAATCAAAATGATATTTTTTTTCCCTTGGAAAAAAACCCCTCCTAAATGAATAAGTGTAATAAAAAATCTACCATAGAAGTATGAAATTTTAGCCTCCCCTCCATTCAACAAGTTTCTTGTGTGGCACCTCAAAGCCAATTCATAAAAAGCTTGTGTGCCATGTGTCTGTTTAATTGTCTGCTGTGTTGCTTGTTCTGATGATGTCAGATCAATAAAATAACTAGACTTTCAGAAATGCTTACTAATTCCTTATTTTTCCTAATAGTGTGGAAGGAGTTATGCAGCTGAATGACATTTGTTTAGTTAGTCGTGTAACATGAATATCTTTCAAAAGAAGTGAGCACTGAAAATTATCTCTTTTTAAAAAAAATTCAGTTTTTACAAGTCTGTGCTTAGTGTCTAAATACCAGTGAAATGAATTATTTCCTTGCAACAATGCCATATTTAGCACACTAATAAAAGAGAGGAAGGGAAGTGGATCTTTGATAAGCTAATTATTTTTGGAACTTGCATCAGAGTTTAGTAAATCAGCATGCTGCATCTGCAGTGCTAACCAAACTAATCTAAAATACTTGCCTCCCTGTGGAGGTATAGAAATGTCATAGTCCGTGGAGACCTGCACTGCATTTATGCAGGTCTGCCTTTTCTGTCATAGATTCAACAGACCTTTCCAGAGAAGAACTACAGTACTTTAAACAACCTTAACATGGGGTTTAAAGAGATTAATGAATATCAGCCTTGTACTAAATAAATCTTTATCACTTGCTTTACCTACTACAGTAATTGCCTCAGTGCAGTGGAACCCATTCAGTCTGCCAGCTTGCCATTAATCTCAAATACATCTTTGACAAAAGAATCTACCTTATCTTCATTTTGTCTGTGTGTGTGAGCTCTGGCACTAAATCAGGTCATCAAAGTACCATATATGAGTCTCTTTAGTTGTATGAATGTTACATGTTTGAGGAATTCTGACCTCATGTAAAAGAAGTGTAAATTAACAAAAATGGGCTTCCAAATCTTTTAGTTACAAATACGTACACATTCCTGTCACTAAATAAAATGTGTTAACAAATATAAGGACCATGACTGTACTATGTGAGGTTTATGCAAACAAACAATGTGTGCATCTTGCCCACAAAAACATCCTCACTGTCCCTCCCACACAAATAGCAATAATTTGGGTCATATAATAGAGAGCTTTATGTGTGTGTGTGTTTATAGATTACAGTTTCAAAACTGTTTCTTTTTTACAGGTATGATAAAACCCCTCTTTTAATATGGCTATCAAGTTATGATTGAGAATCAAGATGCTGGGGTATGTAATTAATGCAGATATTTTACACCTGTTTCATAAAGTAAACAATTTTAATTTTTATTTAGCCACATTACAATCAAATTAATGATGTATTTTCATGCAAATTTAAATTTCTTGCTACTGCCTTTATATAAAAAAGGTACCTATTTATTTAGTATTTCAGGAATATTTTCACTCTTATGAAAGGACTATCTGTTTTCTGAGCTCACTGCTAAACATCTAAACAGGAGTTGGGTATTTCTGGAATAACCAGTAAGGGTAAGTTATATAAACGGATCAGATTCTCCCTGGGAAGGATAGAAGTTGGTATTTAGGAGAAGTACAAATTCTGGGTGTGAAAGGAGCCTTGCAGGTTTACCCAGGTAGTTCATGTCTGCACAGCTAATTGTGTGGCAAAAATATGGTAAGAACAACATGAAAAGACAAAGATTGAGTGCATAGGCTGGAACAATGTCAACTTTAACATGGGGCTGGAATCTGGTAATTTTGCATCAGGAGCCTTAAATTAGGTGCTGCTTTGGATTCCTTCCCAGTAGGTAGGATTCAGATGAGGACATGATAAACTCATTAACTTCATCAAGGGAGATGATTAACAGCTACATTTAAGCTGTTTAACCTCAAAGGCTAGGGAGGAAGATGCTCAAGACCTGAAAAAAAAAAAAAAAATAAATAAAATTTACAGGGCCTGAAGCTCCCTGTGGATTGGAATATCTGCTGTAAGTGATGCTGAACTAGTCAGTGAATGTAGAAGTCATTGAGAATGGTGGCATACTTTGTATTTTATTAAAAATGAAGCTATTTAGCTTAGGTTTTCAAAATGGAGAGTATGGCTCTTATGGGTGCTTTTCATGTGTTTTCATGTGTTGGATGTTGTCTGTGACCAGTAGCAGTTGTTGCTGTGTGTGGAATGAGGACAATGGCTCTGTTAGAGGTGGGGACTGTTGGTGTGGTTTGCAGTGTGACTGGGGAGATCTCTCAGCATACTGAGTCTGCATTGTGCCATATAGATTGGTAACTCCAGTCCCAAATCAGTACAGGTGTGCCAGCACAGCACTGTGCTCCATGGGCATCCCTCTGCCTCCCATAGGACAGCACGCTGCTCTTGGCTTGTGCTTGGGATCAGCTTGATCCGTGCTGATATTAAGACTTTATCCTTCCTTGCATGGCTTAGACCTTATCTATGTGACACCATCCTTTAACTTGGGAAACTTGAGTTCTGTGTGTGTTTGTGTTTGACCTTGGCTACGTTTCTCTTCTCCCAGGACAATAGTTAGGCCCATTGCTGCCTTTCTCTTAGCACATTAACATAGATCTGGAAATCATTTTATAGAAACATTAAGTATTATCATTGCTAAACACTACAGGATAACCCCAACTTCTGTTTTGTCTTACTATATGACACACCAAATTTCTTAAAATCTTTAAGGAAAATTAAATTTTGTAGGAAAAAGAGTTTCAGCAAATAAGTAAGGCCGTATATCTTAGGTTATCCTGGAGTTTCAAATAACTTTAGACTGGATAATCAAGGCTAACCTGTACATTTATTTGAACTTGTTTTGATTAAGGGGTGGTCTGTTGAGCAGAAAAACCACAAGTGAGAATTTGCCCTTTACATTTAGATTATTATTTTTATACTATGTTTCTTGACCTTTCAGTGCTGTGTTTGGTGCTTGTAGTTGCTGAGCACATTTAGCTCCTTCTTTAAAAATCAGTCACAAGGCACTGATAGGTTTGAGACGGTATTCAAGAGCTGGCAGAAAACTTGGGGTTTTTTCCTCTCATTTGCAGCAGCCCTCACGTTTCTCTTGCTGCTCAGCTGCTAAGACCATGACCTAGCTGATGCTGTAATGCTTCTTCCTTTTTCTCCTTTGACCTGCTGTTTTCAGAGTTTCCTTAGAGTCCTGCATGTGAACCACACATGCTGCAGTTGATGCCCCTGTGTGGAGCTGCTGGCTTTGCCCTTGCTCTACAGTTGACCTTGGAAGGTCTGTCTTTCACAGTGAAAGGCTTGAAGACTGCACTTCTGTACAAGTGTTTATCCTGAGAGCTCTTGTTCACGTGTCAGTAACAACCACAATAAACACATGGATTTACAAATCCATTCCAGCAAAGCAGAAACACATTCACATGATGGCATAACTGTAGCTATTTATTCCATCAGATTCTTCTACATATTCACACTACATTGCAGGACAGAAACTTTTCAGTACACAAGGGGTCCCTTTTTGCAGACTGTTTTTCAATTTCTAACATTTTGGCTGAATGTTTGAACTAGGAAATGACAAGTAACAGCTAAAAGGGTTTGGCCAAAATTTTTGAACTCTGTACCAGAGGGTTATTTTGGTTTGGTACCTAATTAATAAAATACTAACTTCAGAGCTTGTACTTATGCCTTCTAGCAGAAACGGGCATCAGATGCCTTGAGCTGTAAAGCTGATATGGAACAGAGACAAAGGCAGAGACTTCTGTAGCTTTACTGAATGAAGACATTGGGAACAAAGGGATGAAAAATAATTATCTTCACAGAGTTCAGCCTGAGAAAAGAATTATTGGAAAGAGGGCTGCATGTGGATGGTGGGATGAGAATGGCATGGTCAAACCAGAGGTGTGCTAGGAAACCTTACCTTGAGATTTCCACAACTACCAGGTTTTTCAGTTTCTCATCTGCAAAATATCTCTTAAGTGTTTTGATTGTACTACCCTTTTTCAATATTACTGTCTGCCTACTTTTGTTTGCTTTTAGGAATGTGATGAGTGCTTTCTGAACTACCAGCAGACACACAACATTAGGAGATGTTGCTAGTCCTGCTGATGGAGTCACCACTCTCAGCAGGTGTCTAAGGCAGGGGCCACTAATTTAGGGTTCCAGGATGAGCTAGACCAGACCAGTCTGCACTCAACAGAAAGATTTCCAAGGTTTTTTCCTGAGTGAGAAACACAAGTTGTGTTGGAAGTCAGTGGGATAACACAAAAATACAGTCTTATCTACATGAGTAATTAACATTCACTAGGTTTTTATGGCTTGAAATCTTTCCTCTCTGGGAAATGGTGTCAGTCAAAATAATTCTGACTGTTCTTTCTTATGTACAATTGCAGACTGAACAAATGTGTTATTTTTTTCCTTTGTCATCTACACATGGTCACTATAACTTTAGTTAGTGATACAAATCTAGTGATTAAGAAGCCATTTATGGATTGCTAGTAATTTCACATCTATTTTCACAGTTTTATGAGAGACTCTTTGAAATACTGACCACTGGCACTTTTCTGAGTAGCTTCCCTTTGTTGGTATATCCCAGCAGTCATTTCTTGGACGCTGACAGGTTTTTACACTAGCCACCTAAAATCATAGATGGTATTGCTCTATACAGCAGCTCTCAGTCACCTTGCTTCTAAACCATGGCTAACAGCTACCCAAGCTGAATGTTATTTGAAGATGCATTTACTCTTGATTTATAGTTTTCCAGGATTTTTATAGCACAGTGATCATCATCACCTATTCATGTTTTTTGAGAAGTTTCTCCTTTTTGTGTAGGATATTCTGTGGTTCTGATATAGTCTCAGTAGCATAATTTTATTTTGATAGTTGTGTTTTCATCTTCTACTACAGTGATCACTACCCATTTTTAGGGGTGGAGGGGAGCTAGTACTGTAAATATACTTGAGGGACAGCTAAAATATATGAATATTTCCCACTTCTTTTGTAATTTTGCTGCATTAAAAAAATTAATTTAGTCTTCAGCTTTCAAGATGTTATTTTAAGAACTGTGTATTCTCTTTTTAGGCTTGCTTTTATTTTCTTACTGGTTACTTTCTCGTGGTTTTTGGGGAAGAATAAGAAGCTGGGAACTCTGATATCCATCCTGCACAGAGACTGGGCTGTATAAAGGGTATGAACTTGCAAGCAGTTCTCATCAGTGTCCCAGACCTTCAGTGCTTCAGGGTACTTTTTTGGCTATTGTGTTCCATTCACCTCTTTTTGTAGCCCTATAAGATTTATGGTTTTTTATTGATACAAGTAGTGATTCCAAATACAAAAAGTTTAAAAAAAAAAAAAAAAAGTTACCCAGGAGGGGTATTCATTCAGACAGGTACTGTTTTGTCATTTTATAATTCAAATATTAATATTTTTTGTGTTTATCACACAATACTGATCAGACTTTGTAAAAAATAGGAAACTGACTGTGTGTGCATTGATGAAATCATTGGGTTTTGTGTACATGAAATGCTTTTGGGCCCTGTATGTCTGATAGTGACTGGTGCTTTCCTTACAGTGTAATGGGACAGAAATACAGGCAAGTTGGCAGCAGCTTGACAGAGACATTTAGTGCAGTTCTCAAAGAATTACATCAAAACCTTGAAATTAGGCTTTCTCAAGAATAAGTAAAGGATCTTGTTTGGAGTTCACTAAAGACCATACCTACATGTAGGAAGCAATGCAGAACAGCATACAGTGGAAGGATGTCAATTCTTTGTTCTTGGGCTTTTTCAAGGCTCCTATGTGGAAAAAAGATAAATTAGGATTAGTATGAATGGATGAAAATAGGTTTTTAAAATATTTTCTTTCTTTTTCTCTTAAGGCACTATTTCCATCTGCAGCTTTCTTCCAAAACTTGAAATGAATGAAATCTCTTTCAACTTTAATAAAATTAGAAGTGCTATGAGAAGCCTTTGGGACGGGGAATTTTCACATACATTTTTTAATGAATGGCATTCTCCAGCTGGCCCTGTACCCTGCCTAATATTTTGCACAGCCTAAGAAATTTTAGTCCTGTATGCTTTGTTTGCCATGGATATTTGCATCACTGAGAGTATTTTTAGAGACTCTACTGAGAATAAAATTTTATTAACTCATTGAGGATATAACATTATTTTTTATGCAATTACTTTCCACTTCAGAAAGCTTTTGTATAATATTACAAATCAGGTTCAAACTCAAATATGCACTATGGAATTTACTTGTTTTCTAAATGATAATGAGAGTACTAATGAAGTTGCTGTTTATTAAGGATTCTCAGTCCCTTATAAACTATTGAATAGACAGACAGGAGAAACACGCCCAACCTTGTCCATGGTGTGTAGGTGCTGCTTTCAGCAGGTCAGTGCAAAATTCTTAGAGAAGAACTGGCTGACACTGAAAAAGTTTCTTATTCTGGAATATTATTGGTAGGATTTTTTCCTATTTTCCTTTAAAATAAAACATCCTACTTGGATGAATGACAGCTCTTCATCCTTCTTATAAGGGAAGAAAGTAGCGAAATAGCAGATTTGATTCACCTCTTTCTTGAAGGATGTTGCAATTTATTCAGTAAGTTGCAATGTCATCTTTATACCAGTGATATTTTCTTTTTCCAGTGGCCTTGGATATTGTTTTTTCTCTTGGGGTTTATGTGGCCTCTTATGAAAATACATAGAAGTCTTCCAGTTTGCTTTAATGTCGTTGAAGGCTGACCTCAGAAACACTCCCCTCACCCCAGAGATGATGAATTGTCACCAAAATGTAAAAATTTGTGGAGTTGGTTGGTTTATTTGTTTTTCCTCTGGTTTTTTTCGTTCTACAAAATGATGTTTTTCTTTGAGCTGCTTAAGCTTCAATTTTGGCAGTTCACTGTAGGCAGAGTCACTGTGGTCTATGGAGACACACCAGTACAGATTTGCGCACCCATTTTTTGGACTTAAGGGGGTTATAAGCTACCAACTGGTTTTCATCAGCCTGTGATTTTCCTGTCAGAGTCTAAAAGAACTGAAAACAATTTTGTTTGTGGAAAAGCTCAGTGCCTGCTTATAATTAACTCTGTGGCAGTGGTTTTTGCACAAGTCTATTGCTTATTTTATATAAACTTCAAAGGATTTTATAAAAATGAAATGTTTAACTACCGGAAAAATAAATAAAACTGAAACGTTGCAGTAACTTGGAAGAGATATTTTTTCCAATGTTTTCTGAGAAAATTGGTAACACAAGGTACATCTGGAGATCTGGCCCAGATCAGCTCTCCCATGTTTAAGGTTTTGTGCAGTATGGTTTTTCCACCTCTCTGTGTGTGTGTGTGTGTGTGCCCCAGATTTTACCAAGGACAAGCAGGAACATTTCTTTGAAGAGCTTAATATGTCATTTTATTGAGTCGCCTGTATGAGATGCTTTAGGGTTTCTTTCTGTTTAAACAATGCTCTATCCATATTGTCCTGCAAACATATTCTCTTGAACTTTGCTCTTCTAACTGCAGCTGCTCCAAGGGCCTTCCTAATACGTGCTCTTCTAATGTATTTTTTTGTGACTGAGTGCCTTTCTGTAATTAACTCCTTCCTTCCATGTTTTCTCACATCACAGTATTTTAAAGTGTAAGACTTAACTATGTGTGTCAATTTGAATATAAAAACTCAAATTGCATTCCAGCTGAGTTTTTGAGAACATATTTGGATTATTTATAAACTTTTGTTCTTAGGGTTTTTTTTTAATCTATTAAGTAAATTATTTCAAATTGTGAAATTATTTTTTCCTAACTCATTTGTTTATTAAGTAAACGTTGTGGCATGATACTCTACAGAATAAGAAAGCATTTTGACACATGAAAGTAGAAAATGTTGTAATTTAATGGACAACAGAAAAAAAAAACCCTAATCTCACATGTATAGAAAAAATGGAGTCTCTTCAGATTTTGATTATTAATATTAGTATACACCCTTTTCTTTAATGTGTGTATATATATATATATATATATATATATATATATAATATAATTGTGGTTACCATATATTTTAATTACAATTTCTTTGTATTATTCTAGAAAACAAGTTTTTGAATTAATAGTTTTTGAATTAATAATATTTTTGAATATGTTGTTTTCTTTTGGTTAGTTATGTTTATTTAATTGGAGAGGTTGACACCTGGTCCATGCCAGGCTTTCTCCCAGATAAAAGTATTATTTGTTACATGGTCTTGAGCTGGGGAAATTGCATCTGAATGAAATTTTTTCATAGCAGTAATAATGTGTAGCTCATACAGGGGAAGAGAAGAACTTAAATCAGACCCAAAACACACACTGTGAGTTCTGTACCACTTTGTATCACTTTTGCAGTCGTTTACAAGGTTTATCTTATCCGGAGCCTTAAAGCAGATCAGATCTATCGCTGGTTTCCACAGAGTTAGATATGTTCTGTCTGTGTGCAAGAGCATTGTGATCGTGTGTCATCTTGCTTTTGGCATTTTTAAAGCAGTTTGATGGCATCTGGAGTGTGGTGGTGGGGTTTTCCACTGCTATTAGTTGCAGGCATAAGTGTTGTCTATATCTCTGTTAGAATTTTATTATGTGTTTGGGCTGCTGATATGAAGGACTGAGGGGCTTCACTTGGCACAATCTGTGTCTGCCAATGGAGACAGCTCTTCAACAACCATAATTCCACTTGCCTAAATGTTACTTAAGTTACATTCTCAGTCTACAGGGAAGCCTGGGAATGTCCTTATTAGTTTCTTTATTATTAATTTTTGGTAAGGAGAGGTGAGTATGAGTGACTTTTGCTGTTAGTAAGGGACATGAGAGGCCTGGCTCTCAGCTTAGCATGCTGAGTCCAGACTTTGACCTGGGACAGGTAGAACATGGGCTAAATGGTCACAGAAAGCTCAGAGTTTTGCTAGGCCTACACAGTGGTCTGCACATATTTTCCCTCTTATTCTTCTAAGTTCCCAAGACCAGATTTCGGAACACCAAATTCTTTCAGGAATCAACCAATCTTCTACTCTTCATAACACTTCAGGAGCTGTATTTCAGTGCCCAGCTGGTCAGATGCCTCTGTTGTAAAAATTCCTCCTTATCCTGGTGTCAGAAATGATGGGGGTGAGGACGGGGGTAAAGGGTGGGTGTTTTAGCCAGCATCACAGAAAAAGCTCTTATCTCTCCTCAGCCTCCTGGAAATGGGTCTGTGCTTGGCGTGTTGCCATGCATGTTCAAGTGGGGCATTATAGCTCTCTCTGCTGAGCTGAACTCATGACTTTAAGGTTTGTTTGGGTTTGTTTTGAAAGACTTGGATGCAGCTGTCTCAAATTTCCACTAAAATATGTTCATTTGGCCTTGCTTGTAATGAGCTGAATTTCATATTGCCTGTACTGCACAGTCAGCTTGCTACACAAAATCTTAACAGCTTTAATAATTCCCCTAACCATCCAATTAGACTAATAATAAAGGCTTAATTACATATCCAGTTAATCATCAGATTTGTTCACTGAATGGCTTTAATTGGTAGATAGAGCTGTTACACTATTCCAGTTTGAAAGCTATCACCCATTTTTGCTCACAGCTATATCCACCCAATTGTTTTTTATGACTGAGAATTGACCAGCATTTATTAAGACAATAAAGACAATAAAAAGACTCAGGAGCAAAGAAACTTGTCCACCTAGTGCTGTGGGAGCACCCATCTGTCTCTGGGTGTCTGTGTTCAAGCCAGGACCTCTCTTTACAGGGCTCCAAATAGCAAATGGCTGCTTTACAGGTTTCCAAAAATGAAGCTGTTCTGTATTCTGCCCAGGTAGTTCCCTCAAAATGACTGTTAAAGACTCTGGGACCTGGAAGCCCCTTGGCTTTGTAGGATTCAATAATGCACCACCTAAGCCATTTTGAAATAGATACTTCAGTAGCCCTGAGTCTTTTCTTATTATGGAAACATATAAATTGGTTCATCCTGTAAAACCCTTCAGTTTTAAAAATGTAAAACCTAATTGCCTTATGGACATTCAAAGAATGGAGGCGCTTCTCTGGGGAGATTTTGCGCTGAACCAAAAGATGACAGAACTAGTTACTGATTAAAAAGAAAAGAAGAGTTAACCTCTTGATGCCAGTTGTCAGGATTTCCCCCACATATATTTCTGCCTATTTTAATTGCTACTATATTTCTACACCGTACAAATCTGTCTTCATTTTCTTCAGGGTTGAATGGGGTAACTGGTTACAGAAACCTCATTGTCCCAGTTGCGTTCCCTTCATGCTTTCAAATCAAATGCTCTGTACAACTGCAAAATAATTTCCTTCCTTTAACAAGCCTTCCAGCATCCTGAGTTCGAAAGACTCGTGTTCAATGTTGAGCTTTAGCTGACAATATTGACCTTCTCTGTGTTTTATGAGACTACCTTAGTTGGGGGCAGGAGGGGGCGGGGAAGGGGGGGAGCCTTCCAGTATGTCAAGAATAATTATTCTGCCTTTGCATAAATAATCTGTTATCAGAGGAGAAGAAATGGTGGTATTTTTAGCAGGCTCTACACCCTGGGGAAGTAAATGACACATAAAAAATGAACTTTCAAAGTCTTGGTCTATAGAAAAAAGGAGCTGTGTGTGACGGCAAAAAAAAAAAAAAGTGAGTTTCTGTGAATTAGTACAAGTCATTATTCGTGCCATACACACTCAGTGCCTCCTATCCCCTGCTCTGTCGCTGGAATAGAAAATCAAACTCGCCGGCCACCTCCCTGGCCCTCAGTGGCAGCCGCTCTGATTGGATGCCTCCTGCAGCATGGCAGTGAGCATCAAGGAGCCGCGAGCCGGGAAACACGCAGAGCAGCCCTTCCTTAAAGCGCGTGTCATAAGGTACCTTTAAATGCATTTAAGTGGTTTTGGTTTAACAGGCACCCCAGTTCCCCCTCACACTCATTTAAGTGGGAGGAGGGACATACACACAGATCAATAACCCTTTGACAAAGCGTGTTTCCATAACTGGATCCTTTAAAAAAAAAAAATTAATAGAAGATTTCAGAAAATGCCAGATGCTGAACCTCAAGGATGAGAAATTATCCTACTTCAGCAATCTTGTCTTTAGAGTCCTGGAATTCTGTCTGTTTGGTGCGGGAGCTGCAGGTTTGTTTAGTATGCATAATGCACATAAAGATTAAACAATGTCAGTGAGAGTGTAGTGTGCAACCTTTCGATTAGCTTCTCTTCAGATAATTAATGTAGTTATTCATAAGGTGCTTGTGTTCATGATACAAATCTAATACTTTCTGTAACAGAGGCTGCAAAAATCAAGGTCTTGCTGATCGAGCCCAGAGGTGCTGTGTAATGTCCTCATGCAGCAATATGCAAGATACTGAAATCACAACATTATCTGGGTGATACCAAAAATAATAGCTGTTGGTCCTGGAAACCTATGGTGAACTGACTCTCTTGGTATTACAGTTTACTCTGTGATATCTCATCCCAACTCCTAGTGTATCCCCCTTCCTCAGAACTGGAAGGGGAGTACTGGCATGACCTGTCCTTTAGCAGAGGAAAGAAAAGGAGTGCTGAGCAGAGCCCACCTCCTCCCTGCATACTTTTGAGGCTTTTGGAGCTTTTGGGAGTGCTATGTTTGGTGTCCCCCTTTTCTGCACTCTTTCTTCTCCTGACTGGCTGCTGAGACATCTCCCTGGCAAAGTGCCTGAGCAGAGTTATATGTGTAGGCTTGTGGCTGTGGAGGAGAGTGGAGAGAACAGGCTGTGCTGGGATAGATGGACTGTGAGGGAGGTGCAGAGCAGGCAGGTGTGCCCTTTCTGTCTGTGCCGTGGCAGAAACTGCTAGAACAGGTTTTGACTTCACAGATGCAAACAACTTTGGAAAAGGAAGAGCCAGTGCCCTCACATCCCCACTCATCCATTGCTCTTGAAACATTATTAACAACTTGTTCACAAAGAATTGCAGTATTGGGATGCACGGTGGCTCAAGTCCCAGGAGACATTCAAGTGCCCATTTCTTTATACTCTGATAGCATCTGATCTTGTTTTTTCCATTGTTTTTTTGTTTGCAGCATCTATAAGTTTTCTTGGTTTTCCTTCCACACATTTAAAACATCTTTTAGCTTCTGGATGGCTTCCCATTGAGGGGTCAGTTGTAAATTAGGACTATGCCTGTTAGTACACTTGCTTTCTCTTAGTGCTGCAGGCCACAATGACATAAGCTTCTGAGTTCAGTTTAACAAACTGTTCCAAAAGTTAATAGGCGAAAGTATGTAAAATGGGTAAAACTAAAGAATACTTTTTGTCATTGCATTTGCATGTGAAATTGTCAGAGGACACTAAGGACATTTTACAGTAATGAAAGGGTTTTGTGCCTTCAATTTCTTCTGTAGATGAAAAGAACTAGATGTAATCTGTGATAAGGGGTATTTTTCTGAAAATATTCCATTATTCTCTTTAAAAGTGTCATTAGCCTTAACTTTAATATGAGTCACATCGGGAAGGGGACAGAAATAAAGACAGTTTCTTCATGGTTCAGGAATTCTTTCTAGGGTTACTACTTTTCTGTACCACTCTGTTGTGCCATAACTATCCTTGGACTGTATTAGAAGTAACACGATGTCCATTTCTTGCCTCAGTGAAGCCAGTGCTGCCTCTTGAAATCTAGGACCTTTGCTGTCATATTCAGGCAAAATGATTTTTTAAAAAATCAGGACCCAAGCATCTTTCTGGTTGTTTGTGTCTGCCATACCTCATCCACAGCAATCAGGTTGAGATTCCTTTATCTGTCCCTGCCATTATGCTGTGTAATACATTGCTTACAACCATATCAGGAATCTTCCTGGTTTATGATGGTTCATTAAGTGCATACAATTAAGCATCTGTTCAAGCTAAAATGTTAAACTTTATGGCATTTGCATTGACAATCAAGTGTGTTCAGTACAAATGCCACATTTCAGTACAAATGCCACATTTCAGTACTTACCTTTTTAATATTTTATTATGTTGTCTTGAAATTAACTTTTTACCTTTTTTTTTTTTAATTTTCTTTTTTTCTGATCTGTTCAGATTCTGCTCCATGAGAAATGCTGAAGCTTGTTCTTGTTTCTCCAGAACTATTTACACTTCTGCCCTGGCCTATCTCTGTGACCTGTCAATTCTTGTTTGCCTCCTCTGTAAATTATATGAGCCTTGAGACCTTTCCTTTTCACACTTTGCATCAAACATTATTTCTTCCTCCACATTTATTCAGCTCCATTTAAAACTGTTAAGTGTTCACTTTTATTTTTTTCACCCACAAGAGCAGTAATTAGTTCTTGGAAAGCTCATAGACTTGCAAACTGTACCCTTGCTAAGTGAAGTTGTCTTGTGATCCTATTACTGTGACTCTTCCCTTTCTCAGTGTGCATCCCTCTGCCTTCCTACTGCTCGTCATGGTCTTGTCAAGCATTCAAATGTAAGCTCTTCGGGGAAGGGCTTTATGTTTAAATATGTTTCTTTATAGCTGCTAGTGTACTGTAAAAATAAATGAATGTTCAAGGTCAGTCTGTTAAAATTTATTTGATGTGCCAAAACTCTTCTCCTGCACTTTGGAGCCAGAGGAATGAGGAAATCAAAAAATCTTTGTCCACCAGCCTTAATTGCTGAATTATAAATGCAATGTAAAACTGTTGCAGCAGTGGTCTAACCTTTTTCTGGTGCTCACCTTACCAAAGGGCTGTTACAGCAGAAGACAACACGTTTTCAGAAGCATTTGGGTCACAAGCCTTACACTGAAAGTCACAGATGGGGCTAAGAATAGCTGTCTGGATCTCACTTAGTCTACCAGGACTCTGCAGCCTTTAGAGACAGAAATAATGTCTTGGTCATGCACACACAAAACAGAAATTTGTGACAGATTGCTTTGGACGCAATGGTTCTGATTGGGTTTATTCATAGGGTTAAGGCAGCAACAGTATCAGCATGAAAGCTGAAAAACGTGTTTATATGTTATGAAAATTGGAGCAATTAGGTCAAATGACCATTTAGACACACTCCAGTAGCACAACAAAGATTAAATTTCAAAGATGTACCTCTAGGTCTGTATTGTGCCACTCTGGAGCATAAAAGAAAAGAATATGCTTGTGGTGCCGGATTCAGTAGTTGAAGGCAGAAGTAAATAAACTGGGCTATGTACTGAAGGTGTTCAGTGGAGTAAATTCATCCAACTTCTCAAATTGCTCCATAGCAGCTCTTTTGCTGCTATTCACTTTGAATGTTAAATACCAATTGTGTTCAGCTTTCTCCATCTGCTACTGTACTGCCTCTAGAATAACCTTGGTTATTTTCTCCTCCAAATCCTTTGTAATAACAATGTATTAATTAAAATGGTGTTGCTCGTGAAAGGGACAGTCGCTGTTAAACATTCTTAACCACTTGCCTGTTTAAATGTGATGGAAATCAGCCTCTTGAGGAATTATACAGGAACTTTTGACCATGTTTCTCTTTTAAAATCCTTCTTTTCCTCATCCTGGATTTCTTGGGAGAAACGGAATATTTGTGAGTCAGTGTTACCACAAACATTACCCTACAAAACCAGATATTGGTCATGTAGTGGAAGAATCTGGAAGGTTCATATAAACATCTAAAAAGCAAGTGCAAGCCACGCAACCTGAAGCTTCTGAACATCTTTCAACGCTGTATGTGATGATGTCTGTTACTTGTTCGTGCAAGTCCCAGCACTTCATTCTTCTTGTTCTTTACCTCTGTGAAGTAGCTTTGTCCACTACTTCAGTCTGCTGGGAGAGCTGGCTAAGCAGGAGGTAATTCCTTTTCTCTCCTCCTTCTCTTATATTTTGGATTATCAGACCTTAGTTCCCTTTTTTTCTGTTTTGTTACTCCTTATTTTTGCTTTTAACTCCCTCTGCCCAGCTGCAGCACTCAACCAGGAGTGGCACTGGGTGATATTTGTGGCAGACTGTGCCTGCTGAGCCGTCTGCTTCCTCTCCCTGGTGACTTTGGGCCACTCTGCCCCTGTGCCTTCTCCTGGCCTGCAGCCAGGGCCAGCGACACTGGGGGGTCTGTGTCTGCCCAGGAAAACTGCTTCACCTCCCCTCTACCTCAGCAGCCAGGAAAATCTCTTCAGCATCAAGGAGGAAATAAAGATCTCTAAAAGTGTAACAACTAACAATATTTTGTGAAAGGTAGAAATAAGGAGGCATCACCATCAATTGTTTAGCTGCTTTCCACAGTGTTTGTTTCCCTAGCTTCACAGTTTCAGAAAAGTATATTAGTGTGATGCGAGATTCAAAATGCCAGGGGTAAATCCAGCATCCACTAAAAGAAAATGTTGCAGAAGCAGGCAAATAATTTTTGGGGGGTACCTAATTATTTGAAATATTGGACTGAAATAATCAATAGTCTCCTTAACAAGTGATATGATCTGAAAAGTCTGTATGTTTCTGTTGAGTCCTGCCTTAGCACTGAGGGGTTTTCAATTCAGGCACCCATTTAGAGAAATCATAGCATTTGCTGTTCAGGGCTGACTTTTGTCACTGTGTATTGATGATGTATGGAAGACTCTGCATACAGGTTTTATTTAAAATCTGTTGACTCTTGAGAGATAATCAATTGCTGTCTGAAATTTCACTGTTTGAAAAGATATTCTTGTGATTATGTTTGTTGAAAAATATCAATGGAGTGCTATGGTAGTAGGCACCATGTAAATCAGGTGGATGCTGCCAAACCATGTAGTCAGAGGCACTCTGTGTTTGAGATACAGTTTTTAATACAGAATTAGGATTATCCTGTGCAGAAGCCAGGTCTGATTAAGCCCCCTGGAGTCTTCAAATATGAAGTCACAGAATTTTTTATATTATCGTCTATGTTTCTAAATTATCAATAATGAAAGGAATTTACATTTGTTTTCATTTTAGTTTTATATTCTCACCACGTGGCTAGGCATCTGATGGACTTGAAGTTATTCTCTCCCATTTTGCAATTCTTATCTCCTTTATTTGCTGCCATTATGGCAACTTCCCATCAAATAGGCATTTGAGGGTCCCTGCTGCTGCTTAACCTGGGCATAGTACATTTCTGATTGGCATCAACCGGAGAGTTCCCAGGGCTGCTTACTTGGACTGAGAGAATGGGTTAAAGCCCTTCTGCACTCACAAATTTGTCCTGAGAAATTTGAATAGCTAAAATGGAAGCTCAGTTATTTTCTAGGGGAATTACTGCTCATGTATAAATGGGAAGAGGGGAGAAAATAATGTAGCAAGGAAAGCCTTCAGAAAGAGAGAAAGTAGGTGATAAAAATAGGGCATTTCCCTGACTGAATTTCCAGGCTGTACAGCAAGAGGTTTCACTCCTCCTTTTTTGACCTTAAAAAAAATAAAAGGGGAGGGAAGGATGTTGCTACATCAAAACAATATTAGAGGTTTCTTAATAGATCGAAGTACTGCTCAAAAACATTGCGTTTGATTTTTGCTGCTGTTGTTTACACTGGAACTGAATGTAGCATGCTTTAAAGCATTTTGTACCTCTAAGGGACGTAATGAGGTAGTTCCTATCACAGATCCCATGAACCTGATAACTAGTTAGAAAGCTGGCACTGTAGTCTCAAGCAATATATCCCCACTTCTTACTATTGTCAACTTGATCTAAACTGGGCATACAATGTAATAATAGTTCTGAGATTAATGTTGTTGTTAAAAAAAATGTTTTAAAAATCCATAACCAGTTGTATCAGTAAATTAAAAATATGGATTTTTTTCATGAGATGAAAAGTGTGCAAATACATTCTGAAAATGAATGTTCATGCAGTAGAAATATGTAAGTGTACGATAGAAATTGTCTGTAATATGAAATTGTGTAATATTCAGTGATTTCAGCTATAAGTGAGCCCCATCTGGTGGTGATGTAAAGAAACAACTGAAGTTGTAACTGCAGGGAAAAGATTCACAAAAAAGTCTGAATCTCTTTACAAAAGATCAAAGACTTAACTATATAAATTATATATATGCATGTAGGTGCAGTATAATCACTACACGTCTTTTAAATACTCAGCTCTACAGTGCAACCTAATGACTATATCTTGTTAAAGAATGAAAAAAGTATTTTTGGAAGGTTTGCGGACAGGTTGATTTTTTTTTTTATATGTCCTTTTTGGGGGCTGAATTTTAATGTAATGCTTGCCTGTGGTGTTCTAACTTTTTTGATTTTCTGATTCAAATAAACATTAACAGTTTCATCAGCTTAGAAAAACAATATTGAATTGGTTTTCATTTGTGGACTCAAACACAAGTAAGTTTATTACTTATGAGTGCTTAGGTATTTGCAGGTAGTTTATGACATGAGTCAGGGAGTGCTTGCACTGTGTTGGTGTGTTCCACGTAGGGGTGAAGGGTAGGTGCTGTTGGGGTCCTGTGTGTATCACCATGAACCCTGGTTGCCTGTCTTACCCTATCTGAATGGGGCCATGACATGTCTGTTCTCCGTCTTTCACCAGCTACTAGTTAATGTTGCACTCATGGTTTTGCTTGTTTCAACATGGCATCGTTTTTTCTGAGCTTGAATGTTTCATGTTTTTGTTCTATTAATTTCTTTTGTGTTTACCCTTGACATTTTAGGAATGATGACAGGGGAAGAGGTGTTGCTGAATTCTTGTAGCAAAGAGGAAATGGATGTTTTATGCTCGAGAGGTCTGTATAAATAGTTTGGGAAATTTGCTTAGCATATAGTATTAATCAGTAATGTGCCAACTGCTCGTTTCGCAGATCTTCCATTACAGTTCTGGTAGCTCTTGCTAAATCACATTCTTCTTTTCCAGTTTTTTCTAATGGCCTGCATGGCTTTCAGCTTTTCCTGTTAATTGTAACATCAGTCGGAAGACCTTTTTCAGTAAATGTTGTGTTCTTCTAAACAAATTGGAAAGGTTTTTCTGTTTGAAGACATCTTAGAAGGCTGAGAAACTGAGTTATGGCTAAGTTTAGGCTGAGTCATGGCTTTTGCACCCCCACTTGAACTAATATTTAGACCATTTTATGTTATCTGGTGCTGTGAATTTGCTGTGAATCTCTGTAGATAAGCTATTTCGTGAAGCTCTGTGTATGGGGATTTTATGAGATCCTTCTTTTCCCTTCAGCACTATCTTCCTGCACTGTACAAATTGTGTAAACTTAACCCTTTTCCCACTTTGCTGGAGGGCTGGGGACTCTGTGATTTCAATTCTGACTAGGCTGAGCAAAATAATTTCACACTGCAGTACTCAGCATTTCTCATGGAGACTGCTTTCCCTGCCAGTATTTACTGTTCTCTTTTGCTCTGGTTCACCTGTGATGCCTTCCACAGTATGCTTCTTGAATTGCTGTGGTGGTGGCAGCTTAAATTTCTGGGCTGACCCTGGCTGGATTTCAGGTGGCCACCAAAGCT
The DNA here is from genome assembly GCF_003031625.1 of Empidonax traillii. NCBI lineage: Eukaryota > Metazoa > Chordata > Aves > Passeriformes > Tyrannidae > Empidonax > Empidonax traillii. The sequence goes on from NW_020955252.1 coordinate 1,503,191, forward strand.
GCTCTATCACTTCCCTTCCTCAACTGGACAGGGTAGAGAATGAAAGGCTCATGGGTCAAGATAAGGACGGGGAGAGATCACTTGCCAATTACTGTCACAGGCCAAACAGACTCGACTTGAGGAAATTAGCTTAATTTATTACCAATCAAATCGGAGTAGAACGATGAGAAATAAAAGCTAAGTCTTAAAACACCTTCCCCTCACTCCTCCATTCTTCCCATTCTTAACCTTTCTCCCCCATGGAACTCCATGGGCTGCAGGGACACAGCTGCCTCACCATGGTTTGCACTGTGGACTGCAGGGGAATCTCTGCTCCAGCACCAGGAGCACCTCCTGCCCCTCCTCACTCCTCTGTATCTGCAGAGTTCCTCTCACATATTCTTACTTCTCTCTCCCAGCTGCTGTTGCCATTGTGCACCTCTTTTCCCCTCTTCCTAAATTTTCCTATCTCAGAGGTGCTACCACTGTGGCTGCTGGGTTTGGCTTTGGCCAGCAGTGTGTCTGTGTTGGATCAAGCTGGCATTGGCTCCACTGGACACCGGGGACGTTTCTGGCAGCTTCTCACAGAAGCCGCCTCTGTAGACCCCCACTACCAAAGCCTTGCTGTGCAAACCCAATATAATTGCCATGAAAATGGAAGCTTTTCAGTGCTGTTTATATAATGGAATTACTTATGAACTGTTAATTGCAGTGGCCACAACTATTATGCTGTGTATAGTCAAAGCTGCTTTTTATTAAGATTTTAGGCCTCCAAATTAAAAATAACACCAATGTCTCTCCTAGGGGTCAAAGTTGACCACTTCTGGTTTAGACTTCAGTAAATGCATCAGTGGTGTATTATGTTTTAATTTGCCTTTGAATTGATATGGATGGCTGTTGAAATTGGAGCTGCTCTTTTTTATAACAACAAAGAGCTGTGAATGCCAGGGGTTTGTAACCCATGTGCAGAAGAGAATTGAAAGGAGAAGAGGAAAGAGGACAGAGTGAACTAATGTTGTTTTTCAGTGGCAACTGCCATGTATTTCAAGCAGCATCAGCAATTTTGTGGGTGGGCAATAGTAGAATGACTACAATCAAGTCTAAGAGATACAGTAGCTAATTAAATGATGGATGGTATGTTAGCAGGAAAAGAACTAGACTGAGGGGAAGGGAAGGTGGGATTTGGGAAATCTTATAAAAACTCCAAACGCTGCTTTATCTTTCAGGCAGGATAAATTATTCTTTGATAGACTAGGATTTTTGAGAACAATAGAAAATATTATAGAAGCATTAACAGACCACAAACCTCACTGTTAGCTCATAGTGGGCATTGAAGTTTGACTAAAGCACCTTCAAACTGAAGTAAGTCTTTGCCTCGGAGGATTTTGAGCATCACCAGAACAAGTTTATAAAAAACTTTGACATTTTATGCAGCACTGTGTACAGAGGGATGGTTGAGTCTGACCGTTTGCCACTGTGTATCTTCTTAGGATCTGGAGCCCCGTGATACTTGGAATACATAACCATGAGGCATAATTGCTAATCTGGATTGCTTTTAGGAGGCTGAAATTCTCGAAGTTGTATTTGTTAGGTTTTCTGTATTTTCTTATTATTTTGGGATAGATACATACAGTGAATCCAACTTTTTTCCAGGGAAAAAGAAAGTTTTATGAGGTAATTTGATTGTTAATGGATGTAAAGTACAGTCTGAGTCCATGTAAGTAAGAAATGTAAATTGGTTGTGTGGCACTTGTATACTGAAGAGTTTGTACTGTCTGATTTACATAATGCAGTGTGTCACTAGGGAGAGAAGTTATTGATCTTAGTTGAAGTGGACCTGATTGCTAACTTAGGTCTTTATTTTTTGTTCTGACAGCTTTTCTGAATTTTTCCCTGCAAAAAGATTTTAGTCAAAACTGTATGATGTGGGAAAATGGAGTTTTGTTAAAGTTTCCACAAAACCGTACATTTTTGATTGTGGTCTGGTTTTTGGTGTTTTCCTAAGTTCTACCTTTTTTCTGATTTTAAATTTGTTACAATTTCAAGAGCTGCTATTTTTAGATGTATACTACAAATTAATATATATTCCTTTATAGCACATAATATATATTCCTTTACAGTACACAGTATATCTGCCTCTTCTTTTTTGATCAAGTGTTAAAACTACTCATTGCCCACCAGAAGCACCCTGATCTAAAGTTTAGAAGTGATAGCAGCTTCTTTTAAGGATAAAATAGAGGTAAATATGCAACAATGTTTCAGACCACAAAACATGTTGTAATACTTATAAACCAATAGGAATTTTACCTCTTCTGTAAGGCTCATAAAAAGGAAAGCCAGTTTGTGGCACTTAAGTAATTTTTTTGCCCTGCATACCAGCAGACTTAGAAACAGATCACTGCCAAATATTGTGAAGTATCAAACAGAATTACAACTCTGTTGGCTATTCCTTTTACTCAGTAATCTGGCTTCTTCTAAAGCATATTCTGAGCTTTCTTCAACAATTGGCAAGAACACCCATTTATGTCTGCGTGGCTGGACCTCTTTGGTCTTCTATATGTTTTTGAAAATATTGCCCACTCTGAATTTCCAGGATGAGCCTGAGCTGGTCACAATCAGAAAGCTAGGATGTCCCACGAAGAAGTTGATAAAAACAGAACACAAGTTGTGATGATTTAAGAATTCTTTCAGTGTGACTGTTGGGAGGGCTCTGTGCTGGTTTTTCAGGTGCTGAATTCTGAGGAGCCAAAAGCACTTAATGTTTTGAAGCTTCCAGGTCTAAACATTAATTTGAACATTGATTTTGTGACATACAAGAACGTAGTTTCCTGAAAAGGATTTTTTAAATTACATTTCAGTAATGATAAAACAGCAGCAAATTCATCAAGTCACATATGTGGAACTACCAACCAACATTTGGGTGTTGGTGTAAACAGGTGGCTTATTTGATATTTGCATAACTGCATTTACAGCTTGAATTTATGAAAAAGGTGAACAGAAAAATGGGGTATCAATAAGATAAAACAACTTATCTGATTCTGAACAAATTTCCAAGCTTACAGTCCAGGATCTGTTGCATATCAGCTAATCAGAGTGAAATCAGGACATTTTGTGGCACAGGGGACTGGGTTAGCTCAGTTGCCCCTAGAGTCCCTCCTCTGGTTTGATTTTGCTGATGCATACATATCTCTGACCAATCTGTTCAGAGAGAGAAATGATCATTAAAGCAGATGAGTTACTCTAATACCAAGCAGTTGGTCTGTAATCTGGATTCCTGGGGTAAATGGAAAACTGCCTTACAATAACTATTTCTAATTTTGGCTAGTTATATCCCAGCCTAAATGAACATTGTCCTTTCTCAATAATGATTATAGTTTGAAAACCTTTTGAAAATTTGATTTTTAAGAATAGTGTTTTCCAAAAAAGTGTTTTGTCAACTTCTCATCCTGATTAAAGGAATGATTACAGAGCCCTGTAGTAATGGATTGAGAGGTGATCACTCTTAAAAGAATAGAGCAATCAAAACATGAGCTGCTTTCAAGGCTCAAAAGAGAAAGGAACGCGTTTAATATGCTGTTGTCATAACTTCAGATAATTGAAAGCTGATCTAATGACAGTGAATACTGGTTGAGAGAATTTAAGCTCTATAGAGTCGTACTAGGCATTGAGGAGAGAGCAGTGTTGTTGGCTCAGGCAATGTTAATATTGCTCTGAGATAGGTCCAGATACCTGCAAGCAAGAGAATGCAATAAAGTGTCTTGCAAATAGTGTTTAATTTTTGTTTTGCTTTTTCAAACACAGTTGTCACTAAATGGTTTCATATTGCCTCATTAGAGACATTTCTTGAGTTGTGTTCCTTGGGCACACACATCCTTCTTTAATAAAAATAATTTCAAGTTGATGGCTGCCTACGGCGTTCTCAGCAGTATTTGGAGAAGAAGGTAACCCATTAATACACCTTGTTTGAATTATGGTGCTTGAAAACGTTGGATTATGTTTTTTATATTATTTTTTAAAAAAATCTAAGAGTCCACATGGTTTACTAGCTGACTGAAAATAAAAGAAAAAAATGGAAAAAAACCCCCACAAACAAAAAGGGAAACATTTTGTCATTAAAGTACTTGGCACCTTCTTAAGAAGAAAAATAAAAAGTAATTCCATGATTTATTTCTAATAAATGACCTTTCTTGGCAGGTAAAAATCCTGTACAGAGGCTCTTTAGATTTCAGGCCCTAGTGACAACACTATTAAGGGAAACAATTTTCAGCCATCTGGAAAGTGTTCTCACTGCATCCCACCTGTGCCCCAAGAGCACAGGGTGTGAGCAAAGGTTGGGCAAGCACACAAAGGCAGAGCTCTGCCTCCTTGGCACTGCTGCAGCAGGAAGCATCACTGACTAGGCCAGGTCATCACTGTGGCTTCCTGAGGTTCATGAGCTGGGAAGGGTCGAGAAGGTTGTTGGTTGGTGTTTTCAGTTTAATGTTTAAAGCGGCTCATGTGCTTACTCCGTCTCCCACTAGCTGTTCTTTAGGAATGCATTCTAACCTAAATTGTTCAATATTTGTAAGATTTCAAAAGCTCTTACTGAAAATATGGGTGTGCTTCAGCCATGGGAGGTGGAGCGACAGAATAAGGGGATATAAATTTCTTGAAAGAAAATTTAACACACTCTGCACCAATCCTCAACTATTTTTTACTGTCAAGTATTACTGTATCATATGTTTAAAGTTCCTTCATAGCTGACTTAAATATAGTTATGGCATGCTAAAGAATTAATAGATTTCTGCTCTAGTAGTGCTGAATTTGCTCCCAAAATTCAAGTTATCAACTGTAAAATTAACTGCGTGGTGTGCGTCATGTGTTTTGACACCAGTCTTAAAGACTTCTCTAGATTTATAGTAACAAGCAGTAGGAATATTTACTGATACTTCTGATAGTTGTAATAATTTCCCATTACCATTTATCATCATTTTGCAATGCAGTAGCTGAGTAGAAGCAACCCCATATAGCTGTTGCCATTAAAAGATCATTTGCCAGCAGCAGCACATGGTGCTGTGTAGGTTGGTTCCCAGGCTAACTCCAGAAGCTAAATACAGTAACCCATGTGACACTGTGTGCTCACTGTTAGAAGCTGGTGAGTTGTTAATGATGCCTGTTATGCCTATTTTTTCCACTTTAAATCTTTTGAGATCTTCTACTTTTACAGAAACAATAGTCTAACCTGCAGCTCAGTAATGCTTCAGGCCAGACTGGAGCAAGAGTCTGCGGTTAAATTTGTCTTCACTGCAAGTCCTTTCACAGGTGAACTTCCAGCTTCCTTCAGTTGGAGATGCAGCTCATTCATGCCTGTGGAGCGGAGGAGATGACAGCTTCTCTCCCGTTTCTGGTTACTTTTAAAGGAAGGAAATGTTGCTGTAGCTTCTGGGTTGGGTAAGCTACTGTTATCTGTGTTAAAACTGGTTTATGCAGCTACCCATCCTGGAGGTGCTGGTCTTTTGGGACACAGTGTGGGAGCTGCTTTCTGGGCCACTGAAAGTGGTAGTTGAAACTGATGGTGTAGGGGAGTTATTTTTGTTGCAGGGAGAAGATCACTGGAGTAGTTTTGTTGTGCGTGGTGTGGAATAGAAATCTTAATGTGCTTCTCTTTTGGTACTGTTTGTCTTTTACTTCTATACTGTCTAAATCACTTGAAATTTGTGACTATTTATTTAGTTTCATAATCCCCTTGTGTGTAATTGAGTATCCCCATTTCACAGATAAGGTACTAATTGATTTCCTCGCATTATGCAGGGAATTTGGCAGAGCAGAGAGTTGAACACGTCTCCAGAGCTTGAGATTCCCTCAGTACTTACTGGGCCATATTCTTTTTCTGTGTGTCTCCCTTTTTCCACATTTTGTTACACTCTTTTTTTTTTCTCCCAGTTTTGAGAAATGTGCCCTGCATTGTAGAGGGTAGACATTGATAGCTTCTGATTAGAGATGTCAATTTAAAAATGTGTTTTAAATAAAAATCCAATCTGGATGCATAGAGGATATCACTCCAAGAAGGAGGATGGGTACTATTGGATGTCAAAGGAAAGTGACATAGTTCTGCATCAGTTTGCATCACTTGATAGGCTCTGGATCCCCACTGTTAGTAAGCAGGATTACACAATAATAAAACAAAGAACTCTAATAATGGGTCGATGTTTTCCACCTTAAAATGCTTGTTTGTTTTCTTGTGAAGTATAAACGTTAACAGTGGTCACTGATGTTGTCTTCTGATAGATACCAAAATGGAGATTTTTTCCAGTGCTTTTGAATATATAAAGCAATATTTATTTTACATTAACTTGCTAATTTTAAAAGAAAAAGAGAAGGTAACGGAAAAGAATTGCTACTACAGAAGCAAATCACAGTTCAAATAGCATTACCAACCAAACTCTTGTAGATGCCACATATGCCTTGCTTGATGTAGACTAATTTGGACTATGTAATTTTTTAAGGCTGTAATACTTTCTAATATTTTATTAGAGATCATTATTTTAGAGTTATAAAACATGTATGCACTTTTTCCTAAGAGGCCAAAATGGCTACAGGTCTTTCAAGTTAAATACGGTACATAATTAGATAATTTTAAAAATGTATCTTATGTACCCAGAAGTGGTTCCAGTCTCTTGACAACACACAAATAAGACAGATAATTTTTTCAGTGTGTATTTACAAAGCTGCCTAGGATTTCAGTCAATATGTGGTCTAGTAGCTTGCACAAATATATACTTTAGTACACTTAAACTGTAACTTGCAACATGCAAATATGAGCTGGGAAGCCCTCACTGGAGCTGCTACTGCTAAGTATGTTCAATTATAAATGTAGAAAACAGTTTTTTTTAAACCCTCAAATATATCTGTCTTAGCAGCAGCTCAAATCTTTTTTATAATAAGAGGGGGGACACAGTAGCATGAGTAGATTTCTGTACAAGAGTTCTCTTCTGAGTCCCTTTTTGAAGTAGGAGGTGATCGTGTTTAACAAGACAATGAGTCTTTCACAGGTTTACCATCTCAGAACAATCTGCCTATGGAATTTTTACACGTATGTCAGTGCCCTACTGAGAGGTCTGTTTTTCCAGAGTTACTGAGCACCATATGTGAAGTGTCCAATCATAATTAAGTCATCTGGTGTTGAAAACATCTTCCTTGTTTTTAAGCATAAATTTTTGCTAACAGGCATGGCAGCTTCTGGGCTGAGGCAAGATACAAATTCCCATCAAGGTTGCAAACATTAAGCACAATTTCAGGAGATGTCGAATGAGAAAATGCCATCCATAGCATTTCCTGATCTCTTTCTGCTGTTGATTTAAGGAGGAATGTAGCTTACCAGCTTACAGGTGGTTGATCTGGTTCTGTATAAAAAAAAAGATGTGTTATCTACACCCCAGTTTCCTCTCTGGCACTGAGCTAATATGTTAGCTTGGTAGATGGGGAGCTTGATGCAGGAGGGATGGTGTTTTCTGAACAAAACAGAGAAACTCTTGTTAAATAAAATTAATATTGCTAGTGCCTACAGCATACACATCAAATCCCTTTGCTTGAAATCCTTCCCTGTGATCAGAGCAAGGGCAACATAAACAGATTGGATAGAAAAGAAGTTGTGCAGTGTTGGGGCATCCGTTTTGTTCTGTGTTTGTGTTATCTTAGGACTCCTGTAAAACTGCAAGGGTTTTTCTAGAAATTGGAGAAGGTTTATTTCTTCCTGTCCAGAGGAGAGAAGATGATTTTTTGGGAAACCATCCTTTAACATAAAAGAAAGGCCAGCTTCTTTGTGGGTCACTGGAGTGAGAGGCATTTTCGTTAACTCTTCTGGTTTGAACTTTTTGCACAGTACTTGATACTGCTGCCGTGATTATTTTTTGTTGTGCTTTGCTTTTGTTGTGCTTTGCTTGTGTTTTCTCAGTTGCTTTCTTCTTCTGCCATCAGCCATGTCAGTCAAGCCTCTGCAGAAAGTTCAAGTTATTGTCTCAGTCACTCTAGTCCTTCCTCTTTTTCAGAGCTTTGGCCTCTGATGGGTTGCAGGTGTCTCTGCATCTGCAGAATTTTGTCTTTTTTGTGTCGGAGCTTGGGCATTGCCACCATCCACCATTTCAGGTAGATTGGAGGATAAAAAAATAGCCAGAGAAACTGGCATTTGGTTATGATCAACCACAAAAGATGAAAATGTTGGGATAGTCTTTTCTCATGACAAAAAAGATTTTCCTGAAAAAATGTAGGAGTCACCTTTTTTTTACTATGTCTGCACATGGATGTATCCTAGGAGCAGGTAAGCAGCATGAGGATTCATTCTGTCTAACTGGTACAGTGTTGTGACTTTTTGTTCTCCACTGAACCAAGTGAATAAGTGGAAGTCAAACCACTCCATTTGCCAGCTAAAATGTGATTTGAGCTTTATTCACCCTTTGCAGAATATGCAAAACCAACCTTTGTAACACTGCTCTATGACTAGAAAAAATCCCAGCATAGTGAAGTGCAGCCGTGGAGAAACACAATGCCATTTGAAGTGGTGCCAGGTTAATGAATGCCTTCACTCCAAAATCACTCCATGTTTGCAAGGAGACCTGCGAGTCCACGCAGACAGGGACAGCCCACAGCACATGTGTCTCTCTGTCCGTGCTGATGTGCAGCTCAGTGCTGCACAGGTTTGTGGGGGGAGTGGGATCTTTGGCTGATTAGAAACATCTTGGATGCATCAAGTGCCGTGTGTGCATGTGTGTGGGCAATGTGCCCTGGAGTCGGAGGAAGGAGAGCAATTCCTCTTCCCTGCAGTGGATTCATCTGGCACAGCAGAGGCCGGAGTGAAGAACTGTTCCCTGGAACCTACCCCGCGCTCCTGCTTCCTTAGCTCCAGGCCATTGCTCCTTGTCCTGCTATCTTCTGAGACCAGAGAATTCCCTTCCTTCATTTATATTATTACCTTGAAGGTATTTATAGACTGTGATTGAGGCCCCCTGAGTCTTCTCTCTCTGAGACTATGTAAGTTTAGCTCCCGAAGTCGCTCCTCACACATCTTACCCTCTAATTCCTCTACTGCCTCTTTGTATTTCTTCTAATATTTTAAACACTTTTCCTAAACTCCAAGCACCTGAGCCAGCTGTGGAGTATCGCTAAGCAGGGCAATGCTATTAATGCCTACTTAATATTCACTTTCCCTGTAACTCATCCAAGACCAATACTACCTTGTGCCCTTGCACATAGTATTGTATGCTCCCATTTTGTCTACTACTGCCAAATGTTAAATCTTTTCTTCTGCCATGGTGCATATTTTAAAACACAGTTTAGTCCTATGTTTATAGCTATAATTCATGCTTTATGCGTTTTTTTTTTCTTACTGGCCTCAATTTGCTTTTTATACAATTTTTTTCTTTTTAATTTTTTTTAATTTGGCCTTAATCATTAGTGTTTCAGGCCACCTTGTGCCTGCATAAGTGTGGACAATATGTAGGATCCACTACGTCCACAGATATTGAAAGGTAACTGTATAGTGACACATACATGTTGCTTGTCAAAGATGATAACAGTTTTATCACAAATACCTGGATATTATGTCTAAAAACTGCAAACACATCAATGCCATTAAGAATTCACCTGCCAAACCACTGCTTTGCCCATGGGTTTGATAAGCTGAGGAGCAGATATTGCTATTGCAAGCTATGAACACAAAGCTGAAGACTGAGGAATAAATCATCACTTTCTTTAACCTGCTAGGTCCAGAAGCTGAGTATTCAGTGTAGAGACCTGGTTTTTCATGATATTGGTAGGTCTTAGAATCTTTCTTCTGGCAGGATATGAAAAATATCATACTGATATTGAACAAACAGCACTGTGGATCAGATGCTGCATGAGAACTGACCTTGTAAGAGGAACGGTGGTGAGCACTAAACTAGGGGACCTTTTATTGATATTTGTCAGGTTTCCAAAAGGAAATGTCCTAAAGGATGCCTGCATGTAAAAAGGAACAACATTCCATCAGAGTGGAGGAAAGCATTCTTCCTGGCTGCTACAGTCTCCAAAGACAATGAGAATGTGGATCGACAAACATTTATGGTACCAGCTTTGCCACTTCACCAGTCTATCAGACTGTTGTACTTAGATGCTGATCAGTTGGTATAGTAGTCATTTAAATCACTAGATTAAAAAATATGCTTTCTCTAAATGTTTTCTTCACCTTACTATTTATCTGTCAGCATGAGATCATTATCTCCTAGCAAGGTTCTGTTCCATTGACATTATCTCTTAATTATATTAAAATGAAAGAAAGAAGAAAAATGAACATTTTACTGTTCAAGAATAATTTCTAAAACTATAATTTAAATTTAAACAACTGTGTCAATAAAGTGGAGGGAGGATGCTCTTCAGATTCAGTATAATTGCTGTAGTAAGGAAAATGGATTATGTATCCTAATCTGGTAAATCAATCCTCATAAAAATGGCATAAGTTTTATAATCCCTCCCTGTCTGAACCTGCTTTTTCCATGACTGCAGCAAGCTGACAAAGTTGGGCAGATGGTCACTGAAGTGTTTCACTGGAACTTCTTGGGCCAGGCATGACGGGTTGGCCTCTCAGTTCACGTAGGTGGCACCTTGCATCACTTCCCACTGCCAGTGTGAGCCAGAGGAACACACAACCTTTTTCTAAAGGCTAACCAGTTTCCATTCCAGCACCTCCTACAATTACAAACCAAATATTTAGGATAGTCATTCCAAGGAATTTAAATATCAAATAGGAATAAAATAAAAAAAAATTAGAATTAAGTTCCCCCATACAAGGGATATTAATTACTATGACAAAGTACAGACCTTTCCTTTAGCTTTAACTACAGGACAGTTATGATGAAATTGATCTTTTTCCTATTACTGTGTTTTAAATCCTCCTCGTTACTGGCAGTGTCTGAGTGCAGCCACCCTTTTAATTGCTGTTAAATGCAGCCAGAAAGAAATTTGTATGCATTCCTCAGAAGAAACCAATGCTACAGGGGTGTGCTTGAATTGTGGGTGGAGAACATGTACTCTTTAAGAACTGGTCATGCTCTCATAATTAGGAATGAATTGAGTTTTGCATGTAAATTAGGGTTGACCAACCTCTCTTTTAATTGCGAATAATACTGTGTTTTCATAATTCCAGAACACACCCCTTAAACAGGAGACTTAATTCAAATTACAGATTAAAAATTATTTAAGCACATGTCTTTCAAAACATTTGATTCCCCAGGTCAAATGGTTTTCTCCCCTCACAGTCTCAGTGTTAGCTGTAGGGACAGAATCCTGTAATCTGTCATGTCTGAAGTAATATTTATAAACTGGGCAGGGAACAAAGGACAACTTTGGTTTGGCCTCAGTAAGTGAAGCTTTCATCTTCTGCAGAGTTTTAATTATTAGTTTTCTTTTCTCAGATAATTTTATGTAAAAGTATTTTCTTCCAAACTGTTCCAACCACCTCCTTCTGGTTGGGTCTGCATAAGAAGTGAGGATGAAAACGATTATTTTTTTAAAAAATATAATTTATTTCTTTTTTAACAGGAGCCATTGTTCAAAACAGCCACCAACTCTGTTTCAACGTAATTGCCTTCAAAATGCTAACCCACACTAATGGACATAGTAATATTCCCTGTGAGTCAAAATAGTTTATTTCCAGGCTGGTAAAGGCTGTTTATTTGTTAGTTTAAGGTTAATTCTGCAGTTTGGATGTCTATAGCATCAGAGGTTCTTACAATTATTTCCAGCACCCCCCTAAAGATCTTAATCTAATATTGGTGCTTCTTTACATTAATTGGAAATGTGTTCTTAATGCTTAGAATAGGCAGATGCTACATGACTAAAAATCCTATCTGTGTGTCAAAGTCAAGGAATCCTGAGGCAGGTCCGGGTGTGTGGAGAAGGAATTTGTTGTGTGTGAAGTGTGGAGAGAAAAGGAGGAAACTTTGGTATTAAGTGGCCATTTGCTGCAGTTATAAATCATTTTGGGTATTCAGAGTCATCAAACTAGAAAAGTTTGAGTGGTCATCATGCATAAAAGTTGTAGGGCGTTTTTAAAATACTTTTAAATACTTTAAAATACTGGGTGATATTACATAATAAGTGTAAGACATAAGTGTAAGACATTAGTAGACATTTTCAGCTGAATAGCAGAATAAATATGCTACTTACCTTATCAATGTGCTGCTCATTACACTGACAAAAGGTGAGCAAATACTGGATTTTCTTCCTTTATTTTCCAGCATCAGTGTGACAACAAGTGAGGGATTTTGGTGTGAAGGCGAGTGAGGCAATTAATTTCAGTTTGTATGTGTTGGGAAGCCACCAGACCTTTACTCAGTGTTGCATATGGAGTGGGTGCTGTAGTGTTTGTTTAAAAGCAAAACAAAGGTTTACATTTTTCACATTTTCTTCTCGTACAGGTCTCCAAATCCCTGTGGTTTATGAAATTAGACACAAATTTCATGCACCTATTTTAGAGGGTGCTGTGCACGTTAAACCCCACAAATGCTATAGAAGTACAGTTAACAAATGTTATACAGAAATAAACATTCTGCTGTCTACAGTATTAATTGATTTTAAAAAAATATAAGCAAACTAAAAAATAGGCTTTATAAAAACCTTCTTGATCCTGCTCACCCCCCATACATTCTCAACCATGAACAAAATTATCACTGCCTCAGAAACTTTTGGCTTCAAATTTTTGTTCTTTTACATTTGTGTTTTTATTTTTCTCACAATTTACTTGTGAAATTTTATCCTTGCAAAAATGAATCAAAAACCTCCAGCAACTGCCTACACTTAACACTCTTGTTACACCTTGAGAAATCTGATTTCTCTAGTTTTTACTGTCCTCAGACATAGGAAACCTATCCCTAGAGCCTTGGAGTCTGTGATACTTTTGCATTTGGGAAAGGGTGACATTCTCTGAGGAAGTCGCTGAAGTCACAGCTCTTTTCATAATGGTCCCTACACAAGGTAAATGGATGTGGTTTATACACGAATATTCTCTTCACAGGTTACACCTGCTATAGATGAGACTCAGCTCGGACCTACAAGTTACTGCTCATCCCTGACATTTCTTTGGAGTTAGGAACTGGGGTAGAAGGAGGCATGGTGGAGATCCAGGCTCATGAGAAGGTTTTTTTAAGTGGTGGAGATGCAGGCTAATTCCTCATGAGAAGGTTTTTTTAAGTGGCAGCCTGTGTATTGCCATGCTATACTTGGGCAAACTGCACTTACTTATTATAGTCTGTCCTTAAAAACATATGCAAGGCAGCAATTTTTCTCTTAAAGCTAAATAAGATAAGGTAAAGGTAAATGTTTAGCTTATTTTATGATTATTTTCATTTTTCTTTCCTTCTGCTTTATCGGGTTGTCATTCAAGTTCTTTAACAGTCTCAAGGACTCTGTTAAGTGAGAAGCGTCACAACTTTTAGTAGGTTAACGCTCTGCAATTACTTGTGATAGCCTATGTATGTTTGTGAGAAAAATAAAGATTTGTCTATTTTTTTAGTTAGTTGAAACTATAAACAGTGTCATTTCTATGGTTAAGACAATTCCATATGTGTTATGGCTAGTTAGATCTTCTTTTCCTTTAGATTTTAAGTATATGAGAAATTCAGTTAATTCTTCCCCCCCCCCCCCCCCCCTTTCTTTCCCCTGCAGTTTAGATGTTGAAAAGATAAAGTACCCATTTTTATTCTACGCTCTGCTTAGAACAACTCACTGGTATTTAAGACACTCGATGTCTTAGCTATTTTATTGTCCAGCTGGCCTGTAACATTCCTGACTACAGCCTTCTACTCCTGCCAGCCAGATTTCATAAAGGTGAGGAGAGGAGGAGGATAATTTCAAAGGTAGTTGAGCTGCAGGGTAGTTGAGCAAACAGGTCCTAGTGGTGACAAATGGCAACTGGATCTTAGTAGTGTTACCTAATGGTAACATTCTTATCTCAAATTTAATATTAACCATCCTATATTAAAATGTCTGATGATGGTTGATTTTAGAGAGAGTTTTAGATAGTTACAGGATTCAAAAGAAATAAACTGGCTTTTACTGTGTTGTGCTGTGGAGGGATGTCCTGGCAACCAGACAGTAAGTGTTAACTGAGCAGTTACCACTGTAGCAGGGCAAGGTCTACTTGCTCCAATGGGGGCAGTAGCTTAACCATGAAATCAAATTTAATGAAATTGAGGGCAATTGTAAAACTATTTACTGTAGAAAAGCATTTTGAACAGGGAAATTATTTAAGCAGCTACATTTCTGTTTGTGTTGTCTCACAAAGGTTCCCGGTGTGTGTTTTCCGCACTAAAAACTTGAGAGGCTATAAAAGCCCTCAGTGTATGTACTGGATTATAAAACCTTTTTCAAAATAAATTTGTATTGTAAATGCTTTTTCTACTTTGCATCCTTTCTGGAAAAAAAAAAATTTACTGTTTATACAATCAGATAAATGTATTACGTCCTTATCTGCAGCTGAATAAGCAAAAAGAAACATTTTGATGGAAGAATCTTCACTACCAGGGGATACATAACAGATTTTCTTTCCTACCTGTGATTCGGTGTTTAGAAAATAGCATGTGGCTGCTGGTCATGATAAAAGTGACGTTTTCTGCATTTTTAGAGTTCTTTTTTTCAGAGAGAATTTAAGAATTGCACAAATGAGCAGTTATATAGATATTCAGGGTGATTTATGTTTAATCTCTGTATGTTCAAAGCGGACTACAAATAACAAGCTTTGGAGACTTGTTACAAATATGATTGGGACCAAAGGCAAGCACAGGCAATTTTTGTGTCAGAGGTGAGCCCTTGTTGACTCAGGGAAAAGGGAAAGAGAAGAGAAAAACTAACAAAAATTTAGGTGTGGAAAAGGTATAGTAAAATATTCCTCTCTTCTGAAAGCAGAAGTTGGAACTTCTTTCGTGTCTAGTCAGGGATGATTTTCTCCTAAGTTTGCATTTTTTCCTTGTTTGAGCTTTATTTTAGTTTTTCATCATCTTCAACCACTTCCATCACAACTTATGTAAGTAACCTCCAAAAAGATAAATGAAGGGTAGAAGAGATAGCAAGATGGGAAATCAGAGGAACTCTGAGGCAGACTGGAAGGAAGTGCAAGGAGCCCCTCAGCAGGTGTTTTCATCCCTGAATGCTGTCCTGCAGTGCTGAATTCAGAGCCACACACTCACAAAGATGTGCAGTTGTGAGGAGAGGTTGGCTGCTAGAAGACACAAAGAGAAGGGAGGCATGTTAGTGGTGTTCACTTGGTAGTTATTGTGGAGCAGAACAAATCAGAAAATAGCTTGGGCTGGAAGGGACTTTAAAGACCATCCAGTTCCAACACTCCTGTCATGGGCAAGGACATCCTCCACTAGACCAGGTTGCTCAGAGCCCCATCCAGCCTGGCCTTGAACACTTCCAGGAATGGGGCATCCACAGTTTCTCTACACAGTCCGTTCCAGTACTTCACAACTCTTATAAGTGAAGAATTTCTTATTTATATCTAACCTAAACCTGCCCTCTTTCAGTTTAAAGTCATTCTACCTTGCCCTGTGATTGCATGACCTTGTAGAAAGTCTCTCTCCATCTCTTTTGTAGACTTCATTTAGGTGTTTGGTGGAAGGTGCTTGTAAGGTCTCCCTGAAGCCTTCTCCAGGCTGAACAACCCCAGCTCTCTCAGCCTGCCTCCATAGGAGAGGTGCTCCATCCCTCTGATCATCCTCATGGTCTCCTCTGGACCTGCTCCAACAAGCCTGTCCTTCCTGTGTTGGGGTCCCCAGAGCTGGGTGCAGTACTCCAGGTGAGGTCTCAAAGGTAAATGTTTGCAGAAATGCATTAAATTAAACCAATACATCTTTTGACACAGTAGAAGAATTATTCACCAACAACCATCTCTCAGAAAGTGGAATGTTAGAAATAAAATACACAAAAATCTGGATTCACTAATTTTGTGCTCCCTGGGACTTCAGGTCATCTAATACCTTGATGAAACAGTGCTTCCTCTGGGATGTAGTTATCTATAGCAATGGACTTTTCCCAGAGCTATTGGAAGATCAATGAACTGACAACTGTGGGATATGATGTACTGGGAGCAGCTTTGTGGGAGAGACTTGTGACCTTCAATAATTATAGAATATGTTTGTTGGATATCAGACCAGAGAGATTAAATAATATATTTGTTATTAAATGAGAACTTAAGGAGGGAAGCAGCTTGGGGATTTGAGAGAGCTCACAACCCACCCTGCAGCACTACATGTCTGCCCAGGCTCCTCCACCCTGGAGTGTTGCTGCTGCCAGTGGTAAATACAGAATATGTTGTTTTGTTTCTAATCTAATAGGAGGGGAAATTAACTTTTGACTATGGTGCTGGAAAGCTTTGAGCAGCACATGACATACAACCTTCTCAGTTAATAGGTGGAAACAAAAGTGGTTTCACTCTCCTAAATGATGCCCCCAGAGGTCCATGTGCCTCTGACAAAGTAGTGAAAGCTGAATGGCCACCAGTAAAAACTGACTTGCAGGAACTGTAAGTAACAAGATGGCTGGGGCTAATCTTTAGTCTTGCCACAATTCTTATATGGGGCCTCAACCATTTGAACAGCTAAAAGAGTATCTTTAGCTACAGATTAAGATATAATTTCCAACCTACTCCCCCACCTTTGTCCTTCAAGATTCTCCCCCACTTTATTTTCTTAGAGGACGAAACAGCAGCTGAAATATTGCTTCTGTAGTTAATATACCTGGCTACAAATATGGCAGTAGCCTATAATTTAATTTAGGAAAATTAGAAGGCTATTTCTGACCCAGCAACATTAGAAATTGAAGTCTATTTGTCACCTGCAAACACAGAGCTCAGACAGCAACAGTGCAAACTCCTTCATATTGGTCCCTAGTGTGATACTAATGTTGGCTGGGAAGAAGATAATTCATTTTGTGGACCCTGCTCAGAGCAAAGATTACCTACTGTGCTTAATTGTGTGCCTGGTTAGGAGGATGTTGTAAGGCTGGGAACAGTGTTGATGCTGATACACCTGTGATCCCAGGACAGAGATTCTGCTCGCTTTCAAGCTGAAGAATTGGCACTCATAGTTCTAGCAGAAAATGACAACAAATTCCAAAACACCATCCCCCTGGCATTGCAGTCAAAGATTTAGAGTTGTCCAGTCTTCAGGTGTGATGTCAGTACACGCTACCAAACCAGTATGGACTTTTCACATGCTATGTTGTAACAGACTTGTAATGACAAGTACCAAGTTTTGATTTGCTCATAAAATCATATCTAGAGACAGTTTATTTACCAATACATTTTTTATTGTATTAAACACAAATTTATCTACTTAGAGATTAGTGTGTTTTATTACTTGCTCTTTACAAATTCTGTTTCAAAGAGCCACTGTTTTACTAAGAATTAAATACAGCTGTTGAGCTTTGTACTTATGGTTAAGAGCATGTGCAATTAGCAAACATTACAGTGCTGTACAGTGTATTTTGTTGGTAGAATTGTGGATTCATTCTTCTGATGCATGTAATTCACCTATCTTTCAAAAAAATCAGCAACAATTATTTGTAACTGCCTCCTTCTCCATGTACTGGCACAGTGCACTGTGGATGCCCCAGGTCTGGAAGTGTTCAAGGCTGGATTGGACAGACCTCTGAGCAACCTGGTCTAGTGGAACGTGTCCTGGCAGGGGGCTGGAATAAGATGATCTTTAAGATCCCTTCCAACCCAAGCCGTTCTGGTCTATGACTCCAACTTCTGACCCTATGACAAAATATTTTGCCTTACAATTTTCAGGCCTGTAGGCTGCTGTCACTCAGGAAATATCAGCATCTCTTGAATTTCTTGGAATCTGTCAACTTTGGGTACTGGTATTTTTAAGAATGTGTGCTTGCTCAGCTTCAGTTCAACTTTTGAGTGTTTCAAATCCTTTTAAGCAGAGACTGATTCAAATAATTTAAAACTAGTACTGTATTGATTCAACAGTTTTGTGATTGAATAAAAAAAGAAAAGCATTTAACTAGCATGGTGAAGAACACTGTTTCCATGACCTGCATGTTGTGATGATGATGATTTGACTTTCTTGTAGCGTAGTTTTTCAGAATTTCTTGCAGTTTGGGTTATACAGACGAAGTTTACAGCTTGACTGTTGTGAGGCTGAGTGTTGTCCAGTTTGAAATGAACTGTAGCTGGCCTTGTTTTTCTGTTTTGAGAAATGAAAAAGCGTTTGCCAACTTTTTCATTGCAACTGAGTAAATTGCTGAAGTAGTAATTAGGCTGAGGTTGGATCCCGTTCTCTGACTTATAGCATTGCCTCACAGAGAAGGCAGCAAGGGAATTATTTACCTTTTAATTGTAGTTCTCTGAAGGTGGGAGTCTCTATGGATTGATGCTCAGGGGGTCTCAGCTGTTGTGACCTTGGGTACTGAGTGACTAGATTAAATGGTAAAGTTTAGAACTGGTCATAATGAGTTAGTACAAAAAGATGCCTTAAGGGGTCTATATGGCATATCATAGCCCCTAACTCCCAAATCCTTTTCAGACTAATTATAATAATTAGAACTTAAATAGGAATAAAACCCCAGCTCTCAGGGGGAGGTGGGAGGATGAGTGTGGCTCTAATAGCGGACACCATGCTCAGAGAACTCAATTATAAGCAAGTAATTTTCTTCTCTCCAAAAGGTAATTGGCCTCTTCCACATCTCTTTTCTCACAGATGATGGGGGAGAATTGCATGGAGAGGGTGTTTGCTGCCAATAGGATCCAGGATTGCTGGTTAACGTGCGGAAATGAAAACCAGCAATGGCCTTAATATTTTCCTGGACTAAAAAGAAATGTCCTGAACACTACAAAATGCCCAGTAGGATACATATGGAAAAAAAAAATAGGACTACAGTAGGTGGATGTATTGAAAGCATGTTGTCTTCATTGCGCTGTAGTTGGATGACTTTTATACAGATCAAGAACAGGAGCAACTCTCAAAGCTTGTTGTTGCATTTTAATATCCCATTGCTGAGACCATCCCACAAATAGTATTATAATTTGGCTTTAGATATTCCTCTGAGACTGCCAGCAGTGGCCAGTTAGTTCAAATGTGGCAGCAAACTCATTATAAGCAGTATAGCCTTGGTTTTGCATTTTTAACACACATGTTTAAATTCCACTTTTCTACAGTTTCGGTTCAGGACCTTCACTGTAAGGTGTTGCCAGAAAAAGAAGCTCCAAGGATAAATCTGTACAACCCTCTCCTGCTCCTGTTCTTCCTTCGCTGGCCAGGCCACCCCAAGCAGCTCTCCAGCCTGACAGATGTACAGCTCCAGAAGGATCAAAGTGAGTAGTGGTTTGCTGCTGCAAAATTCAAAAATACTCTGCTAATATTCAGTTCAGTTTAAGGGTGGGTTATGACCCTTAAGAGTGTTTGGGACCCTTTATAATTCAGGAAATTGATTTACTGGGATGTTGACTGCAAATCTCTGCTGTATAAGTTGTGGACAGAGCCAGCTGAACAAACCTGTGATTAAAGTTATGAAATTGTATGAATGTCTTGCAGAGGGCAGGTTACTGGCCAGGTTGATATCTTTTATTTGACAGCCTTCTAGTACCTCTGAGATTTGTTTGCAGTTAGTAAAATGCATAAAGTTCTAGAACAGAAACGTGTGGCTTTTAGTTTTAAAACACTTTGTAACTGACTGATTTCATCTGACAGTAGTCTCAGCACAGATAGCGATTGTTTACAAAACCAGATGTTTTTATCTCATATTCTACAATTCTTTACAGTCAGAGGGGAAAATAAATAAACCACTTTCCCAAAGACATGTCTTCATATAATAACAACAGACTATCTTCACAGTCTGTGTGGTCTCTGCTCTGAGAGTATTAAAACTCTAGATGTCTAAATCTCTAAATTTTTAGGGACTCTTTCAGATGAGGCAAAGGTCCTTTTTCTCCGGCTACCCTCAAATCACAAAGTTAGTGTTCATGCATATTTCTGTCTGCAGTGCATTTAAGGATGTACCTGAAAGTGCAATTACCCCAGGAATTCCTTGGCTGGAAGATAAAACTGATTGTTCTCAGCTTTCCAATAATGGGTAGAGAACTGCACAGTGCTGTGCATCTGCAATGGACTCTCTATTGCTTCTTGCATCAAATATTGGCAAACTTTTCACTAACAAATCTCCAAATGGTGTTTTTAACCTCACTGGTGTTCAGCATCTGTAAAAGCTGTGGTTGCCATAGTAGCAAGTTGTTGCCTGAGTGATAGTGTTCTCATGATGTCATCACAAAACAGCACGTTCCCAGGAATACCTTGAACTCCATATATAAAAGTGCTGCCCTCAGTGTAGTTCAGCATGGAAACAATAAGAAATGCATGTTTTTATATTGTTATGAAATACCTCTTTTCTATGTGCTGGCACATCTTGACATCTGTGGTGGAATTTTTAAAGAAAACAGTAGAATTGCTTTGAACTTGTTGAAAAAGGGTTATTATGTAAAATGTGTATCTGACAGAGAGTGTTTATTACATCAGCCACAATGGTTATGTGCCTGTCCTATAGGCTGGCTATTGTTTAGCTGTAGTGTTTTATTCTATGTTGCAAGGTTCATAGGGGTGTTTTAACTATTCCTGAAAGAGCCCCAAGCCTAAAGCTTAGTGATGGTTTATTCTTCTCTGCTCTCAGCACTTGACAAAGAGCGCCCTTTTCCTTGACATATATTTCTATATAGAAATAATAGGCACTCTATGAATTCTCCTCTTTTTCTAGGCTGGTTTCATGTGTGATAAGTAACAGCTCTGAGATGGAGGATCTGGGATGGTGCACACTGGTGTGGGAGTGGCAGCAAGGGAAGTTGCTGTGGTCCTCTGTACTGTACAGTGCATTTCTACATGACCTCATCTTATACCAAGAAGTTTTGAGTCAAATGAGTCATGTGACTGCTTTTACAGCTTTTTCTAGTGCACTGCCATGCATCCAGGAGCCTTTCCATGGCCCACACATGTATGTAGAGTGACTGAGCATCTCACCCGGACCATGAGAGTGTTCCCTGAGACTGTTGCTTTCTGGCTTAACTGTACCAGCTCTGATTGAGATAGCAAAGTGGGTGTGTACTGGCACAGCTACTTCTCATGTCATGAAACACCTGCTCTACTGTTAACCTGACAGATCAGTCTATTCTAGTGTAGGGCAGAGATCTTGAGGGGTCCAGTACCCCGTGTTTAGGCTGGGGAACCCAGCAAATTCTTAGTCTCTCTGAAACTGCTAATAATTTATCACAAGATCAGGTATATGCTGCAAAGATATTGATTTAATCTTTGGAAGAAATTATTTACTTTGCTGTGAGGATGGTGAGACACTGTCTCCAAATGCCCAGAGATCTGTGGATGCCCCACACCAGGAAGTGTTCAAGGACAGGTTGGATGGGGCTCAGAGTAACCTGATTAGTGGAAGGTGTCCCTGCACATGGCAGAGGAGTTGGAACTAGGTGATCTTTGAGGTGTAGATGGAGAAACATAGTGTTTGTAAGGAAATGTTTGCACTGTGTGTGTTTCTCTCACTCTAAGTCAAACAAAACATTTTGCAGAATCTGTTGTATTTATTACCAGTCTCACTGCTCCTTATAAAATAGAAAGGATTATTTTCTGCAACTGAAGGTTAGTTTTTTTTTTTTTTTAAACAAATAGCTGTTTAAATTGTGTGATGATAATGAAGAATAAAATGATTCTTCCAGCCTCTTCTTTCTTCCAGAAAAAAAATGCTAATTGGCCTGATCTACTTTTTAATAGCGGCATTTATTACCTATTGAGGCAAATAAGTTTGTTTAATTCCCATTTACTTTTATTCCCTTGAAATGATAGTTCATTTATATTTCATTTCATGTAGGACACTCTGGACTTGAGCTGTCTTGTAGCAGAGAGAGCTGGAGAATGGAGCAACAACTGTATTATTGAAGAGCTCCATAGCCACAGACTGGGAAAAGCATGATCGGATGTGATTTTCAGAACAGATGCCCAAGCAGAGTTGGCAGTTAATTAAAAGCACTATGTACTTAATGATTAACTAATCACAGCGTGATGGCATTCAACGGAGATGCAAGAAACTTCTCTGCTGGATTCAACAGAGAAACTCCTAATGTCTGCCTTCAGGGTACCATACTTACAGCCGTTTGCTTTTGCACTACCAGCAGAGACAACATGAGCAGTTAGTCTGGCAAATTTCATTAAGCATTGCTTAGCTAAAACTTTAAAAACAGAAAAGATGGACTTAGTCTATACTGTATCAGCTATACCTACAGCACAGGATGTCTTTAGCAAAGGTATTTCACAGGCGTATTGTCAAACAAATGATTGCAAAGCACTGTGAGCACTTAATCATGCTTCGTGAGGAAGACATAGTAAGCATTATTTCCATTCTACCAATATAAGTAAATAAGGGACAGAGAGGTTACATGACATAACTGACATGTCTGTTGATAACAGATGACACTTATTTTCTTTGCAGTAGAATTACAAAATCATGTTTCTAGTGTAACACCTATTTATTCTGGGGTTTCTTTGTGGTTTTTTTTTAGTTGGTTGGTTGGTTGTTTTTTTTTTTTTTTTTTAAGATTTACTCTCAAATATTCATTTCTTTTGCACAGGATGTGATGCTCTTTTTGCCTAAAATTACGTGCAGCACCTGGAACGTAAGATGCTGTGGTGTGACAACACAAATAATTATGATATTGCATTTCTGCATTTTGTAGATTGTGATCATAGAAAACCCAGTTATGTGCAAACTGGAATGCAGAAAGCTGAGGCATTTTCAACTCAATTAGAAAGCAAATTTCTGGGAAATCTCTGGGGTGATTGCTTTTTTGTCACAATTCTGCTTCATGGTGTGGATGCAGTCCAGATAATTAGAGCTAAAAAGGAGAATGACAGTGGATTTTTAAAACAAATTACAGTTTGAATTCAGTGATGAGACTGAAGAGAACATTTTAAAATTATTGTTACAGATTGCTAAAGATAATTGCTCCTGCGTGAGTATGTTTGGCAATATAAAACGGCTACTTCTTCCAGCAGTGAAGTACTCTGCCTGGCTGTAAGGATGTCTGGATCCTACTCCTGACTTGTGTAGGCTGTGAGTGCAGGATACTCAGCCTCTATCTTCTTTCTTCTCAGATTTGTGGGTAGCAGTATCCAACATGGGAAGAAATGCTTGGAGTAATTAAAGATGTACAGTACACACGAGAGATTCTTGGCTAGAACAGGCTATCTCACCCAACCCCAAAACAAACTTGGGCTTATTCTCTTGATACAGTTTGAAGATCATTTACTTCTTTGCAGTTAGGTCCAATTGAGAGTAAAAAATCGCTTTTATTACCTGCAGTGTCCCTTTTGCCATGGCCAGCTGGTGTGCACATGCTGTGCTTCAGTGTGAAATCAGCTTTTCCCAAAGCAGAGCTTTTGGAAGCACGAGCAACCAGCTTTTTCTTTTTCAGGAAATAGATAGAATAATAAGACTGGCTGGTTGCCCCTGTGGTGGCAGCAGCCCTTCCGCCCGTGTTCCTGTCAAGTGGGGTCTGTGCCCCTCATCACCCTGATAATCTCTTTTGCCGTCTTTCCCCAGTGTTGCTGCTCTGACTGCCCAGTCTCCAGCAAAACAGATGAGCAGTGAGCTGCAGGCCAGGCACAGAAGGTAAAGGTGTCAAGTAGAGGTCTGGTCTCCTGGTGTCTGACAAAAGCCAGGGTGTCCTTCTCTGGATCCTCATGGCACTGCTGCAGTTTTCTGGTGCTGCCGCAGACAGGACAAATTTGTTCTGCTCTGCGTGCCACCTCGTGGCTGCTGGCATGTAACTCTGCAGAGCTGAGACCCTGTCCCAGGGATTTTCATGTGCTGAGTGGAAGACATGGACAGAGCAGCCCAAGCATTGTTCATTGCTGTCCAGAAGCCTGAAAAGCTGAAGCACTTGTCAAACTCCCTCATCTTTCAGTTTCTGGTCCCTTGTTGCACTGTGGAGAAGCCAGTGCAAAGTACCTAAAAGTAAAGATGATTTTAGGATAGTCATTGCTAAAGTCAAGTTGTTTCCAGACCCCTCTGAGATGAGGGGGTCCCCAGGGCTGCAAGGCTATAGCACAGCCTTGAGGTGGGAATGCTGCAGGACTTCTGTTGCTATGTGTGAATCTCCAGATTTCAACACCCCTTTTAAAAAGGGGTAGTAGCTGTTTTTCCCCATCCAGGTAGTTGTTTTTCTATGAAAAAAGACATCAGTGGAGATTGACCTGCAATGAGCTTGCCAAGAGAAGTTGTCTGTCTCTGTTAAGAAAGCAAAATAATAGCTACTGACCAAGTTAGAGGCAAGAAGGAAATCAAATATTAGCACAAATTGATCTGACAGTACACCTTCTCTGCTGCTCTGAGAGGAAAAAAACAATAAACACAAGTGTTGCTAAAGTGAATGTGTGCTTGGTGCTTTCCACATGTAGAAGAATATAGTGTCCTTGTTCTCAAGGTAGAAAAACAAAGGGAATAAGAGCAAAGCATGAAGTGGCTCCTCTCCATGGTAACATGCTACATCAGTAACATCTTTTTTTGTGGTAAGGCATATAGGAAGCTCTTGAGCCACACAGGAAGAAAGCATCTTGACTAGCTCTCTGGGATAAACAACCAAGAACACCAGAGATGAGAGATACTTCAAACTGTATTTGGGTTGTGGGATGTTACTTTGGTATCATAACGGACTTGTGCCAACATACCAGAACTTTCCATGGTCGTCTGAGGGACTTTCAAGCTTTCTTTTTTTTTAACTGAATCATAAAACCAAGCTCACTATAGAAAAGGCAACTCTTTGAAATGGCCATTTTTTTAATGGGAATAACAGTAGTAGAGTCCCTGTTACAGTATCCTGGGCGCAGAGGAGGCTGACCTATCTTACAGGTTGGCAATATGAAGCTAAGAGCAATGGGAAAAGCCAAGAAAGGAAAACTTTTCTCTTGTTCCAGATTTCTCTGTTAATATTCTCCTCTAGATTTTCAGTCACTTCAGGAAAAAAAACCAGAAAAAAGATGCCAAGAAACAGTGACATCAGAAAGAATTGCTCGTGGTGGCTGAAGCACTGAGTTGCTGTGTGGGAAGAGACAGCCCCAGTCACATGAGCTCAGCTATCAAGTCTTGATGTCTGTCAGAAAATGCTCTGGTGTCTTCTGATCCCTTCCCTTGGTATTCACTTGACAATGTCCCTTCCAAGAAGAACAAGCTAGCAGGAGGAGAGGATCAGTGAGAGAGTGAGTGGTCTTCTTGCTGATAGTTCAGTGTTTGTGTGTCTGAGGGTGAGTTCTCCTCTTTCTCTGTCACTGCATGAGGCAGAGAATCGTGCTAGTTCATGCTCTGACAGGAGCATTGATGAAAAACCAGTGCTTGCCAATTAGGGAAATTATAAAAGCCACCAAAGCAGCAGCAACAACAACAACAACAACAACAACAACAAATGTTGAAGTGAATATCCTCCAAGGAAGATGATAACAGTGTTTAAATACATTGAATTTCAAATTTGAGCAGGTATTGTCCTTCTGTGAAAATCAGTGAAAACCCTGACTAAATAAATTTTCCAAATCCTGTTCCTGTGTTATTTCCACTTGCTTCAAGGATTATCCATTTATTTAGACCAGCTTATAACCTGCAGAGGAGGGTAGTGTGGTAGTTCTTCTGTGAAGAGATATGTACACTTTTTGGTGTGCCATGTGTGGTTCATTGTTGTTTTTCTACTTCCTTACAAAAGCAAAAGCATCATATTTTAGAATAGGTGTGCATTAGCTAATGAAAAGGTTCAGAAAGTATGGCTCAGAGCAGTACAATAGCACTCCCTCCCATTTTTATACAATCAAAAGAGATTTACAAAGAAGGACATGCTACTTGGAAACACGCCCTGAGATCAATCAGTTGGTTCTGCTTGTTGCTATGTAAACTTCTTGCTTAATTTTCAGCATCCGGAAGCTTAGAGGATGAACTGACCTTGTACAAACTTAGCCAACCTCAGCAATCTCCCGCCAGATGTGCGCTTCATTATTTAGGTGATACCACACTGTCAGACTCCTTCTGAAATGAAGTGGACATGCCAATGCAGCGTCTGGTCCTCAGATCCTTAGCTCCTGTAAGTAGAAAACACTGTACAGACGGAGAGCTGATTCCGTACTCCAGGGAGACTCACGTGGATTTGAAATGTTAATCGATGCAGTTCAGAGCTCTCTAAAAGTTCTGCCCTGAAAGTGGGAGAACTTTAGATCTTCTGAGCTGCTTCACATCTCCATTCTAAATGTGTGTTTATAATGTGTTTCCGAGTTCAGGGTTTCAAATATTTCTATAGATCTGATAGCCAACAACCCTTAGTTATTTCCATTTTTATACTACAATTTAAATGTAATGGTTTTCAGGCTCTGCACACTTACAGTTGCAAGTACTGTGACAGCTGAATGGGAATCCTTGTAATGACATGAGGGTTATTTTATGCATTCCTATATGCAGTACTTTTGGAGGGGAGGAGTTTACTTCATTAACTAATGATATCTAAAGCTTTGGGCATTTCATTCTTTGTGCATTCAGTAATCTCTTCAGCCATCATGCCAAGCAGCTTCCACTATAGCCTGCACTCCTGTGCATTTTGGTATATCTGATGGGGGACCTTCAGGTTCCAGATAAAAGGTCTGTGTAGTATAAGGTGTTATACTGGCATTGGACAAAGCATTCTTACTTCATGTATCTGCAATCCAAACAGACAAACCAGGAAAGGAGGAAGGAAGTGGGTGATGTCTCAGATATCCGCTCAACAGGTGAGAGCAGAGAAAGAAATCAAAATTCATGACTGACTACAGCATTCCAGAAAGTACCAATACTGTCTGCACCCTTGGTGCAAACCCTTCTTGGTTTTGAAGGAACATCTCCAACCTCTCATCAAAATCTATCACTCTTCTTTCTGTAAGCAAGTAATCACAATGTAAGTATACAAGTATAATTTGACCGCTCATGCATATTCGTGAATCAGGTTTATTTTCAAAACCATGGACAAATTAAATGGAAGCTTCAAAATGGAGCTGATGTAAAATGTTACTACACTGGAGATCCCAAAGAGAGAGAGAGAGGTTTGGCAGTTGGCTCTATCACCATGTGTCCTAGTCTCAAGCACCCCATGCCACCGCTGGTTTCAGAATGAGTGACCAAATAGTGTGTGCACACTAAAAGAAATAGAGATGGTTTGGGTTTCCCTTGGCCCTGGAGAGAGCAGGCCCATGGTGTCTCTCAGAGGAGAGGCAGTGGAAGAGTGTTGGCCTCAGTCTTCTGGTTTCTTTTTGCAGGCAAGAAACAGAATAAAGAGAAATTATCAACAATGTTCAGCTTCATCTCCACTGCTGTTATTGAAGAAATACATGGTATATCATAATACTAAAAAGCATTCTGGATATTCATGGAGAGCAAGGAGGCACTGCAGTCAACTAAAGAGATTGATAAATGGCTGAGTGAGAGCTTTCCCAGAGGCTTCCCATGTCACTTGGGTCAGTCCTCAGTTTTCATCAGACCAAGGACAGACCTGGTGTGTCAGCAGTGAAGGGAGAAGCTGTGAGGATGTGGTTGGAGGTACCTGGAAAAGAAGAGAGCACCAAAACCACTTCTCCTTGTGTGCACATATATATCTGGAGGTGAGTCAGGCTACTGGCATGAGGAGAAGTGAGTTGGAAGCACAAGTTACTTGCCTTAATAGCACTGTCAAGAACTTTCAGTTTTCTTTCTTCAAAAGCATTTGAGAACCAGAGGGGACAGCTTAAGAGGAAAGTTGCTCTAATGAGGAGAGATGTGGAGGCAGGCCACTGCACTTTAACTGTATCATTATATCACTGTGGATTATTCCCCATCTGACACATACTCTGAGCTCTTTAAAAATCCAAGCACAAGATGTTTAGCTTAAAATTATTTAACAATATTTTTATTGTGTTAAGATCTGTTTTTTTCCCCAGTGTTGATAAGTCTGGCCTGTGCTGCTGGTGCTGGAATGCATGGAGTAGCATGCATTAGTAGTTTCTTTTAAGGAAACTTGTTTGATGCTTGAGCCAAATACTGGAAATTTTGAAACTGTGTTTTGCCCTGGAAATCTCTTTTTTTCCAGTCTATTCTGTTGCAGACCTGTTTAAAACTAGTTCTTTAATAGTTATGGAAGCAAAACTCACATTTTGAACAGGTCAAGGGAATTATTTCAGCCATAGGTTTACTGTAGCAATAGAGACTGAAAGCATCCTCCTGTCTATTTACTATTTAGAAGGAAAATGCACCTGCACACAAAAGGAATTAAAACTGTAGGTTTTTTTAAAAAACTGTCTGAAACAGTGCCAAGGCTTTGTCTCTAGAAATATTATTTACCCTGTATTACATGTAGCCAGTTTCCAGGGCTGATTAATCTGAAGCTGAATCAACAAAGGGTAGTGCTTATCTCTAGTGAAATTCGTCCATTAAGAAATGTATCACTTAACACCTCAGCAAACTGGTATTTAATAGCTCTAAACTGTGCAAAGGCTGTCCCTAGAGCATTAAATTTCACCTTAAATGCATCGTAATCATAAGTATATTTTGAAAAACAAGGTAATTGTGCATGAAAACTGTTAATTACTTATGCAAATAGCTTGCTGCACTCTGGATCTGAGAGTTGTCTGGGCTGCTTCTGTTTTTTTAAAAACAAGTAGCCTTGTGGTAATTTGTTCTTATTGCCTCTTTTAAAATTCCTTTCACAAAATATTCCAAAACTCTGGTAGTTTTTCATTGTGAATAATGTTCGTTTATCAGCTTATTCTAAAGCTTTGTTTCCTGTTGAAGCACTTTTAGAGCGGTGTTTGATTTGCCTGAATTAAGTTGCACACAGTTCTTAATCGTCTTTGACAGCTAATAGTTTAACTCAGTCTGCATTTGGTCCTGTCAGCAGAAGTGTGGATTGCTCACCCATGCACCAGCTGTGCAGTTTTCATCAGCAGTGTTAGAAATAGGTGTTACCTGCTAAACACATAGCACTGGTGAGGAAGAGACACGAGTGAAAAGCAGAAAGGAGATTGAGAATGTGTTGGAACAAACAGCACCACCCTAAATTTTTTCTTAATTGTACATGCAATTTGATGAAAATTTTAGTCCTAGTTAGAAGTGGCGTTTCTCTGAACTGTCCAGTTTGAAGATGAAAGAGAATTCATTCAGGTGTGCACAGAAGGGCTTTCCACATCTCAGTAGTGAATTTTTTTTATGATGAGAAACTTTGGGCCAGTGGTCAGAGCCCAGCCCTGATCTCAGAGTACCTCTCTTGCAGGGTAGACACAAACACTATCACAGGGTTTGTGCAGGCAGCGCAAACTGCAGGCAGCAGTTTAAAATGTTTTTGGTCAGTGGATTCCAGTTTCTCACTATAGGAGCCCCCTGGTGCTGAGAGGGGTGAAGAGCCCGTGTGTCCCTAATTCACAACAGGAATTTTTCAAGTTAAAACCACTTTTCTTACGGAAATCCCAACAATGTTACTTTGTACAGGACAGCTCTAAGGAAAAGATGTTATTAGGAACGTTAACGGTAGCTGGTGACAGGTGTTATTTTGTGAAAGACTTCTCAAGTACGCTGCCTTTCTTGCTGCTCTTAACTGCCTGTGGTAAGTCACGGTTGCTGCAGGCGAGTCCTCAAATCTGCACACATAAAATTAGAGCTTCAAAAATTTGTTTGCCATCAAATACATGAAGGAAAATAATTTAGCAATCTTCTATGGTCACCAAAAGACAAGTAGCAACCCATTTTTTTCTCTAAGACTTCTAACTCTTCTAAGTCTTTCTGTTATTACAATATTTATCTGCATTTGAGGAGATTGGATTGACTTTGGAGTCACTTAAATGAGATGTCATCCTTCAGAAACCAGAGAGAAAGGATAATATTATGTATAGAATTTCCCCAATGCTGCTCTCAGGGAACTCCACAGGTGTAATTATGCCACAAAAATAGGTTGTACAATAATACAGAAAACTGGAATAGAGCTAGACAAGAATGATTCACGTGTGTTGTCCTCTGCAAAGAAGAGTTTCCAAGCTGTGTCTCTTTATCTTGTGTGGCATTAGGAGGGATTGGTTGTCTGGGTATTGTATTTCCAGGACATTATCACCCATGTGTGTCTGTATACGTAGAAAAGATTCTTCCTCTGTTAGTGTTTTTAGACTTCTCATTAGATAAGGATGAAAACTACTCATTATTACAGGAAGAAAATAAAATTCAGATAAATGCATGCTTATTTTCATGCATTTTCTGAAATATTTTGTCAGATGATCTTTGGCCAGCTCCTGATCTGTTGCATAAGTAATCTTGTTAACAATCAGTGTTGTGTCCTGCCCCGTGTTCCCCTTCTCTGCAGCCCTTGGGAGATCTCTGCTGAGGTTTGAGAAGAAGTGTTTGGTGCTCTGTTTCCCTGAGAGTGCAGCCTTCAGCTTCATGAGAGCAATGTTGAAATGTAAAAGCCACTGATGAGTTTGATTAACATGATCACATAAAGATCTTTTACGAACTATTCACAACATAATTTCTTGTTGTATCTTTCATAGTTTTGGAAGCTGAATTTGTTTGTTTGTTTTCTTTAAACTTGCTGGTAGGTTTAGCATTAAAAAAATGGGATGAGAGCTTTCTTTATATCATTCCTAGTGCTATTCCGTAGTCTTTGAATTATTTCTGCTATAATTCAGTGTATATTTATTGCTTCTTTTCAACTCCACGATCTGTAGGTTTTTAATGAACAGAAATATTTTCCCACTTACAATGTATTAGAAATTGCAGTGTACCCGGTGATTTTAATTATAATTAATTAAACTATTTTCCACCCATCACCACTACCCCCTGCCCTGTGAAGATGCTGGAACCACTCCTTTTTAGTGCCGATGGTTTGATCAGATGAGCAGTTGTCAGATATTATCTAATGTTTGGCCTATTCCTTTTGCTATGGAGACCTAAAGCACAAATGAAATTCATCAAACACTAAGGGGATTATTTAGGTCTTTGAAGCATTTAGGTGCAATTTTTAACCTATTTTTAATGTGTAGTTTTTAGAAAATGTCCAATGCCGAGTGTTTCATCCACCTGAGAAATCACTGGAGTAGTTACTCTCTTCTTTTGGATATCACCTCCACTGGCCTCATTCTGCTACACTGTCGATCACTGAGTAGTGCTTTTGTTGGTCTGTCACTCTGCAGAGATCAAAAGCCGTGTGAATCAAGCCTTTTGCAAGCACACGAAAGCTCTACCACCTGGAAAAGCATGTCAGCTTTTTTGATTTATTTGTTCAGAATTTTTCACTTACTGCCTTCCGGGTCAAATGACAAGTATTTGGAGGCAGAGTGTAGCTTCAAAGTCTCCCTTTTTAAGGAACCAAATTATGTAGCTCATCTTAGTAGAAAAAAATATTCCTGATCAAGACAGTTTACTGCATCATGTTTCTCAAAGGATGAACCTACTGAATCTCTAAGCTGTTTTTCTTCACTAGCCTGATTCATCTAGTGAAGATGGGGGAAAGGCAAGTATAGTTATCAAGGCCCAAAGGCAGAGGATAAAAGTAGAAAAATTGGCTTCTCTCTTCATGACCCTCTCTTTGGGAAACAGTTTTCGCTTATTTGAAGGGAAAAAAAAGTTATTTTTATTAACTTCTGAACAAGTATGTAACTCAACATGCAAATCTATACTCAGTGACATGTTTTGTTCCTAGCTTTGCTCTAATATTTTTTACAATCCCCATTAAGCCAAACATAGTGTAACATTTTCTTCTAGAAATCAATCTGCAGAGGCAGCTGGCCTGGGCTACTACTTTAGGGAAACACAGAGATTTTAAATTTCTTAATGTATTGCCTTAGAAATATCATAATAGATGGGAAAATAGGGAGGTGGAAATTGTACTTAGATGAGCATATGCCAGACCTGCTTCCTTTTGAAGAGCTGTGATTGTCAGAGGTCCAAAATGGGCCAAGTCAAATTAGCACTAATTAGCACTTCAACAGCATCATTTGTGCTGTAAGTGCTGAATTCACCACAACTTGCTACTGCCTCATCGTGGCAGCCTGTGAATAAATCCTTAAGTACCTAGCAGATGCTCTGATGTTTAGAGGCTATAAACCTTGCCACTAACTAGATAGCGTGGTAGTCTACATTTCTGAGAACCTGGTATTCTCAAAATGAAAAAAAAATATACTTCTTCCTGTTACTAAAGTGAGAGATATGCATTAATACTGAGACAGTGTTTTCATATGCTACAGGATTAATTATCTTACTTTTGTAAAGTGTTGTTCCAAATTTCTCTAAATTCTATCTAGTAGTTGCATTATTAACCTAACTTGCAAACTGAAATCTGAAAGATTTATTTATAGGAAAGGGCTTTTTTGCACAGGCATCTGCCTGCATGCTTGCCTAATTCCCCTGTCCCATTTAGAAATCCGAGAGTGAAGGTGGCTGCCTCTGAAACAAATAATGCAGAGGGTCTCTCAACAAAGCAAAGGGCTGCACTTGCTCTTCTCTTGCAAAATTCAGCGGCGCTGCTCCCTGGCTGTGTGAACAGCTGTGGCTACAGCCCCGAGCAGGAGGAAAAAGAGTGAGTACAGTGGCAGATGAGATGGAGCAGGAGGGAGAAGGCAGCATTTGGTGGAGCAGTTGGGTAGAGATGAATTTAAGGCAAGGGACGGTTGGCAAGAGGTTTTAGAAAGTGGTCAAAACATGGAACAGAGCTCAAAGTGTGTCCCATGATGCTGACAAGACAACCGAGAGACTGGCTGGAAAGAGTTGCATGAGGACTCTTTAATAGACTTGATTTAGCAATGTTTCTAATGATGATGAGACTGGACATGCTTCATAAGACTACTTGAAGTTTGTTTTTATACTTTAATCATACTACACCTTCTGACAGCAAGCAAAGAAACTCTCTCTGCTTCCTCCCTGAAAATGTACCTCTGAGAGAAACTTTTTTTTTCTCTGACTTAGAAACCCAGTAATGTTCAAATGTATTTAAAAAAAAACAAACCCCAAACAAAAACCAAAACAACCAAAAAAACCCCAAACCCTGTTTAATGCATCATCATAAAGAACTGCCTGCATTTTCTTTAACTGAGTGCCTTATCTAAGGGGAGAAACCTTTTAGTAGTAAAGGAAGAAAATTGCCTTGGAGTGGATGATTTCATTGGTCATCCATCTACTGTGCTTTAAAATGGTAAATGATCTTTCTGATGTTTCTTCCCACCAAATATCAGTCCTCATTTTCAGGGTTTCTCTCTGGCAATTGTATACAATCAAGGGATGCTGCTTTAAAGTAATAAAATATGCTATGGATGTGATGACACAAAATTAATGTTTAATGCCACAGAAGAAGCATATGTTGAATGCTTCTCCCAGGGCTAAGTGGGGTATTTAATCACCAGAGTTTTGGTGTTTGGCCTTTTAAAATACTTGATTACATACATTCAGGAGTCATGGCCCCCAGAGCATTACACAGAAGTTTGGAAAGGTTGGGTTTGATCACAGAACACTGCTTATTTTGATTTCTTCTGGTATTCACTAAAACTTACAAAAAAAAAAATCAAATAGCGCATTTCTGTTTGTGTAGTCTCTATTATGACAAGCACAGGAAAATGTCTTTTTCTTTCCTCTGGATTTTAATTGTGAAAATGAAATTATAAGAGATTATGATTTAAGATTATATTTTTACTTGTCTCAACTATTAGGAGTAGTGACATCTGCCTTAGAGTTTGGATTAAAGAGGCATTGTTGTCTGGTTTATTATTA
The DNA here is from genome assembly GCF_003031625.1 of Empidonax traillii. Classification (NCBI taxonomy): domain Eukaryota; kingdom Metazoa; phylum Chordata; class Aves; order Passeriformes; family Tyrannidae; genus Empidonax; species Empidonax traillii. The sequence goes on from NW_020955252.1 coordinate 1,536,959, forward strand.
TTATTATTATTGTTGTTGTTGTTCCTACATTCTCATGCAAGACATGAAACCATTTTAGCATAAATTCCTTACATAAATGCTATTTTTAAGTGCTATTAGAGCTGAACACCAGTCATTAAATCCTTCTGAGCAGTAACAACTGGGAGAGTTTAATGGAGCCCCCATCAAAGATGAACATGGAAGAAGATGGAGAGAAGCTTCTGTGCATGCTGCCTGTAGCCTGGAGGGGAACAGAGCAAGGAGAACCTCTATAATTTACTGTGCTTCTCTGTTGTAAGGAAAAAAGAATTAAAACACAAAACCTAAACCAAAGCCCAGTAAAGCCTGTGGGAGGCTTTCTGTTAACTTCAATGTGCACTAGATCTGGTTGATAGATTTCTAAAATATAAAGCATTTCACATGGTGTGTTGAAGAGATTTTTCCATGCAATGGACACACATAATGAGATCTTTCATTTTCTCTTTTTCCCAGATTTGGCCTTGAAGAAAACCCCAGAGCTGAATGTTGCTGAACTTTGGGCAGAGTTAGATTCTGACCTGAATATTGAGGACAGAGTCCTTGTCTATTTTTGTTTGTTTCCCTGCATAAGTTCTTCATCCTTTGCTCTTCTGGTCTTTTTTATCTGCAGGGTAAAGGATTCTGAACCAGATATAGATTTGCTCATGGAAATCTGGGCTATGGGGGCAATAGCTCCTCTCTCTGCCTTCTCAACAGAGCTTGCTGTTTCCCTCCTGCAGCATGTCTTGTAGTCACAGAGGGTTGCCTTTACAGATAAATGCTGGCAAGTGTCTATTTTTCTCAGCAAGAATTGCAGAAAGTCAAGATTTGCTTTTCAGTTAGAGAAGTGCCCACCAGCACACCATTGTACCCTCCAAGTTGATTTGGTCATCTGTTATTTAGTTTCTTGAGTGGATCTTTGTACAAACCATACATATCCCAAGTATCAGAATTTATTTTTTTTTTTTATTAAAGAGCTGGTTTTCTTTTCTCTATGATTCTTGACAATGTGATTCATGGGAGCAGTGAGGGATTTCTTTTTCTGTACAATAGAACTTATTCTTTAGAGAGAAAAGCGTATTGCCCTCTTTGTATCTGGAAAAGAGAAAATCATCCCTTATTTCTCACCTGGCACTTGGACACTGGTTCCAAAAGTGCTCCAGTTACTTTTTGGACTGGGCATCTATTTTACAGGAGTACTGCAGATTCCAAAAGCCATCTCCTGCTTCTCTATTACAGGTACTGCCATAGTTTCCCCAAAAACACAATTGTCCTTTTCTGACTGTTAAAGTCACTGAGAAGGTTTGAAAAAGAGGAGATGAGATATCAGCTGAGCAACAGTTCTCCACTTTTTCTGTTCCTTTTCATCAGAAGATTGGGATGGAGGTGCTATGTGCTATTTGGGAAGGCTATATACTTATTTAGTGAAAAAGAGTAAGTTGACTCTCCCATGTGGGCAGCCTGGGACAGGCAGAGAAGTCATCAACACCCCTTTCTCAGCAGTATTTGACTGAAGCATTAATTCTGTTGTCCCCAGCCAAGATCTCAGTTCAGTACCTACAGTCTGAAAAGCTGCTGCTGTCCCCAGGGAGTCCAGGCAGGAAAGCCAGAGCAAACCCTGGGCCCTGCAGCAGGCTGCCCTCTGTCAAGTATCTCCAGTTCTACTGTTGGCTCCTTTGCTTTTCTGACAGCTATTTTTCATTTTGCTAAGTTTAGGACCTCACTGCGTGAAAGAGATGGGGCAAGCAGGGGAAGGTGACTTTGCCGTTATTTTAGATTACCTTTATTATTTTCCAGAAATTAGCCTAAGACGTCCAGGAACAGATATCAGGTGAGGAACCAGAAGTGCCTGTGTCACCAAAGAGACATCACTGTGCATTTATGTAAGGTTTGTCTGAAGGTTTCCCTTTGCAGTTGAAGGAATGACCCATCAAAGCTGCTGTTTCCAGCTCCTGTTTGCCTGTAACAGTTCAGGTTTCTGTGGTTTGTCCCAGGCTCATGTGGACACCTCACAGCCAGTACTCGCTGGCACTCAGGGCAAAGGCAGAGCACCTGCTCATGTTCAGCTTAACTCTATTAAGTGCTCTCACAGCTGACAAACTCTAAGCTGTACAGTGGAGACTATGACTATCTGCATTGCAGAGCCCTTTCTGACATTCAATAGTTCAATATCCCAAATTATTTAAGTGAGTAGGTGTGATGAGAGCTTTATAGAACTGCAAACAGCCCATGAACCTAATACCCTGGGACAACTCATTTGCCTAACACAGAGCATAAGAAATGCTCAAATGGTATAACATAGCGCAAATATTTACTAAAATCAGTTTTTAGTGTTTACCTTGGAGTGGGAGAGCACATTTTGAGCAATTATTCTCTGTTGTGCCCAGCTATGCAATGCACAATATATTCAGAAGAATCCTGTAGTCAAGCCATGAATATATATAGAGATTCTTCAGACAATGAACTAGTTAAAATGTATCCTGTTGTGTTGTGCTGAGCACAGGAGAAATAAAAGGTGTAACTAGGCCCAGGATTCTATATCAAAAACAAAGTTTAAACACAATGATGACTTTTATATATTCAGCCATAATTAGCAAGACTCAGCTCAGAAGCCCCTTGAAGAGTTTACTGTGGCATTTCCAGTGTCTTGCCTAAACAGCAAACTCTTTGGCAAATTCTTGTCAGCAGCTGGTAACCCTGAATATTTTTATTGTACAGAGAAGTAGCAAGCTGTTTCTCATGGCACACAAAGCTGTGGGCTCCTGGGCACTGCTGTCAAGGTCTCTCAGAGGAAAAGTGTTTGTGCTTTTGTGCCCTGCTCAAGGCTGTTGGTGCCATTGCAGCTTTGGCAACATGCTGCTGCTGTCACCAGAGCAAATCTGTTTTGTGTTCAGAAACAAAGGACTACAGGATGAGATTGCTGTACTGTGTGGCACTAGTAAAGTGGTCACATTCTGCTTCTCACCTACACCTTTAAACAGTTCTTCAGTTCCTTTGTTTCTTTAAAATTGAGAGAGATGAGCTGAGGAGGATGCAGGTGAAAATAGTCCATGGAAAGAAATTTTCAGTGAGGTGACTTTTCTGTTTCATTGGATGAGGAGGAGCTTGAGGACAGCTGTTCAGGCTTGCTAAGAATGCAGATCTATAGTGAAAGGTAGAGATTTTCAAACATTCATCAAACACTTTATACCAGGGATATAATGTTTCTCAAATACATTATTTGCCAACTGGTTTATTTTTCTCTTTTATCCTACAGTTCAATAGATTTTTTTTTTAAAACACCACCACATCTGTTTATGTGGAAGGTTTTCTTGAGCATTTTGTGAAGGTAACACAAAAAGCGTAGCAGTACTAGAGTGTCTGTGTTCTAATACTTTTCTTTGTGCTTTGGCCTGTTATGATCAGCTATGCAATGTTTAGGACAGCACAAACTGGCTCTGTGTTTTGTGTGTGGGCTCAGCTACCTGTATGGTGTGTTACCAGAACGGGGCCTCTGGGTTTGACAGCTTGCCAAGTGCACTTAGAAAATTCCTGGTCTGGAGCCCCTTTGCTGTCCAAGTTCTTGCTCTTTTATTAAGGGCTAAACACCTGAAATACTTCGTTTTGCCATGGATGTGATTCACACTTCAGAGGAGATGGCAGCGACCGATGTTTTTTGCAGCTGTGATGTTGAGTTCTGCCTTTCCACCTTAGCAAGGATTTCAGTGTAGCATCTGAGTAAGTCAAAGATCACAGAGGTGTTCAGCCTTCACTTGGTGGCACTTTGTTTACCACGTAAAGCTGTCTGTGGGTGCCTGGACTCATTTGCTGTGAGAGACCCTTTCATGGATTGAGGAGGCCCTCAACTTCTCTGAGTCTCATAACAAATGTCACCACCCCAACTGTGGTCCTGTGTTGCGATATGTTCCTTACATATATTCGTTTTCCAGAAGTCTATTTGTAAATAATTCCTGTCAAATCAATGTGACAATCCAGGTATGTTTTAATTGTTCCTTCCCCTATGGCTGTTCATCATTACAAGGCTGAGAAGGCACCATGCAGCGGCCAGCACAGCTGCAGAGTGAAACCAAAAAACTCAGTGTGTTCAAGATGGATGGGAAGCACCATTCATGAAAACTCTTACGATTAAAATTAGAACTGGTAGCAACAAGGTTTTTGTTTAAAGAAGGAAAGGAATAAGAAGACAAGGAAAAAAGCAGAGTATAAAACCTCATGCAGAGTGGGCTTAATAGGAAGATAGTTATAGTGTTTCCAAACCTTAATAACCAGGGACGGAAAGGAAGTGATGGATGTGGAAAATCCTGCTCCACTGACAGGACCTGCCATTTGCCAGCAGCAGCCTGCAGGGGACTTAGTGCTGCACAAATGTATTTGCAAATTCCCTGCAACAGTTATTTTTGCTCCTGAAGCATGTACTTTAAGAATACAACTTTTTCTATATCCAGCTGCCATGCAAGAGTACCAAGTTTTTATGTTGTAGATGCAAATCATAATTTAAAGTCAGGTGACTTTTAATGTATGGACTAATTAGAGAGAGGATGGATCTGCAGTATCAAAGTTCTAATGGGGTCAGGGCTGAAATACTACAAGAAAATCGTTATTTTTTTTCCTCTTTGTCTGGGAGCCATTATCTATTTTAATTCCTCTCTATTGAAGTATGAATCATGTGAATCCTACCTTTAATTTGTTTCTTTATCAGTGCTTTGTTGACTTCATAGGCTATACAAAACACAGCAGGGGAGAGCTGTGAGACTATGTAACAAGCATTATAGTGCATTAGAGTAATCACTCTTCTCTCTAACACATCAGATCTTGTCATCAAGTTTTATGAGTATAGGTGTTATTTTTCTCAGAATCTCCTGAAACTATTCATCTTAATTAACAGTAGTGTAAGCTTCTTCATGAGGTTGGAATATATCTTATCGTGAAGAAATTTTGTGGTAAATGCACCTACTCAGTATTTCTAAACAAAGTGATAAAAAAATAAATTCCATAGTTCAGAAAGCTTTCTTTTTAAAATCAGTTTGAAACTGTTGGTGTAAGGTTAGAAGTTGCAGTATTTCCTCTCAAGGGACCAGATCATAAACTCTGCTTTGTGGTTTGCAAGCTGATTGCTCTGAGTGTTCCTGAGTCCCATCCTTGCTCCTGGCAGACCCCAATAACTGCTGACATGGTGCCAGTTTCCCAGGTATGCAGGTAGCTGTTGTTCCCTTTGTTCTCCTTGCTGCGATGTGATGTGTTTTTTATCATCCTATGTGAATATGTAGATATTTTTTTTTCTTTCCGCCCTGGTCCAAAAAAAAAAAAAGCCTTTTAATCAGGGGTCAGCAAATGCAGCGCAATTTCAAAGGACAAACAGTTGCAAAGACACAATCCAGCTGTTGATGTCCAATGCTATGAACAGGTTTCTTAAATGGACGCTCACTTGTTACTCACCAAATTTTCAATGCAAAAGAAAATATGAGCCAAATACTCCCTGTTCCCTGAGCAGGGCATGGTGGTGAGCTGGTGTACCAGTTCACAAGCAGCTCCCCAGTAAGCTGGCACTGCTGTTCAGAATGTTGTTCCACACAGTGTTATTTCTAGTGCCGGTTTTTTGCTCCTGTTTTTTTTTTCCAAAGGGATTGATGAATAGAAGACCCTGAATGAAGTGGTTTGGCATTTGTTTTCTGATGTGGCAAACAACAAAAAAACAGCACGGCCATAGCAGTGCTCAAGGCCTCCTTATTCATCAGCAGCCTTAAAGCAGCTGTGTCCCGTCATTATGAAATGCTGTGGATGTTTTTTTTCATCGGCTGCGAAGTAGAATTTGACAAGGAAAATGCTCAAAGGGCAATAAGCAGTAAGAGACATCTTGTACATTTGAATAGGGCATTTATAGATTATTTTTATTACTACCTTTTTTGCTGTGGGGTGGTTCACTCTTTAAACCTCTCAGCACTATTCCAAGTTATCCTTGCAAGATTTGCCTTTGGGTGAGCATATCCCCTTCACCTCTAAATTCTTTACAACCTCATGCTGGGTACCGTGAGGCTTCTTGTGTTTAAGAGTAGGGGTGTCTTATGGTGCTGATTGTCTGAGACCAGGAGCTGCTTCAGCACTATGAGGGCCTGGAATATCATCTGCCCTGCTCTGGCTGGGGCCAGACAGGAGTCAGCAAATGTGCTGACCTTGCTCTCTCATTCATGGATTGTATCATGCTGGGGGTAGCTCACATGCATCGTGGCTCTGACTGTGCAAGGCAGCTCCATGGTTGCTGTCTGAACACTCTGTGTTTCCATTTTCTGTTTAAGTGGTGATCCAGCTGAACTGGAATGTTTTTTATCTAGATATTGCAGCCTTACTCTGTGAAAAGATTACTTGAACTCTCAGAGAGCAATGGATATTGAATTGTTTTTCTCCCACTGATGTTTTGTTTCCTAGTGTTGGATTGAGTATGTGAATTTGGGTGTCAAAAGTTCTGAAAAGGTGAGAAAGTGTGTCTGCATATATACAGTCAGCATCACAGCTTTGTGCAGATTGTCAGTACTCTGTATAGTGCCTGGCAAGACAGGTTGTAGCAAATTCTGGCATTTATGGAGAAGCAGTTTGTCCGTTCATGTCACTCAGTGCAACAGCTGCATCTGAAATTTGTTGTCCTTTGTTTGTAGACTGATCCTGCTATTTGAAACTCTTAAAGTGTTTCACTGCTCAGGTGTCCAGAATTTAAAGCAAAATCAATTATAACTGCCATAGGCAAGGGGGTTTATGGCCGTAATGTTCCAATGACAGTGTCAGGGGAAAGCATCAGGAACTTCCAGCTAATGTTTATTTGCAGACATTTCTACACAGTCTTAAAATAGCAGTAATTGGTACAGGAAAAGCAGGTACAGCACGGTCCGTGTCCCTACAGAAGAGTAACTGTATAGATAGGTAATATAATATTAGAAATAGAAAAATAAGACGTGATACAAAATTGCAAGTCATATTTTAGAAGGAAGATAGTTGGTTTTGTTGCTCTGGCTTCTAATGGCAATCTCTTTGCAGGATACTTCAAAAGTGATGGATTGAGGCACTCACATAATGACCTGTTCCAGTCAGAAACAGAGACAGCCTCAAAGGGAGTTGCCAGTGAGATCTATAGAATGGGATGTGTGAGTATATACAAGAGCAGTGTTCGTACCATTTTGCATATATATCTTCCTGACAAAAAAGTTAAAGAAAAAAGTCAAGACTGCACATTTTGGTGGATTAATCATCTGAGATTTTTCTCTAATTTATCACCAACAGGAGTAATGTTCACATTCTTTCTGTTTTACAGGGACACCCACATAGCCTTTAAAAAGCATAAATAAAATTATGTCCACACAGGCTGTGGGTCTGTGCAGCAGCTGTTCACATGACACTATATTTTATCTGCATACTTTTAATCATTTTTTTTCCTAAGCAACTGTCTCAATCTGTCAAAATATTTGTAAATGGATTCAGTTTCCAGTGAAATTTGCTTTCACTAGCACAACAGAGAGACAAGGAAGACTTATGCCCAGTGGGAAGAAAAAAAAGCAAAATTGTTTTCCATTGCTGGTTGAACAGCTCAGTCCTAAGGCGTTTGCCTTGATGGCTGTGTGAAGCCAGTATTCTCACTTAGCAGCTACCTCATTTTGGGGCCAAAATGTTTCATTTCATCAGACAGATTTCTCCACAGATGAACAAGCACAAACAAAAAGGTAGGTGGCAGAGGACAGCTCTGTATTTCAGTAGAGGAGAAACTCACCCGAAAAGAAGGGATATTTGTGATGTTTTTCCTATTTTTACCCCTAACACCCTGTGTTCTTCTCTTGTTTTCCTCCTCCATGTAATGTATTAATGCTTCCCTTTTGGTATCTTGGAAGTCTCTATAGTCTGAGGGTGCCTGGGGATTTAGTGACAATTTACTACAACTACTAAAAGATGAGCTGGTAACTGCCTCCCATCAGTTCTGCAGCAGATTCAGTGTCTGCGTTCACCCAACCTCCTTGTAACTGACTCTCTGAGTGCACAGAGGTGGGAAGTAGATCACTTAAGCCTCGTGGCTTTCCAGATCCATGGTTGTCCTTTTTGTGAGATAACACAGACCCTGATAGACTGATCAGACAGGGAGCAGCACTGTGTTCTGAGAACATGGTGATGAGGGCAGGCATCATCATGATGCAGAACTGCTTTCCAGAAATATCCTGGAGGAAGTTGGTTAAAGTACAGGGTGTGAGATCCCTTTCAGAAGTGGAAACACACAGATAGGCCAATACTGCCCACCAACATGGTCTCACAGTCTAATCTAACCTCAGCTGCCTGTGGGCTCCCACAGCAGCTTTTGTACCTGTAGTCATACCAAAGCTGTGCACTTGTAGCTGTAGAAATCCACGTGCTTTGATTGCACCCCGAAGGAAACAAGCCTTACAGCTCATATCAATATATTGAACTTTAACTCTGTTGTATAAACCAGAAAATCCAGATGTCAAGCCTATTTTTAAGCCCTAATCTGTAGCAATGAAAGTGGGAGATTGATGTGTTTGCTAAAGCAAGGGGATTTCCATGTGCACAGGGTTACCTGAGGCCTTACAGAAGGGTTTGCAGGGGGAAGGAGCTGGTTCACTTAGTTGTGTAACTCAGTGATGTTTCAGTCTGGGCAGGAGCTGCTTCTGGGGTAACTACAGCAAAAATGCCCTTGCCTTGCACACCAGCAGTACCGAGCATTGACCTCACTGTTTTGGCATAGCCTTGAGCCCATCCTTTTTGCCTCTGAATTAGATTACAGGTAAATCAGGTACCTTGTTTTCAAACAGAACAGTTAACAACCACCCTGTCTTGGCTGAGACTGTTGTGTATGCTTCCAGCTGGAACCACTGATGCTCTTGTTGCTTCCAACTGTGGCTTAAGGCAGTGCTGGGACAAGGCCTACCATCTACTGGCTGAGATAAATGCCCTCCTGTCTTCCCCAGACTTATGCCCCACAATATAAGCAGTGTAACCTTGCCAGGCAATATGTGCTTCTTCAGATTGTTGTTCCATCAAAACTCTTTGTCATTTTCTGACAGCCACCAGGAATGTTAAAATCTTGTGCATTTTACACCAAAACCATATGTTGATGTCAGAGCTGTGTGCAGGGTCTTCAGTACTGAAGAAAATTAGACTACTGATTATTTTGCTTGTAGCTCCTTTGGTATTCTGGACTTGATACTCAGTGATTAAGTGGCCAGGTGTCCTAAAGCCGTTGCATACAGCTGGACAATAAACTCTCTGCTACAGAGAAATAGCAAAGGCCTTCCTCCTTTATTAGACTAAAACTGACAGTTTTATGGACTGGCTTTTTGCCTTGGTCATATTTACAGTGTTACACTCGACCTATTTAAATCATTTCAGTAGCAAGCTGGATGCTCTCTGAAAGCAGTTCTGATTCCAGACTGAAGAATAGGTAGTTGTTTTAATGGATACAATGAGCTGTCATATAGCCACATTTTAATATGAAAAATAATTATTCTTCTGTAACAGCTGACGGTTTGTTTTGCTGTGGGCAAAACACAGCTTTGATAAAGTACATTGCCTAAATGAACTCAACTAGTTTGAGAAACACTGCAGTAGCAAATCAGTGTTTTTACTACCTGTGTACAATACATGATTTTATGTTTTTATACATAAAAGAATCTACTGCAGATATTATAAACACAAGATAAATTAAAAAAAAACAACCACACAACCAAACACACCCAAACCCAAAACCAAAACCACCACAACAAAAAACAAAGAGCAAAGAGAGCAAAGCCAAGAGCAAGTATTGGTCCACATCAAATGAATCAGGTAGTTGATAAATGAAGGATCCCTGCAGCTCCATCTGCGGGGATGTTTCTCAGGCTCTGGTCTTGTAGGACACTGCTGCTCTGTAAGACATCAGAAGGACTTCTGTCAAACTGTGGTGAAGAGAAAAAAACCCTCTCCTCTTAAAAAAACCCCTAAGCATATTCCCACAAATGCAAGCAAGCAAAGTTTGTTTGTGCATGCAAAATTAACAGTGCATGTGTCTTAATTGGTTGTAAATTAAGCTATTGTGACAGCTTGACAGAACATGATCCTGGAAGATGAGATATTCCTTTACTCTAAAGACATGATTTAGAAATATAAATCTAGGAAATGCAGCTACACTCTTCTTAATATACTGTCCTGGTCAGCCACCACACCTGTATCTCAGCCCTCTCAGCCCCATGAGATGCTCCAACAGAGGTGCTGGATGTGTTTCTGGGGAGCAAGTTGACAGCCTCCCACTTCACTGTTTACATTAGTGGCCGCACTTAATCAGAATCATACCAGTTTTTTTCCCTGTGCTGGTTTTATCCTTTTTCACTACAGCAGAGAAAGCCAGGATTTTAGAACCTCTCTGATGGAAAATGTCACGTAAATATTACTGACCTGCTCGGCCAG